>NC_080069.1:99151421-99453444 GCF_949987535.1 Balaenoptera acutorostrata
TATTTGCTTTTCAAAGATCAGACGGGGTTAGAAGTTAGAATAGAAGTTCTGTTAGAACAGAAGTCAGTCCAGCTCTTCTCTTCAGATAAACACATACACATTCATAATCATGCATACAAAACCAAACCAAACCATTTCAGGCAGATAAGAGGTAAGCCTTTTAGGTCTAGGTTTTCAGAAAGGAAATGTGGCCATACTTCCTTTCTAGAGAACCCATTAAGGTATTTATCAACCTACACTATTGGGAAATTTTTCCTTAAAAATAAGCAGAATGTCTATCTTCCCAGTGTATTTCCTCATGTTCTAGCCTTAGCAGTGTTCATGTACAATTGGTTGCCACCTTCTCAATAGTACCTCTTTAAATATTGGAGGATTTATAACAGCTTCCTCTCACTCTTTCCCAGGACAAGTCATCCTGGTGCCTTTAACCTCTGCAGAGCTTGCTGGAATGCCCTGATTCTATTCAAGTGCTTGGCACCCCATGGACCTTAATAAAATACTCTGGACAAACTGGCTAACGGGTTGACTTTTGCCATAGATCTTATTTCCCAAACTTCTAAACATGCCTGTAGCTTTCCTGTCCAAGTTCAAATATAGTATAACACATCACAAGTGCTGAGAAGCAGGAAGTCCATCACTGAATCTGGCAGTGCAGTCCTGAGTGGAAAATACCATTTGTTTCCTTGAAAATCTATCCTTGGTAACTGGCCAATAGGGGAGCAAAGGGTTAATGCTGCCATGGAAGAGCCTCTCCAGCCTACCAGCTCTCAGAGGACAGGGAAGGGTGGTAGGGACTGGAATTCCTGGTACTACTGAACAGGAAGTTGGAGAAAAGGTCTAAAGGTCTAATGGCCTCCTAATTAAGAGCTTCTACTCCACAACAAGTTTATAATCAGGAGTTGTCCTACAGGAAGAAAAGGAAAGGACGACAGCAAATGGGAAAGTCACTTTTGCATTGAGAACTGGCCAGCCTAGAGGATGGAAGGCAGAAGACCTTTCCAACATGTTAAGAGCCAAAAGAGTACCTTTTAGTGTTTGTTTTGATTATATTTGCCTGTAACCCAGCAACTGGACCCAGATGCCAGGAGCCCAAAGAGAACACTGCTGATGACTGGTGTATGGAAAGAAAAAGAAATCCTTTTGTTTTCTTACTTCTATGGTTCTTCTCAAGGTGAGTGAAAAGGGCTAGTAAAGACCTTTAGAAACTGTTTAGAACCCTTACTCATTTTTCTAACAACAGCTGGGATGATTTATAATACCACATGTTCTCATTGGTGGTTTCCTCTTTTTTATTTCTGAAGACAAGACACAAGTGGGAAATGTGAACCCTGAGCCAGAGTTAAGCTCATCTTTTAAAGCAACCGAATGAATTTTCCAGTTACCATTCTCCCCCCTCCCCCACAACCCATCTTGAGGCGTTCCTCCCTGAATCACTGAGTTCTCCACCGTACAAGGGTGATCATGGCTCAGTGTCACTCGAAACTTTTGGATTTCGAGAGCTCCATGTTGCTCAAGATTCCAAGTTGCTTTTGCTTAATACATTCCCTTTCTCTCACTGAGAAAAACAAAAGTAGTATATTTAATGTATGAAACTCATTAGAGCTATTATAAAATCACACCCAAATTATCTGAGACAAAATTATATTATTTCAATAGCTATATAGAAAAAGGAGAAAACAAAACTAGGTCATTCTTTTTTCTTTTTTTTTTTTTTTAATAAATTTATTTATTTATTTTTGGCTGCACTGGGCCTTCATGGCTGCACGCGGGCTTTCTCTAGTATTAGGTCATTCTTGATAATCTTTGCAACTAGGTAAGTCTTCTTTCTTCAAGCTAAATCCCTCCTCTTTTAGCATTTAATTTCTCTTGTTCTTAACTCCATGAAAATAGGGAAGAGTGTGTGTGTGTGTGGTGGTTGTGGTGGTTTTATTTTAATTTAACCATCATCACTCAGGCATTTGAAGATAAGTATTACGCAGACGCAGACGTAGAGAAAGGACTTGAGGACACGGGGAGGGGGAAGGGTAAGCTGGGACGAAGTGAGAGAGTGGCATGGACATATATACACTACCAAATGTAAAACAGATAGCTAATGGGAAGCAGCCACATAGCACAGGGAGATCAGCTAGGTGCTTTGTGACCACCTAGAGGGGTGGGATAGGGAGGGTGGGAGGGAGACGCAAGAGGGAGGAGATATGGGGATACATTTATATATATAGCTGATTCACTTTGTTACAAAGCAGAAACTAACACCATGGTGAAGCAATTATACTCCAATAAAGATGTTAAAAAAAAAAAAAGAAGATAAGTATTCATACAATCCTTAACCTCTTCTTTTCTAGATGAATTAATCTGAATTCTTATGATTTCACCCTCCCCACCGGGTCTTATTTGATATGGCAGAAAATAACTTTGAATTAAAATATTTTATTATTTCTTAGTAAATTCAAAGACTCCTAGAATTTCCCATGATATGTTGACTTAAATGGAGAAATGACAAGTAAATTTCATTTCGCTGACTAATTTGGTGAATGGGGTTTTTTGATTAATCAAATATTCTCCATATATCAATATGCAAAAATTTTGAAATATATCTAGTACTAAAATTATGTGCAACAAAAACTTAACCACTCTGATGATTCAGCTGACATTTACAAATCCTGCATTACTTCAAAAGCTGTTTTTGAGAGTCCATTATGCAACTTCACATTGGTAACCTGAAATCAATTGTGATGGGAGTATTTACACCACAGTAAGCAGTAAATTCTACAAAAAGACCCAATTGTTAAATATTTAGTAGTGTACCATTGGCTTCTAGGTCACTATTACAAACATAATGACCAACTACCTATAAAATTCTAATTCAAAAATCTATACCCTCAAATATGCTGCAACAAAGTAGAATAAATAGAGACTAAATGAATAACCAAAGTCTGCAAGTTTTGCTCATGCAAAAATGCAACCTGATTTTAATTATCATTAGTAAGTATTTTCTAAAATTTGAAAACAAACAAGTTTCCTCATTAAATGTGAGCAAAACAATTATACATGCTGAAATGACAATGTTTTAAATCCTATTAAAAAGGTTAAAGGAGCTTTACGATGTAAAGAATCCTTGAAAATCAGTAAGAAAATTTCACAAAGTAATACATATGGATACTAATTTTGAAAAACATTTACATATTGTAATAGAGACATTTTTAAAAATCAGATTCTCTTTTATCTATAAGATTGGTGAAGCTTAACTTCTTTCTTTTCTTTTTTTTAAGTTTTTGGCCGCATTGCACAGCATGTGGGATCTTAGTTCCCCGACCAGGGATCTAACCCACACCTCCTGCATTGGAAGGCAGAGTCTTAACCACGGGCCCGCCGGGGAAGTCCCGAAAGCTTAATTTCTTAATAAAAACATCCAATGTTGGTGCAAGTGTAGAGAAACAAACATTCCTACACAGCTAGTGAGATCATAAAGTATCAAAATTTTCTGGTGAAGTTAACAATGTGTACGAAAAGCCTTAGAAATATGCATACTCTACAACCCAGAAACCCTCTCTCCAGAACTTTATCCTAAGAAAATAACCAGAATTTTGAAACAACTAATTATTCAACAGTATTAGATTGTTAAAGTAAATTAGATTATTAAACTAATAATTAAAACAGTTTTCCATTAAAACAGTTATGTTGCATTGAGTAGCTCATACAGCATTTCACATTTATGCAAACAAGGTAAAGGTCAAGTAGTCAAGTCTGACGGCAACAATTTTAGGGAGCTAAGTTCAGGGCACATCTGAGACCCACACAGAGCCAAAAATTAATACAATCCATCTTACCTAATGTTGGGCTGCACCCCGCAGGCCTATAAGGCCTGCACTTACCCAGCTTTAAGACTGAAGAAAGAGCCCAGAGTCAGCAACAGAGACATCAATGGTTTAGTGGATGGGGCCGGGGCTTACATGTCTGAAGAAAGGTTCTGGAACAACCCTCCACCGTAAGCTGCAGACCGCGGGCAGGACAGGGCGGCAGGCTTCGCTGCGGGGGGAGGGGAGGGGAGGCAGATTGCCAGTTATGGGGGAATTGACCTCAGGTGGGGGAATTGACCTCAGGTGGGCTTGTTAGTTACCAGGGGAAACAGCAGAGGGGCACGCCCCTCACCGCCCCTTTGATAAGAACAATCACTAGATGGGGCGGGGGTAATAAGTACGTAGGAAGGTCAGTCCTGTGAGCAGGGTATAGGCGAAGCAGACACTGGCTGGGCCGGGGAGGTACAGAGAGCAAGAGAACAGCCGTCTTGAGTGGACCGACCATACAACTAAGAGCCTTCGTTGTCAAAAAACAAAACAAATCATAATAGTGTTGCTCTGTTTTCTAAGGCTGGACACCACGCTCTGGGTCTTAAGCGTTCTGAATTCTATTCTTCACACTATATACAGAGTAGGTTCATCACCCTTGTAACATGTTTTTATTAAGCGTTTTTATAGATACCGCCATGACCCCAGATTGTGCTATCACCGTCTCTCGCTCATCACTTCAATAGCCTTCTAATCGGTCTATATTTCCCTTGCCCCTCCACAGTGCAGCACCAGACACCACTCTTAAACACTCAGCCCTTAATACAGCCTCCATGTTCAAGTTCACATGATTGGCTCCTAAACACCTCTCCAACTTCCTCCATCTCTTGCTCCAGTCCAGCCTCCTTCAGCTTCTTCAGGGCACGATGCACAGGTTCTTTGCAGAAGCTGCTACCAGCGCAGCGAATGGGCTTCTCACTGTCCTCCCCACCCACTATCATCTCTATCCCACCTTAATTCTTTTTTTTTTTTCCATCTTTTTTTCAAATCTGACTTAGTTGTGTGTTGTTTGTTTGTTTGTCTCCCTCTCAAAGAAACCTTCCATGACCTCTCCAAATATTTGAAGCTCAACTAACCTTTCCTTCTGGGCCCCTGCTGTCCCACCTGTGTGGGAATTACTGGAATTTGTCCCTCTTCCAGATGCCAGCAGGAAATAGCCGACAGAGCTCTGGCTGGCTCGTTCAGGCATCACTCACCCCTTGGCCTGGTGCTTTCAGGTAAGGCCTAACCTGAACAGCTGCTGTGGTCCTGTCCTCCTTAACAAGGATCACAGCTGCAATTTCACAGTTTTCCCGTGCAGTCATTTTTCCTTCCACTTGCCCAGCCTCTCCTACTCTACTCACTAGAATGTAAGTTCCAGAAGGTCAGTGACGTTGTCTGGATTTGCTTATGATTGTATTCCCTTTGTCTCGCACATTGCCTAGCACAGAACAAGCACTTAATAGGTATTTACAAATCAATTGAAGGAATCTAATCTTCCTTTTTGTCATTGTTATTATTCTCTCTTCTCACCCTTTCCACTGTTGATAATCCACACACAAAGACCATGGAAACCTACCAAGAAGGCTCCGTAAGTGACTTTTTACACCAAAATTACACCAGAAATGAGAATAACTTAAGATCCTCAAGAAAAAAGGAGGGAACCACCATTTTCACAAGAGATCCAGCACATGTGTTATCATTATTCAGAGTTTCTTCATTTTTAACATGTATTTAATTTTTGGTTTTTTCTGCATTTTTAATGTACAGTGAAGGGTGGGTATTTAGGAAATGTAAGAATCAAGAAGATCTCAGTCTAGCTTGGCAAATAATATTTATTTATTTATTTATTTATTTATTTCTGGCTGTGTTGGGTCTTCGTTTCTGTGCGAGGGCTTTCTCCAGTTGCGGCAAGCGGGGGCCACTCTTCATCGCGGTGCGCGGGCCTCTCACTATCGCGGCCTCTCCTGTTGCGGAGCACAGGCTCCAGACGCGCAGGCTCAGTAATTGTGGCTCACGGGCCTAGTTGCTCCGCGGCATGTGGGATCTTCCCAGACCAGGGCTCGAACCCGTGTCCCCTGCATTGGCAGGCAGATTCTCAACCACTGCGCCACCAGGGAAGCCCGGCAAATAATTTTAAAGCATTTCTGAACTACCAAAAAAAAGGATGAGGAAGATTTACAAGAGAAATGACTAGGTCAAAATCACACTAAGGAAAGGAAGAGCCTAAAAAATAAAGTTTAGCACTCAATGACCACTTGTACTTAAGATTGACTAGGGTTTGTATAAGACTGAAATCCAGTTTTATTTCTGGCAGATCTCAAAGAAATATCAGACTTCATTGTTTTGGTAAATATGAAAAAAAACTGGACTTCAGCTTTAAGCAAAGAATTAAAAGAAGACAACTACATGTTTATAATTTTTAGATAGATATATTATAATTTTCTAAATAATTTCTCAGATTAGAAATGAAGCAATAATCAGTTAAGACAGGTGGAGAAAATATAAGACAATGAACACCTATTGGTTTATGTAGAGAAGAAGAAAGAATGAGACTCCAGGGACATCCCTGGCAGTCCAGTGGTTAAGATTCTGTGCTCCCAATGCAGGGGGCACGGGTTCGATCCCTGGTCAGGGAACTAAGATCCCACATGCCTCACGGTGTGGCCCAAAAGAAAAGGACTCCATGTCTTGGGTTAATTGGATAGATGCAAAATTGGTATTATTGTCTTTCTCTCTTGATTTTCTAAAAGTAGACTATTGGTGGGTGGAAATGTTTAGGAAGAAGGGCCAGTTCATGATTGGAAGAGGAATTCTGACTCCTTTTTGCTTCTAAATCCAAATCCTACTGGAAAAACAATGTACCTGGGGAAAATTGGAATGCTTACAGAAAATATAATCAAAGTAGGAAGAAAAAAAACCTACTGTGTTGGTCTAAAGTGCTTTTAGATAGGTATATAAACTTATAAAATTAATTTAACTTAAACATTCCAACAGATATTCCTCAGTGAATCGAGAAATGTGAGTAACAGGCAAGTTTTGGAGATTAATAATGAGAGTGAAAAACAAGTCTTTTGTCTGATTAAACAAGTTACAGCGCATAATTCTATACTTTCAGAGTCAACTAAGATCATATAGTATTTGAGTGAGAGGGAGATAGGAGATCTTGTAGACCAACCTTCCCTGATTTATAGCTGGCTTATTACATCATTCACAGTATATGTGTTGGGTGTATTTTCATGCCAAAAACTGTGGTGGGTGCTGGGGATTCAACAGGGAACAAATCAAAATCCCTGATCTCAAAGAACTCATGTTCTAGTTGGGAGAGAAGGATAATGTACAACTAAAGAAATGTGTAATAGGTCAGATGGTGCTAACAGAGATGGACAGTGTATGTATGTATAGGTATGTATTTATGTGTAAAGTGGATGTGATAGAGTGGTGGGGTAAATCATCTCAGTAAGGTGACATTTGAGTAGAGATCTTGGTGAAGAGAATGTGTCCCTGAGGATACATGATTGCAGAAAATTCCAGGGAGAGGGAACGGCAAGTGCCAAGAATCAATTAAGAGAGAGGAGGCCAGTGTGGCTGAAGCAGCCTGAGCAAGAAAGAGGGTAGTAAAAATTACAGCCAAAAGGGTAGTGGAGACAAGGTCATATCAGACCCTAGAGTCCAAGATGATCCAATATACTTTGGATTTTATTCTGTATGAGTTGGGGTACCACAGCATATCAGTCACTAGATCTGACAATGTTTTAAAAGGGCCACTCAAAATAAACTTTAAGAGGTCAAGGGTTGAAGCAGAGAGGTTGGTCAGAAGGCTATTGAAATCATCCAGTCAAGAGATGATGGTGCCTTGGCCCAGATTAGCAGTAGAGGAGGTAAGAGATGGCTACATTAAGGACATATTTGGAAGTGGAAGGATAGGATTTGATGATGGATACCATACTGTGTGAGACAGTAATGAGTTAAACATGATTCAGGAGTTTTGGGAAAAATGGAACTGCCATTTACCATCGGAGAGGATGGTGTGAAGTGGAAATCGAGGATTCAGTTCTGAAGTATTAAGTTTGATACCTATTAGACATCCAAGCAGAGATGTTGAATATGCACTTGGACATCAGTGTTCTGGAGTGCAGAGGAGAGGTTTAGGCAAAGATGTAAGTTTTGGAGTCACCATATATTTATGGTACTTGAAACACACAACTGAGTGAAAGTTCATTGGGAGTGGGTTTACATAGCCAAGGGAGGGAGTCTAGAGACTGAGCTTAGATCCCTCCAACCAATAGAAGTAGGAAAATGAAGATGGTCAGGCAAAGGAGACTGAGAGTGTATGGCTTGTGAGACTGGAAGAGAATCAAGAGGGCAACCTCACAGGTCAACTGAAGAGCATGTTCAAGGAGAAAGCAATCTGCTGATAGAAAGATTGAGACCATTGAGAGCTGAGATTTGACTTGAGGTCTTGGTTAGATTTTCTTCTAACTTCCATGCTTTTCCCATAACACCACCTTCCCTCTGCTCCTTTGTTATCTTACCTGAGCTACAGATAGGATTCTTTCTCACTCTGGGAGTTGCTAATATAATCAAGTTCACTGACAGTTCAATAGAAATGGTGAAGGAGGAGGTGTTTCCCCAAAAGTAGACCCTGAGACAAGGATTTGAGAGAAAACAATAGGTGTATTAATGATCATGTCATTGCTATGGGCAACTGGTTCAATTGAATGGGGACCTTCTGAGGAAACATGCACAATATGCTTCAGCATTGTCAAGAGGGTCAAACTGGGGTAGTTATTCATAGACTCGTTGATTGAAAATTGCATTTCTTGGGTTGCCCTGTGCATGTCCTGTGGTGCTAGCAGAAGTCCCTAGGCAGGGAAACAGAGAAGCATGGGTACTTGCGGTAGGACACTGTTTGCATGCCCAAGAAATGCCCATCACAGCTGCAGGTAAACCCTGAGGCGGGCCGAGGGAATATGGGCATTTGTTGTTGAGGACAGTGCAAATGTGATGGTGGTCACACTGGTCACAGCACCTAGTAGTAGATTGTCTGGACTTTGTTTCTTCTTAGACTGTGAACTAAGTCTTGTACAAATGGTCAAGTGGTTTTTTTTCTTAAGCATTTGCTAGATTGGGGGAAAATATGCAGTGGGTGAGAGATTATTTTTTAGCAATAGTTATCACATATTTTGAGTAATAAAATATGGCTTGATTAATATAAGAAGGCAGGGCTTCCCTGGTGGCGCAGTGGTTGAGAATCTGCCTGCTAATGCAGGGGACATGGGTTCGAGCCCCGGTCTGGGAAGATCCCACATGCCGCAGAGCAACTAGGCCTGTGAGCCACAGCTACTGAGCCTGCGCGTCTGGAGCCTGTGCTCCGCAACAAGAGAGGCCACGATAGTGAGAGGCCCGCACACAGCGATGAAGAGTGGCCCCCGCTTGCCACAACTAGAGAAAGCCCTCGCACAGAAACGAAGACCCAACACAGCCAAAAGATAAAAAATTTAAAAAAAATAAAAAAAAAAAGAAGGCATAACACTCTGCTCGCATTTTTGTATCTAGAAATAACTGGAAAATCTTCAAGTTTTGGCTGTGTAGAAAATGACAGAAAGAAAATTATTAAAATATAAATATTTTAAATAGCATTCTTTCTTCTTTTTATTTTAAAACTTATTATTTTGATCTACCTAGTACCAAAAAAGACTTCATCTAGCTAAAATAAATATTAATACTTTTTAATGTTTTAAAAGTGCACATGTCTATGTGAATATCTCATTAAAGTGAAATTATTCATAAGTTTGTCCAGTGAACTACTACCATATCTCAAGAAGCTATATTTCTCCCCTGATAAGCAATGAGCCTTTATTAAAGAGATGATAGATACATATCTTAGTAAGGTTTCTTAACTTTCTACAGGGAGCTTATCCACACAGATATGCCTGTAATTTGCAACACAGACCATCTGAAGTCCAGGTTCTCATTCAAGAGCTCAGCTATTCCAAACAAATAAAAAACGTGTTGGCAAGAATTCCCTGGTGGTCCAGTGGTTAGGACTTGGTGCTCTCACTGCCAGGGCCCCAGGTTCAATCCCTGGTTGGGGAACTAAGATCCCGCAAACCATGTGGTGCAGCCAAAGAAAAAAAAAAAACATGGTGGCAAGCAACGATATTAATAGGGGATTGACTGAAGCACAAGTAGTATATCCTTTTCTCTAGGTTCTCTGGGTTATCCTGGAGGAGGTCAGACCATGAGAAACATGTCAATATAAAGGACATTACTTTTGCTTTTCTAGAACTACTTTCAACCAATCAGGATTTGACATTGTCCCTCTAGCCTATTGAGAGGCTACAGATGAATCCACAGAAGTAATGGCTCTCTTAAGTGTTTAGAAAATAAAAACGAACAAAAATCTAAAAACTTGTTTTGCCTTTATCTGCTGAATGTCATGTCACTGATCATGTGTTTTACCTGTTTGGACCTTCCCCAAACACACGTAGGAGCCTATGCCACGCATGTCTGTATGCTATCTGAGCATATATAACAATCTGTTTCTCTTACTGTGTAGGTCAGATAATAACTTAGCTATGTGACTTCATCCCTGATTGAACAATAATAACAAAGGAGGATTGATTAATGTATCTATTCCAATTTGGAAGAGGTCATTAGTAGCACAGTTCAAAACTCCCTCCTTTGCCTTGATCTTTCAAAGAAATCACAAAAACATTGAGCTTTGTGGATTGAGAATTCTGTAAAGCTGGAAGAGATATCTAATAAAATGGAAAACAATATCAAGACTGAAAAAAAGTTGGGTAGTCTGAAATGATAAACCAATTCAAAAGATTGTACTTAATAGGGATAACAATAAAGTCTTGATTTAAGAATTAAAAAGTTTGTTGCACAAGTAAAATGAAGGAGAAAACCAAGACCTGGATAGACTAATACTTGTTAAAATAAAATTTAAAAAAAAGTGAGGGGGCACTGAGTGGTATTAACGTGACTTAATATAAGTAAATAACATGATTGCAATCAAAAGCTAGAGACACTAGTGCAAATATTAATTGAAGTTGACATTTAAATAAAAGTCAGCTAAATCTCCTCTGTACTACCATAGCATTAACTTCATTGTTTTGGTTCAAAACCCTGTCTTTTAAAGACAGTATCAGGTACATATCTGGAGAAAGAAAATTGAGATGGAGAGGCTCTGGAAATATAGCAACAGTTGAAAGAACTGAGGATATTCAATGTGGAACAACAACAAAAAAATTCAGTGAGAGGTGGAATGTTTTTTGGAAGGGGTGAAGGATGGATTGTTTTCAGACTTTTGGAGGGCTCCCTGGTAGAAGAGCAGGTGACATTCTGCACTCCTCCAAATAGAAAAAGCAACAGTATAAACTGTGCGAGGGTAGAAACCATGTCTTAAACATTTTTGCATTTGTGGTAAGTCCAATTACACTGGAGGTGTTATTTGATGCTCATTGAGGTATGTAACTGATGCTCCAGGAAGACAGATGCCAACGTTATATAGGGAAGAAATGTACAAGACGTGAAACAAGAGTCTTTCAATATATTGAGTGTCTTATGATTGGAAAGGTCCCAACTGTGAAGACAGTAGGGTGTAGTGGTTCAAATTAAGAACATAGGTTCTGGGATGAGGCTGACCTGGGTTCAAATTTCAGCTCTGTGAATTAGGTGTGTGACCTCAGACAAATTACTTAACCTCTTGTGGTCTTAGTTTCTGCCCATAAATTATGAATAATGGTAACTAGCTTTCAGTTTTGTTGTGACGTTTAAGTTGAGAGAATGTTTGTGAAGAGTTAGGACAGTGTCAGGAACAATAGTAAACATTCAGTAAATCATAATTATTATGTTGGCAGAAACTGTTTTACAGTCTTCCAAAAATGTTGTGGAAGGGATTCTTGCATTGGATGAGAAGTTGAATAAATGATCTCTTGGTCTTGCTCAATTCAAAAATTCTCTGATTCTGTGATTTCTCAGCACTGTTCTTTTTTAAATCCTTAGCATTTTACAAACGTCTCTGGAATTGCACTTATCTCACTAAACTGAAAGCATTAAATTAAAGCAAACCTCAATCTCCTTAGTAGACAGGATTATCTCTTCTTCATCTTCACACCTCCAAGTACCTTGCACACTGGCTGACGTAGTCAATAACACTATATTCACTGTATAAATTAATGAATGATCAAACAATTAAATATTTATCTCAAAACGTAGACCATATCTGCCATCTTTCAATGAAAATTTCAAGTACAAATGCTTGATCCAATCTGCTTGATCAAAGTATGCTTCCTGTAACCCCAGCTAAGAAAAGCAAATGATAAAGACTATAATTTACTTATCTCTAACCTCAGCCATTTAAGAAACCAACACTTACTTGTTGAGCACCCACTATGAGCCAGGTGTTTTTCATACATAATCTCATTTGATCTGTTCATGCAACTATGAAGTAAGTAGTATTTTACCTAATTTGTAGATAAAGAAATTGAGTCTCTAAGAACTTAAAAATATTCAAGTCACACAGCTATTAGGTGATAAATATGGGATTTGAACCTCAGTCTGTTTTATCCAAATACTAAGTTGTCCCTTTTTAAATATTTTTAATTGCAAAAGCAACATGATACATGCTTATTTTGAAAAATTTGAGAAGTTAGAAATGCACAGACTAAAATACTTATAGATAATTTTTCTCCCCCTATTCCCTGCATTAATATTCTCCAATCTATAAGAAATCATCTGTGAAAGCATCCTATTAGATGCTGTTCTATGCATTTGAATGCTTATACGATATAATATATGAACATAACATTTCTAAGATAAATATAATGTAATAATGTAATATTAAAATTAGCTTTAAAAAATAAATATGGCAATTTTTTTCATTTCATGATATACCTTGAAGATCTTGCCATGTCAATACAAACAGATCTATCTTAATTATGATGAAAACATAAAAACTTGTTAATAGTGCAAATTTACATGCTATAATTTATGAAATAATTCTACAATTGTTGGGCATTTAAGTAGCTTCAGATTTCTTCTATTAGAAACAATACTACAATAAATACCTTTGTGCACATATGCAAATATTTCTATAGGTTGGATTCTTAGAAGTATAGTTTTTGGGTCAGAAAGTATGAATATTTTTAATTTTGATAGATATCACCCTATTGTCCACCAAACCACTGTACAGGTTTACATTTCCACAAACTTAGTACTTGTATATCCACATCAACACTGAATACTATCAATTTTCAAAATATATTGATGATCTGATGAATGATTTTATTCACTTTTATATTATTTTATTATATTATCATTATATTTTACCATTATTATAATTTTCACTTCCATACTTATTACACATAAGATGTCTTTTTAATATGTATTTTGCCCTTTTCATATGCCTTCTGTGCTTGATGATATCCTATGTTCATTTGAAAAATGTAGATTGTTTTTTTCTTATTGAATCATTGGAACTCTTTGTAAATTAATTTATCCTTTGTTATATATGTGGTAAATATCTTCTCTAGGTCTATCATTTGTCTTTTAACTTTCTTCACCTACAGAATTTACTATGTAGATTAACTGGTCAATCTATGTCATTTTAGAAAATCTTTTCACACCCACAATTACAAAAATATTCCTCCATGACTCCAGTATGTTACAGTTTTGTTTTTCTGTTCTTATAATTTTAATCCATCTGGAATTTATTTTTGTACATGGTGTGAGGAAGGACTATAATTATTTCTTCCCAAGTGGAGACATTTTTCCAAAATTAAATCTAAAATAATCAATTATTTCCAACTGATTTGAAATACTAAATTCATTATACTCTAATCCTCATGTGTATATAGGTGGTTTCAGACTTTGTATTCTTTATTGTGCTCCATTCTGTACTCTACTATTTGTATTCTATTCTTGTGCCAATACCACCCTGTTTTTGTCAATGTATCGGTATAATCGTTTTGAGATATGATGAGGAGTTAAGCTTCATATTAGTCTTATTTTTTAAATAATTTCCTCTTATAGATAAACTTTAGAATCAGTTATCCAGTTAAAAAAGAAAAGGCCATTTTGTTTTGGACTACTACAAATTTGTATATTATTATATAGAGAATCAAATTTTACCATATTGAGGTTTTTCATATAAGAATGTGATGTGTCTCCATTTTTTCCACGTCTTATAAAGTATTTTAGTAAAATTTCTAAATATCATCATATAGGTTTTATATATTTCATTGCTTATTTACTCTAGATATGTTATGAATTTTTAAAAATGTATTTTGTTGAAGTATAGTTGATTTACAATGTTGTGTTAATTTCTTTTTTTCATTATTTTTATTTCATGGCTGTGTTGGGTCTTCGTTTCTGTGCGAGGGCTTTCTCCAGTTGCGGAGAGCGGGGGCCACTCTTCATCGCGGTGCGCGGGCCTCTCGCTATCGCGGCCTCTCCTGTTGCGGAGCGCAGGCTCCAGACGCGCAGGCTCAGTAGTTGTGGCTCACGGGCCTAGTTGCTCCGCGGCCTGTGGGATCTTCCCAGACCAGGGCTCGAACCCGTGTCCCCTGCATTGGCAGGCAGATTCTCAACCACTGCGCCACCAGGGAAGCCTGTGTTAATTTCTATATACAGCAAAGTGACTCAGGTATACATATATATATATATATATATACATTCTTTTTTCATATTCTTTTCCAGTATGGTTTATCACAGAGTATTGAATATAGTCCCCTGTGCTATACAGTAGGACCTTGCTGTGTATCCATTCTATATACAATAGTTTGCATCTGCTAATCCCAAACTCCCAATCCATCCCTCCCCCGTTATGATTTTTTAAAATTAATTAATTAATTAATTTAGTTTTGGCTGCATTGGGTCTTTGTTGCCGTGCGCATGGGCTTTCTCTAGTTATGGCGAGCAGGGGCTACTCTTCATTGCGGTGCCCGGGCTTCTCATTGCAGTGGCTTCTCTTGTTGCCGAGCACAGGCTCTAGGCGTGCAGGCTTCAGTAGTTGTGGCACGCGGGCTGAGTAGTTGTGGCTTGCAGGCTCTAGAGCACAGGGTCAGTAGTTGTGGCGCACGGACTTAGCTGCTCCGTGGCATGTGGGATCTTCCCAGACCAGGGCTTGAACCCGTGTCCCTTGCATTGGCAGGTGGATTCTTAACCACTGCGCCACCAGGGAAGTCCCATGATTTCTTTTTTAACTTTTCATTTGAGTGATTGGGATCTTCTATCCCCATCATATTTTCTACTTGGTATAGTGACATACTCTGGGAGTCATCTACCAAGTAGCTCTCTGATCACTTCTCCCTTGCTAACAGAATCCTACTTTTACTTGGGGTCAGCAATGTGCCATCTTTGGTCTAAACCAGTCATGGCAATCCAAGTGATTGTGACTTTTGCTACATGCTCACATTCCCTGGCACCCTTGCCACCAAAGCTGACCATATTACCTAGTATTACACAATGTGTGATAGGGAAATTATGATACTTTTTACTCCTTGATACAAGTAAAGCCCCTTTGCTTCTGCTCTCCTTTCTTCCCATTTTCACGGCTGATGAGCAGGAATGACACCTGAGTGGGATAGCCATAATGTGGCCATGAGGCCACAAATATGAAGAGGAAAATGCAACAACTTGAGATGATGGGGCAGAAGGAAGAAAACTGCCTAGGTCCTTGAAGAAGTTATTGGGCCACTGAACATACCAGTCAACTGCTTTCTTCCACATTCCCTTTTTAGCAAAAAAGGTTTAAAACTCGATTAATTCAGCATCCTCTAACTGAAGCTGAATGAATCCAAATCCATTTAGATATTACTGGAGTATGGGAAAACTATTGATTTTTGTATATTTCCCTACAGAATTCTGAGTTCTACTAATTTTTAAGAGGTTTGTTTGAGAGTTCTTAATTTGCATTTGCAAATAATGACAGTTTGCAAAACTGTCATTATTTCTAATGACATATTCCTAATACTTATTCTTACTATTCCTTGAATTATTTCAAAAGCTGAGACCTTAGTGAAATGTTGAATTGTATACATGGATAAGAGGTATTTTCCTTTTCAATTCCTGACCTTAATGGGAATGCTTCTCATATTTCAGTAGCAAGATTTTGCTGTATTTTTTGAAACATAACCTGATAATAATTTTTAAAAATATCATTCATCATGGATTAATAAAAATTCAATTTTGTTCTTCTTTTTTGCTTTTTTTAAATCAGAAATAGGTATTAAATTTTATCAACTATTGTTTGGCATCTATCAAGCTTATCACATCGTAATTCTACTGTGTTCAGTTAATGTAATGCATTATTATCAATAGATATCCTGGTTTTGAGCATCCTTGCTTTTCTAGGATAGCCTTATTTACTCATGGTGAATCATTTCTTTCATATGCTGTTGGATTTTATATAAAACATTTTATACTGGAGCTTTGCATCTATATTTACGAGTCATATTCTTATAAAATTTGATGTATTTGGTTTTCTTTGTTGGATTGTGGGCTGACAGAGTAACACTAGACACAAAGAATGAGTATAAACTCTTTAAATAGCCTAGGACTTTTATGTTTAAAAGTTTCTGAATTTAAAAAACTTTTCTGTGAATATCTATTATTTTACAATGAGTTTAAAGATAAATACATAAATACATACATATATTTTATAAACAGGAATTATCAGTTTCTATAAGGTGTACTAGAATTTATCTAGTACTCTAGTGTGGGGTTTGGGGACTTAGCTATGTTTTTTCTTTTCATGTGATAATTGGTCATTTTTCTTTTCTTCTTCCTCTTGAGTCAATTTTCATTACTATATAGATTTTTGGAAAATTATCCTTTTCACCTGAGAATTTTAATTTTATTGATATAACATCCTTTTTTTTTTTTTTTTTTTTTGGCTGCACAGCGAGGCATGCAGGATCTTAGTTCCCCAACCAGGGATTGAAACCGTGCCCCCTGCAGTGGAAGCGTGGAGTCCTAACCACTGGACCACCAGGGAAGTCCCTATAATATTCTTATAACTTTATTTATTTATTTTTGGCTGTGTTGGGTCTTCGGTTCGTGCGAGGGCTTTCTCCAGTTGCGGCAAGCGGGGGCCACTCTTCATTGCGGTGCGGGGACCGCTCTTCATCGCGGTGCGCGGGCCTTTCACTATCGCGGCCCCTCCCGTTGCGGGGCACAGGCTCCAGACGCGCAGGCTCAGCAGCTGTGGCTCACGGGCCCAGCCGCTCCGCGGCATGTGGGATCTTCCCAGACCAGGGCTCGAACCCGTGTCCCCTGCATTAGCAGGCAGACTCTCAACCACTGCGCCACCAGGGAAGCCCTCTTATAACTTTAAAATCTCTTCTGTGTCTGTAGCTATGTCTCTTTCCTTATCTTAATATTATGCATTTGTGTTTTCTTTTTCATCTGACTTATCTGATTTTTTTGTTGATAGTTTAATTGGTAAAGTTTACTTGTTAATTTTCATAGAATTCCGCTTTAGCACTCAATGCTTTCTACTTAAAAAAATTATTTTTAGCTCTTCCAATTGAGTATTTGTGGATTTTAAATATTTTGTTTTCTAACTAATACATTTAGTGATATTAATTTTTATTTGACTAAAACTGGGTCATATCACATAAGTTTTGATATCTTGTATTCTCTCTATTGTTACTATTTAAAATAGTCTATATTTCAGTTTGGTTTTCTTTTTAACCAAAAGTTATTGTGAAAGTTTTATAGTATATAGTTTGTGTATGTGTATGTTTCTGTCCTTTGGAGTTTATTTATAGTTTTATTGCATTCTGATCTGTATTCTGCTTTCAATATTTATTATTTAGAGCTTTTATTTTTGTGGCTGAATGACTGGCCAATTTTTGTAAATGTTCTATGGGTACTGGAAAAGAATATCAGGCACACAGTTCTATACATATTTCTATGACCAAGTTTAATGAATATGTATTCAGTTCCTCTATATCCTTTTGTATTTGGGGGCCACTTAATTTGTCATTTTAGTTGAGGCATGTCAAAAATCTATAATTATCATTATAGTTTTGTAAACTTTTTTTTGTAGATATGACAGATTATACTTCATATATTTTGAAGCTATATTATCAGGTATAAAAAATGGTAAATTATTCCTTTTATCAACTAAAATTTTTTTTTCAAATTAGTATTTTTGGTCTTGAATTTTATTTTGTCTACTATTACCATGTTTTCTCCTGCTTTCTTTTTGATAGTACTTACCTGATTTCTGATTACTCCTTTTGATTTTCAAAAATTTCTGGTCACTTACTTTTATTTATGACCTATTTAAATAGCTGTTTGCCTTTTCTGTTTCTTAGACTATCATGTTGTTTAACACCTCTTTCCACAAACTGACAGATTCTGTGACCCTCAGATTAAAAAAAGGATATAAAGGAATTGTACAACCCATTTAACAAATTTGATTCAAGTTTATAGTTATTTCTTTGGTTTATTTGTATGAGAGTTTCTATATCTTAATAGAGAAACTTCATCCATTAACATTTATTCTGAAAATGGACATGAATATATTAACCAAACAGCTTTATTTCTGACATCTTATTTCTAACATTGTCTTTGTGTCTTCTCTTTTCATTTCTTCTTGTTTGTTTATACCTTTCTTCTTATATTTTTCTTTTACTGCATTAATTGAATTTTCTTGTTCCTCTTTGCTTTATGAATTTTGAAGTCACTGCTCTATTACCTTAACTGATTTCTTTTTTTTCATCTTTTTTAAAAATTTTACTGAAGTACAGTTGATTAACTGATTTCTTTTTTTTTTTTTTTAATATTTATTTATTTGGTTGCACCAGGTCTTAGTTGCGGCAGGCGGGCTCCTTAGTTGCGGCTCGAGGGCTCCTTAGTTGTGGCTTGCAGCGTGTATGTGGGATCTAGTTCCCTAACCAGGGCTCGAACCCATGTCCCCTGCATTTGCAGGTGGACTCTTAACCACTGCGCCACCAGGGAAGCCCCGATTAACTGATTTCTTAGTGAGATGAAACAAAGTTGAATGGTGAAGAGTAGTGTAAGACATTAGACTCAGAGTACTGAACCTAACTATATTAAGGAAAAAGCTGATGTAAAGTTTTGAATGAATTTTTAATCCACTAATGTGCCTATAATTTTGTGAAATGATACAGCCACCATTTGGGGGCATGAGCTAAACAGTAACCTGTGTACTTCTTGAGGGAATTTGGACTGAGTTATGTATAGAGAAATTTCACTCAAATATTTAATAAAATCTAAACAATACTGTGATCTTTTTCAGTTTAAAGGGGTAAACCTGATAATAAAAGAGTATATAAGAACCAAGAATAAAACTGACACACGTCTCCTAATGTAGACAGATAAATGGAAACAAATGGATAGTCTAGAACATTATGTCACTACATACAAAATTGTAGTGTGCAATAAAGGTGACCTTTCAATTACTTGGGTAAAGGAAGGATGCTTTTTTTTTTTTTATAGTGAACAAAAGACTTTATTTTTGAAAAGCAGATAACACCAAAGTACTATGTAGTATCCATAGTCATTGCAAAAATAATTACTGGAACTTTCGAAACATCAAATGAATAAGCTGAATCAATGGGTTATGACTATAATTTTCAACGAATATACAGATTTTTGATCAAGGCCTAGGCTTGATTTCTACATAATATTATTCACATGCATTCCCTGTGCCTATTTATTATCAAAACGGGGACTCTTGAAAGTTGAGCCCAGCTTTGTCTTGATTTCAAAGATGACACAGCAGCGAACCGAGAACTCTGGCTTGCTGCTTCAGTCCTAGAAATCATGTCTTCAGATGTTATACAACAAATTGATCTCTGAAAAATAAAATCCAGACTTCAGATGCCTTTGAAACAGTCAGGTCCCCGCACTTTTCAGCACCATGGTACTCAGATGTGCTCAAACACGCTTTCCTTTGTCTTTCCAAATATCCACCAGGAACCCAAAAGGGGACCCTTTTTGAGAGTTCCATTATGGAGGTCTTTAGGAACCACACTAAACCCAAGTGAAGGCAGTGGATGAAATTATCCCCATTACTTTTTCTGTTAAGGCAAAAAAAAAAAAAAAAAAAAAAGTGAGAGTGCATTGGCCAATGGGAAAATGATACCAGTCATATGGATAAGGAAAACGGTTCTATAAATCCCTCCTTTCAAAATTATGTTCAAAGGTGTTTAAGACCAAAAGGAGGTCACAAAAACTGTTAATACAAACAATTCCTCTACCAAAAAAAAAAGCCCTTCGTAGAAAGTGGCTGAGGATCTGGTCCAAAGAAGGCGGATCAGTGTAAAGATCCAGCCTTCTATTCCTAGCCTGCGTTTATGACCTCATGGCTTTGTGTCTGATGGGTGTGAATAACCCCTCCCTGTACTTAAAAACGAATTAAGAAATTAAAGTGAATTTGTGTGCTATTTAAAAGCCTGCAGTTGCAGAATCTGAGAGCCAAGCCCTTAGACTGTAAGGGAAGATTTTTGTCATCAGAAGTGGAAACAGATGGCTATGACGGTAGGCACTAAAGGTTGGTTCAGCCATACTGGGGCCAGAACAGCTTCAAAAATAAGGCAATCTGGGGCTTCTCAGTTTGAGACCACCAAGAGAAAGGCCCACTGAGGCAAAAAAAAGAAGCCAGCCGGTGGCAAATCACCAGAAGATACTCAGACGAGACAACGATCACAGTTGGATGGGATGACTTGGGGTCACAGATGGGGAGGCAGGAAACCCTTGAACCAGCACTCAAGGAGAATGTCTTTGCATGTCCCGTGCACGACACCAAGCAGCAGTTTCTGGGGTTTGGAGGTGTGTTATTTTTGCGATATTTTCCCCCCAAAAGAAGACACGAAGGTGGAGACCCTGGAAAGATGAGACCACCGAAATGGAGCCTTCACCAGGGGCGGGGCCGGGTGAGAGCCGGAAAGGCCTTCCTGCAGCGCACGGCTCCCTCCAGGTCTGGCTGAGTCCTACAAACGCTTGTAGGTGCCCAGGAGAGCTTTGCAGTTGGGACAGTAGTGGCCCACATCCTGCAGGGCGTCCACACAGAAAAGGATGAAGCAGCGACCCGCCATGCACCCCAACAGGCACAGGCTCCTGCAGGAGAGCCAGGTGAGGGCGCGGGCATTATAGGACAGCTGAGTCACGATCATCTTGTTCCAGGAAGGACAACACATCTGGACCGGACGGTCGAAAAAGGAGATGGGCTGTTGCACGCGGACCGTCTGCACAGCAGTTGCATTGGCATTGGGGACGGGCCCTGGCTGGGTGTAGTACGCAGGCGGATTCATGCCCTTCCCATCCGGGCCCGTCGTGAGCCCCGAGGCCGGCCCAGGCATGGGTGCTGGAAGTGTGGGGTAGTAACTGTTAACAGAAACTGTCTCTTCATAGGACGGGGGCGCGGTCGGCACCGAGGAAGGTCTCGCAGCCGCCTGGTAGGATCCTGGAGCAGACATTTTACCGCAGCCTGCGCAGCCAGTCGAGCCGGGAGGTCTCAGGAAGGATGCTTTTTAAATAATGCTGAGACGATTTAGTTAATGATTTGGAAAGCAATTAAGTTTAACCCCTACCTCATATCACATATTAAAAAATAAATTGTACATAGTTTGTAGAGTTAAATGTGAAACTAAAAATCTTGGAATTAGTAAAAACACAACAAATCATGTAAATGAATAGTCGTCCTATTAGGGGGCTTGAAAGTATAAACTATACCAATGATAGAAAGCATAGAGAAAATGATCAATAAATTTAAACATAAAAATTGTAACTTTTAGGTATCAAAAAGCATTATTATTAAAGTTAAAAGTAAATAAAAACTAAGAAAAATATTTTATTACATATTAGGAGTTAATATTCTTTATAAAGTGAACATCACAAGTCAATGCAAAGATACACACACAAAATGCACATACACAAAAAAACAAGCAAAGAACTATCAAACCACAAAGGCAGAAATACAGACAAGAAACACAGAGAATAATACTAATTCTCTCTGTGTTTTGGGACTAGATATTCTTTTTCTGTATTTGTTAAATAAACAGGAAATATATCTATAGATAGGTAGATAAATGGAAAAAACATATGACTATGTCATCTTGGGAGTTTAATACTTGACAATGAGAAAGATGATGCTATCTGGAATCAGAAGTCCTGAATTCAAGTTCAAGTGCTCGTTGAATGATCTTGGGGCAAAGTCACTGGACTGCTTTGAGCCTTGGTTTCTCCAAATATAAAACAGAAGAAATAATCTTCATGTCATAAACTGCTGTGAAGACTAGATTTTACAGATGTACATGGGAAAGGCTTTGTGAGATCATTTACAGACGTCAGAGATTCCTATTTCTGATCCAGTGCGTTAAGGCTTTTCCCAGCCTCCAGACAAAATCTGTGCATCTTCTCTTACAAATACCATATCCCTTTGCCTGATGAGGGTTTATGTTCCTGAGTTGTTGTTCAGGTGACAGGTCACCTGTGATGCCTTGGATTTTGCAGCCTCCTCAGTGGATGGGACAGGAGCATCTACTAGATCCTGACTATAGTCAAATGGAACAGTAATAACAAGCACTATTGCTTTTCTTCTTCCATGTTATATGCTTTGTCATTCAGTTCTCGTACACACAGAGTTAATTTGATAACCAAGTTGATACTATAATTCCATGTTCATGATATTTAAAAAGTCCTTACTAATTTCAAATTCAGGGGTCTGTTGTAAGTCAATTGAGAGCACCAGCCTATCTCTCTTCTCAATCATAGGAATAATTCCTTTGTGAATGCTGCATGATATACAGTGAACACAAAAGGGCCAGAACAATGAACTTTTCTTCTTTCACATGATCCCTGATAAGTAGAATAGTGCTATGTTTCTCCATTTATATCTCTATACGAAATAAAAGCAGAATTATAATTTTCCAGGTGAAAAAAACCTTACGCCACCTTTGTTTTTTGTTTTTTGTTTTCCTGGTCCTAAGCCTATAAAAACCCTTTTAGAGTGACAGATGAAAAGAAAAAGGTGAAGGAAAACCCTGAACATTCCCAAGGAGCAGAAGATGTTGATATATGAAGACCACAATTAGCTGTTTTGCTAATCCTCTGAGTTAGAAAAAAAGATGAAATGAACTGAAAATCATCAAAATAACTTAGAGAAAGCATAAAAATTATTTACCGGTTGACTAAGCCATTAATTTTTGTTGGTCATGTAAAGTACAGTTTCTCATTTCTGGGAAACCTTAGAAAGGAAGGGAGAGAGGGAGGAGGAAGAGAAGGAGGGAAGGAAAAAAGAAGGTAACTGAGTTTTTGGTTTAATACCAGCTCAAGGAAATCTCTTTTGCTAGAATAGCAGAAATTGCCATAAAGAGGAACTGGGTAGGTCTGGATCTTCAATACCTTAGTCTGTAATTCTGGGCAAATCACTTTTCCTTGAGACCATTTTCTCATCTGGAATAGATCAGTGGTTTTCAAATTGTGCTCCAACAGAACAGTGCTGATCCAGAAGCTAGACCAATGAACAATGGTGATCTCTATACAATTCACAGAAAAATGAAGTAAAATAAAATGCTCCCCATTTGCTATAGTTTACTTATTTACATTTATTATAACAATTCCTGCATTGTATGGATTTTTCTGAGCCTATACAATCATTTCTTGGATTTGAGATATCAATAAAAAATTCTTCTCGATTTTAAGATTTTCTTTTCCACTTTTAAAAAACCTTTGTAATGAGAACTTACTATATAGCTCAGGGAACTCTACTCAATGCTCTGTGGTGACCTAAATGGGAAGGAAATCCAAAAAAAGGAGGGGATATATGTACACATATAGCTGATTCACTTTGCTGTACAGTAGAAACTAACACAACATTGTAAAGCAACTATATTCCAATAAAAATTAATTTTAAAAAAAAACAAAAAAAAAACCTTTGGCCCTACTGCCACATGCCTGGTGGCTGAGTTTTAGCAAATGACAAAGTGAACTAACAGAAATAAATAGTAATAGGAGAACTTAGATACAATTAGTCATATTTAGGTTTTTTATTTTAAATGATCACTGTTGATTTTAAAGATTTGTTTAAATATAATGAATTTCTTTTGTTATGTGTACATATTCTGGTTTTGATTTCCTGGACTAAATACCTAATTCTTTTTATTTTTAATAAATTTACTTATTTATTTATAATTTTTGGCTGTGTTGGGTCTTCGTTGCTGCACGGGGGCTTTCTCTAGTTGCAGCAAGCAGGGGCTACTCTTCGTGCATGGGCTTCTCATTGCCGTGTCTTCTCTTGCTGCAGAGCACGGGCTCTAGGTGCACGGGCTTCAGTAGTTGCGGCTCGCAGGCTCTAAAGCTCAGGCTCAGTAGTTGTGGCGCACAGGCTTAGTTGCTCCGTGACATGTGAGATCTTCCCGGACCAGGGCTCGAAGCCGTGTCCCCTGCACTGGCAGGCGGATTCTTAACCACTGGGCCACCAGGGAAGTCCGATACCTAACTCCTGACTCCAAATTTAGGGCTCTTCACCTCACCTAGGCCACCTCACAGTAAAGCTATAAGAACATAGATCAGGGACTTCCCTGGTGGTCCAGTGGTTAAGAATCCATGCTTCTAATGCAGGGGACACAGGTTCGATCCCTTGCGGGGGAACTGAGATCCCACATGCCGCGCCCTATGATCAAAAAAAAAAAAGAAAGAAAAAAAAAGAAGAACATAGATAATATTAGCTAGCAGTTACAGATTTTCATGTTCCTTATATACGTTTTTTAAAAATCCTCATAACCACAACACTGTAAATCAACTACACTCCAATAAAAATTAATTTAAAAAAATCCTCAGCAATCCTATAAGTATTTAATTATACTTTTTACAGATGTGGAAACTGATGCATGGAGCCCAAGGTCATCACTCATAAGAGCAGGAGCTGGAAACTAGTAAGTAGATGTTCGTTGTTAGATCTGGATTTGTCTTTATTATAAACATTAAATCAATAAATACTCACTTAAAATATGCACCTTGAAAAACATCAGAAAGATACTAAAAAATAAACTTGTTCTGCATTCCAGACACTTAAAAGAACATGTAGCCAATGAGTAACTTTTGTGAAACACTGTTTTCAGCAGCTTGCTGGGAAAGCACACCCCAACATAGTAGACAGCAGAGAGTATATATAGTCTCTCCTGAAAGGGCAACTCACATGGAATCTACAAGGGGTGAGTCATGGGTGATGGTTGGTGGATGCAAAGTCAAGTTAACCTTGGTGCTGGAAGTTATTACTCAAAATCTGTACGAGAAGCATTAAAATCTGGGTAAAGGCTGTTTGGGGAATCAAATGAATGTATGCAAGGATTTCAAGGTGTGTGCATTTTCAATAATGATTAATAAAACCGCACAGTTAAAATTTTTGTTTTTTACAAATTAGACAAACATTTGGTTTGGTCAGTCTTTATGATATAAAAGAAATCTTGTGCTAGCAAAGTTTATTTGGGAGTTCTAAATCTTTTTCTTTCTAATTGCAGAAGAGAGAGATTCATTGTACAAATGCTTAAAAATCTAAGAAACCACAGTGGAAAAAATATATAATGTACCCATAATTACATCACCTAGAAAAAATTACATCACCTGGAAAAAACTACTGTTAACACTTTGATTATACTTTTAAAATTATTTTTCAATGCCTAGATGCACACACACATGTTTACAAATATGGGATGGTGTTATACATATTGTTTTGAAATCTATTTTTCCCCTTATCAAAAAATCATGTAAATATTTCACTATCATTTAATATTTCTTACAGAATTTGATAGCTATATAACTTACTATTACATAGATGAACATAATTTCTTTAACCAATCATTTGTTGTGGGGTATTAATGCCACAAGGAACTCCCTTGTACAAAAGTTTTTTTGTTTTTTTTTATAAATTTATTTTATTTATTTATTTTTGGCTGTGTGGGGTCTTCGTCTCTGTGCGAGAGCTTTCTCTAGTTGTGGCAAGCGGGGGCCGCTCTTCATCGCGGTGCGCCGCAGGCCTCTCACTATCGCGGCCTCTCTTGTTGCGGAGCACAGGCTCCAGACGCGCAGGCTCAGTAGTTGTGGTTCACAGGCCTAGTTGCTCCGCGGCATGTGGGATCTCCCCAGACCAGGGCTCGAACCCGTGTTCCCTGCATTGGCAGGCAGATTCTCAACCACTGCACCACCAGGGAAGCCCTGTACAAAAGTTTTTGATGACAGTTATGAATATTTCCTAAGTCAATTTTTAAAAGTTAAATTCCTGGGTTAAAGACTTCTAGTACATCCAGAAAGACTGAAACTTTTCGTATTCCCACTAACAGAGAACTATAGGGTCTATTTTTCTATATCTTCCAACAACTGAGAATTATATATACTCTTAACAATTGGGAAATATAAATATACATATAGATACATATACAGTATATATTTCTGCTAATTTTTAGGTGTAAAAGAGTATCAGAGCTTTTATTCACATATTTGATGAAGATAACCTTTTTTCATATGGGCCAAAAGAAAATTTCCTTTGATAGTATTTGGCAATATTTTTGAGATTGTATGGAATTCTAGATTTCAAAACATAACAGTAGAAATTGGGAGAACTGGACTTTAGTTTTCTTTACACTATTAGCGTCAGAAGACCTTAGGTTAAATCATTCAATCTCTTTGGTCCTAAATTTCCTTTTGTATTTAAAATGTACTCAGAATACTCACTCAAATCTTCTTATTGTCCCTGTAAAAAGCAAATTAAATTATCTTTGTGAAAAACAGATACTGTGACACAGTTTTATTAGCAATATTAATAAGATCTTCAAGACATATTTATAATTACCAGACACATAAAAGTGGGTTCTATCATTTAACTTTAAAATGTTTTGAAATACTAAAACAGATAATTGATAATTCAGTTCGAACAAAGCAGTCAACTCCATCGTGTGTGTATATATGTATATGCACACACATATATGTATATATGTGGTTTATATACTTATATAATTTATATAGATCATTTATAAGTTCTACATTTCCTAAAATTTTAATAAGTCAATTTACTACTGACACGCTGGTATATTTCCTTTGAAAGTGATTTCTGAGTGTGTGCATTATGAAAAAATAATCAGTGATCATAACTTTATGTCTAGGTCTTTTACCTGGCATGAGGCCATTTTTCTATTTAATTACAAAATCTTTGTAAATAATTTTAAGCTGCCTAATATGTCATAGTGCGGATTTATTATCGACTAACCATTCCTCTTCTCCTAATCACAAGTTATTTTGGGTTTTATTTATTTATTTACTTCTGGCTGTGTTGGGTCTTCGTTTCTGTGCGAGGTCTTTCTCTAGTTGCGGCAAGTGGGGGCCACTCTTCATCGCGGTGCGCGGGCCTCTCATTATCGCGGCCTCTCTTGTTGCGGAGCACAGGCTCCAGACGCTCAGGCTCAGTAATTGTGGCTCACGGGTCTAGTTGCTCCGCGGCATGTGGGATCTTCCCAGACCAGGGCTTGAACCCGTGTCCCCTGCATTGGCAGGCAGACTCTGAACCACTGCGCCACCAGGGAAGCGCCACAAGTTATTTTCAATTGTTTACTTTACCTCTATCATTTTTTTGTGTAAATCTTTTCTACATTTTTGACTGTTTCCTTAGGGTAGATTCTAAGAGGAGGAATTAAGGGAACAAAAAGTGTGAACATTTTAAGACTTTAAATATATATTGTTAAATCGCACTTAAAAGACTGTGCTAATGTTTAATTCCTCTAAGTATATATAATGAAAAGGCTTACTTTGGGGCTATGCTAGCCACCACTAGACCATACAATTTTTTCTTAGTTTTTAAATTATAAAAGTGATTCCTGTTTGTACACAAAAAAATAACTCAAACACTTTCTTTTTCACCTCTCTCACTCCTTACCATTAAGAGTTTGGCATGTATACTATCAGACTGGTTTTTTAATCCAAAATCTTTTTTCTTTATTCGAATTTTAATAATATATTTATTTTGATGTATATTAACATTTTATATATTAATAGCCCATCGGACTTGTGATTTCATTAGTCATATTACTTTTGATGGAGCTAAGATTTTTTTTAAGTTCATTTAAAAGTAATATATGTTAAGTAAATAACAGTACAAGTAGTATGGAACATGTCAAAAAAAAAAAAAGAAATCTTGAAGGTGATATCAGAATGATAACTTTAGGAAACTGCGTGGAAGCATAGCTTGTAGAGCTGACTGCCTTTGACCAGCTCTGTGTTCTTGACTAGGTCACATCCCCTCTCTGGGCTTCAGTTTGAATGCAAGTATTAGGAATCTGGAAATACTGGTCTGTCTGCTAGACGGGATACCTCAAAAAATAGACAATCTTTCAGTTGAGTCTTTCTTATGAATTTTGGTTAATCTAATCATAGTTGATCTAACACAGCTCTTTCTTCCTAAAATGATCTTCTCTAGTTAGAATTTCATGTTAAATTATGAGTTAAGGCAAGACACTGGCTTTAAAATAAAATACCACAATTTTATTTTAACACAATATTACTTCCTACTAACTCTATAGTATGAACAAAAATGTTCAAATTAATCATAGTCTCCTTATTGGCCAAAGTCCTGCATTGCTTTTGAGTGAGTAAAAATCTAAAGTTCTATATAAATCCATAAAATGGCATCTTAAAGCTAGTGGTTCCTGAAGTAGATCATGCATTTAGACTTTGACTCATCTTCTCTTATTCATCTTTGTATCCCTGGTATTCAGCTGAGTATGGCATGTTGTAGATGCTAAACAAATATTCAATGGTTAATGGACATTCTGCATGAATGGTCCATATTACAGTAACTAGTTTGATAGAACTGTAAATTTAACTTCTACCTATGGGCAAAAGACTTAAAAAAATTATTTTAGAACATTGCTATTGAAACATCTTCTTTGGTACCCAAAGGTATACATACAAAGATTCACACAGGGGAAGTTTAATATAAGTTATCGCAATTTCTCTTCCTTTGGGAGCTGTTCAGAATCATGAATTATCCACGTTTGTCTTCTTTCAGTCACTTCTCCCTAGGCGTGGACACTAGTCAACTAATTACATATATTTAGGTTTGGGTTTATGAAAATATATTGATTTTTCGGTAAGGGATCAGAAAGAAGGTGTGTTAGTGACTTCACTTTTTTGATATCTGTAGAGTCCATAATTATCCAATTTGAAGTCTTTAAAAAAAAATTTTCAAAGACTAGTCATTTCCAACAACAGTAAAAGATCTCAAAAATTCAAAATAAATAGCCCATTGAAAATAAACTCAAACAGTGAAAAGACTGTATTGGATGGCATGGGAAATTAGTTTTACATAGGAAGGAAAATACCACCAAGTTCAAGAGGTGTGTGGTCAAATGTTTAAAGACGGAATAATTAAGACTTCTGAAAAAGCCATACTCTCTATTCATCTACTCTTTGTTTTGCTAAAATCATCAGCTTGAACAGTTTTCCAACTGGAATTTAGAAAGTGGGATTATAAACTGGAATTTTTTTTTGCATAGTTTTCAGGAAGCAGGACTTTTCCTTTTTTATATGATATAATGTAAATATTGAAACAATGACATTAAAACATCCATTCACTCTTGTTTCAGTTGAAATTCTATCTTTTTAATGTAGCCTCTGGACCAACTCTTCCTTCTTTCCATGATTCCTTCCTGTAGGAGATAGAAGTCCCCTTTCCCCCCATAAACACTTTTGAGAGGTCTGGGCACTTTCCTTTCCTAACCTTTAAAAACCAAAATGATTTATAGACTATCCCTATCCTGCTAGAGTTGGGCAAGTAAGTGGATCATATTTACATGGGTCACTCTGATTATAGGAGTCCACTGTTTCTTGAACTAAAATTGCAAGATTTATTATTCTATTAATGCTCATAAAGTCACTCTTTTGATGAGCCATAATTTCCCTTTATGAGGAGTCTGTATGCCAGTCACCCATGATAAGGGAGAAGAAAGTCCAGACTTCCCACGTATTCATACTTCCTGGAACATTCACAAAGTCTTGAAATCCCATATGACTCCAGGGGAATAATGGCATAGGGTACAGTAACAAAAGGCAAATTTCACGGAGCCAATGTGTCCCCACGAGACTTGCCTCACATTGTTGCCTGTGTACAAAACCTAAGCTTTTCCATTTTAATTAAAAATTTTAGAAATTAACCCTCCTGGTGGAGAAGATAACCCAACGAGGCTTGTATTATCTTTGTGAATATTCTTAGGGAATGAAACAGCAGGAGGTGTGAACTTTCTCCTGTATATCTTAATGGTCCGCTAATGGCAAAGCATAATTACAGTTACTTAAGTGCCAAGTTTGTCAAGGTTTTCACTAAAACCTTCAGCCACAACACTTTCCTTGAGTGACCTAGCTTTTATTTATCCAAATGCTTTCTTATCATTTGAAAGAAAGCTACCCCCAATAAAAACAAGCAGGCAAACAAAAAGCCCACTCCCCCACCATGTTTATTTCTTTCATGTTAATTTCTTTCAATTATTTCGGATGGATAGTTAAGACACTTGTGACTTCAAAGAAAGTCGAAAAATTTGTGTATGGCATCGTTAACTGAAATTTTAGCCCTCCACATTCAAAAAGCAGGGCTATGCGGGAGTTTTGCAGTAGTTTGCTTCACGGCTTTGGGAAGTCAATTTGCTTCTAAACCAGAAGATGGTCTTCTAAAGACTATCCTGTATTTGGAATGGAAACTCAGCCATTGTACCTTTCGCCCAAAGCACCCACTTGAGAAGGCCGAAAGCCACCTATCTCCCCCATCGGTCTCTGGATCTCCTCGCTGCCTTTGTCCCTTCTAGACGTGGAGGCTTGGAGAGGAGGTTTAGTTTCCAAGGATTGGAGCGTTTGAAGGGCGGGGCCATCTCCAAGTCCATCTCCCCTTTTTGTCCTCTTCTCCTGGGACGGGAGGGAGGAGCCAGGTCCCCCCGCGGCCGGTTCGGGAGCTCTCTATCACGGTCGCTCGAGGTGAGTCTGAAAGGGCGGCAGCCCGTTTAATTGCAGCGCAAGGTTAATTTCTTGAGTTCACCGCAGCCGGTCCGCCAGCCGCTTCCCCGGTCTTTGCCAAGTGGGTTTATGAGGTCTGAGGCGTGTTGGGGCGCGCTCACGTTCTCGCGAAAGGCTCCTCCCCAGGGCTCATTCCCCGACTGCGGGAAGCCCTTTGGTGCCCCAGGAGTCTTGGGTTTCCTCTGACCTCGTCGCTTCCTCCTCCCTCCGCACCGCCGGGTTCCCCGCGCCCCTGCCCCCCTGCCCCCGGGGAAGGGCGACCCCCATCTTAGGACTTCCGACCCAAGCCAACCAGAAGGTACCTTCACGTCGATGAAGATTTTATCACAGCCTCCAAAACCCAGCAGTAATAGAAGCTTTCAACCTGAAATACGATTGTTATTTTCCCGGTGCAGAGCTTGACAGAAAAAGTCAGCTTTTTATTAAAGACAAAGAGGTAAATTATCAGCCGGGGCAGTGAAGGGACGGCGGAGACCTGGCGTGCTTCCTCTCGGTGCCACGAGGAATTTATGGGGGAGCGGCGGCCAGGGCTCAGACACCCCTGGGGTCCCGGGGGTGGGGGGGGAGGAGCTCGGGGCAGAAGGACTATCCCCTGGTCCTTCCAGGCACCTGGAATGGGAGTCCTCCCAAGTCTGTTCAAAGCCAGGGTCATTCAGTCCTCAACAGCCTTACCGTCCTCCTCTCTCCTTTCTTCTTTCTCTTCTTGCTTTGACTACTGTTTCCCTTTCGCCTCGGAGCTTTCTCCTCCTGCTTCTCTTCTCCCTACTTTTTCTCTTCCCTCTCCTCGCTTTGCCTCTCCCTCCCCCTCCTTTCTCCGCCACCGCACGCGTAGAGTGTCATTTATTTATTTATTTATCACCCCCGCCATCAACACCCTTTTAGGGCTCCCAAGCTTTTCAGTGTGAGTGGGAGGAGAAAAGGGCAGGAAGTGTTGACTGGAAGGGGGTGAAATCGTGTCTCTGGGCGAGAGATTCTGCCCCGGAATAAACGATTGGGGAAAAGCTTGGAAAAGGATTCCGATCTGTTTATAAAACCCCGCTGTCTGGTGGGAACCAACTCCGCGCGCGTCTCCTCCTCCCCTTCATTGTGTGGGTTTACGGGGATATCTTCTTGGACTGTTGTTGGGTTTGCGGGGGAGGTAGTGAGTATTACAGAGGACAGTCTTGCCCTGGATCCTCCCCACCGCGCCTTCTCCACCGGATGCGCGCTCCCCAATGCAAAGGAATCCAGCAACATCCCCCAATTCAGACGCGGACAAAAGAAACTTTAATTAAGGTCTCTGCCCCGCGCGCTGCGTGTTTCTCTCTCCCGAGGCTGTTGATGTCCAGCTCGAGGATGCGAGAAATAGAAATGGTACAAGCAGCCCATGCCCTTGAACTTCAATTGCTTCTGACTTGCTATATTGATTTTTTTATACTGTAGGCACCACCCCCCGCCCCCCTCCCCACCATCAAATTAAAGCCTTAGGAGACATTAGACCTAGTGAGAGAGGAGGGTAAACCCACTCCTTTGCAAAATAAATAGTTCAGAACGATTTGTGGGAAATTACACTAAATAAAAATTCAAGGTGTGAAAGCTTCATCTTGGCTCTCTTGTGTTCAACACCATGACACCTTATCATTAGGAGCTCTGATTGTTACTTTCCGAGCCTTTAGATGATCAGCCAGAAAGTACAAGCAACGCGGGGCTGGAAGAGTGTAAAGTTATTTAAGTAGGCTTTTTTTTCCCCCCGTTTTGGTGCGCCGTCAAAACACTTCACAAGTTAGGAAAAGAAAGTGGTGGTTCCGAGGCTCAGAATGATGGGTTCTTTCCTCCCCCAACCCCCCCCCCTTACCATATCAGAAAAGAAATAAAATGCACAATGAGCCTTTATTTCGGAGGAGAAGACTTCAAAATACGTGTCAGTAATGGACAATTTGAGCTTTTCACTGGAGATACACCGCAAGCTGGAAAGGGATTAAAAAGCCCCACGTGGTTGATCTGGGTTTAGACTTGCAACCTCTAGTTCCCAATGTGTGTTCTTTGCAAAGATTGGCCTCTAGATGGATGCGTGCGAGGGACTCTCTGGGGCCGGGGCTCGGCGCCTCGGGCAGGGCTGATGGTGGGAGCGCTATGAGCGACCGGGCAGGGTCCTCACTGGGGGCTTCCTCCGCCGGCCGGGGCGGCCGGGCGCCTCCGGGACGCGAGCGCGCACGCCTCAGCCCGGCCGCCGCGCTCCTCGCACCGCCTTCTCCGCAGGTCTTTATTCATCTCATCTGCCTCTTCCCCTTCTCCTCCTCCTTTGCCTCCTTCTCCTCCTCTTCCTCCTCCTCCTCCACCACCACCACCTCGTCCTCTGCCACCGCCTCCTCTTGCGTCTCACTGGCCTGGCTCTGTGTTGCTCTGAGTGACAAAGACAATGTCCCAGCCTTAACTTTGCAACCACCTTGCCTCCTTCTGGGGTTCAGCGGTGGGGGGGCGGGCGGGGGGAGGGGGGACAGCAGCCGCAGCCTCAGCATCTCCTCCACCTTCTCCTTCTGGTCTTCTCAGCTCTTGGATAATTCTTCCTTTTCCCCCCCTCCAGCCCTTTCCTCATTTCTTTCTTTCTTTCTTTCTTTTTTCTTTCTCTCTCCTGCGCGTTGTTGTTGTTATTAGAAAGGCTTCGCGCACCCCCTGGTGCTCCGGCGTTTTGTGTGGCAGGAGAAGATTGTCTGCCTTCTCTCTTTCTGTCTTGCTTTCTCTCTCCCTCTGGTTGCTCATTATTCAGAGAGAGACACAGAGGGAGGGAGAGGGAGAGAGAGAGAGAGCGCGCGAGGGAAAGGGAGAGGAGAGAGAAGAGGAGAGAGAGAGAGGGAGAGAGTGAGAGGGAGAGGGAGGGAGGGAGAGAGAGGGAGAGGGAGAGAGAGACGGATATCTCAGGTCATCTGCAGCTGCAGCGAGTCTGAGGAGCCGAGGAAGGCAGGGAAGATGGCGATCCTCCATTGCTGAGACCCGGCAGAAGCACATGAGACTCCCAAACAACTTCCACAACAATAACCCGAGCAGGAAGAGGAGAAAGAGAAAAAGGATAAGGAGGCGGTGGGGCTGGAGAACCCGAAACACCTCCCGGCGCCGGGACGCTTCTTCAGTAAGTTACTGCAATTAACCAGCACCTCGGGGTGGTCCGAGTGCTGCGGGGAGGAGAGCACGGGGTGGTGGAGGCACAAACGCGCTCATTCATTCGGCCAAGGAGGGTTGGTGGAGCGGGGAGGAGAGGAAGTCCCCTGCGTGGACTGGCTGTTGGAAGAGAAGAAGCGAGCGAGGAGAGGAGGAGGAGGAGGGGGGAAGGAGGAGGAGGAGGGAGAGAGCTGGAGGGGGAGGAGGAAGAGGAGGAGGAGGAGAAGCGAGGGAGGAAGAGGAGGAGAAGGTGGTGGTGGTGGCAGTGGAGGTGGCTGTGCTTTTCCTGCTGGCTGCTCCTTCTGCTGGGGGGAGGGGGGGAGCGGAGCGCTGTGGCTTAATTAATTTCGTGTAGTTCTATGGAGAGAAGAGAAAATAAAAGATGAGTGAGAAGAGAGCTGGAGCCTTAGGACGGATGCTCCTGGTGTGGGCACAGGAGTAAGGGACAGAGAGGGGGGCGGAGGGCGGGAGTCGGGGAGACCTGAGCCGAGAGCCAGAGGGAAAGAGCGAGGGGCAGAGGAGGGAGCGCTCCCGGCCGCCCCGACCTGAGCGGGTTGACCTCTTTCTTTCTCTGTCCCTCTCCTTCCTTTCCCCCTCTCTGTCTGCTTGTCCCCAGCCCGATGGCAAAGCCGTGCGGATTGGCACCCCCCTCTTCCTCAGGTATTTGGCTCGCTCGCTCTGTCCCCGAAGTTGGGATGCGGGGTCGGGATGTGTCGGGGGGCGGCGGCGGCGGCGGCGGCCGGTGCTGCTGGTGAGCAGATAGGCGAGGAGCGGGGGGCGCCGGCCGGCGGGGGGCGGGGGGGGCGCAGGTTCAGGAGCCGCTGAGGAGGTGTCTCCAGGCTGGGGGTTCAGAAGCGTCTGGTGGAGGAGGACAACGGTTTCTGGAAGAGGAGAAGCCATTACACACGCTTGGCTCTCCTGTGAGGAAGGGAGAAAAGACCCCAAGCAGGGGCCCGGGGGTCGCCTGACTCCTGGTGCAGTTCCCAGGGGTCTGTCCTCCTTGCAGGCGCGAGGGGAAGCCGCAGCCGCCCACCGGAGGAGCAGCCCCTCTTTCCCTTTCTTTATCTCCCTGTCCTCCATTTGCAAGCTGTCTGCCTTGGTTCCACTCCAGACTCCAAAACACAAAGCTTCTTCTCACGTTCGTTCTCCAGGCTTTTCACCATTCCTGGAGGAACCCTCATTTTCTTTTCATCGTAGCTTCTAACCTACAGAGAGGGAGGGAGGCTGCCTGGAGTTCCTTTTATATTCCTCTCCTACTGAAAAAAAAAAAAAAAAAGTTTCATTTTTAAGCACGCGTCTGGGATGGGAAAAGACCAACCAGTTGGGGCTTTCTCCCAGGGCTCCCGGGGGGCTGTGTCTGAGTGTCTGTGTTGGCTGTTTGGTTTGCTTTGGTTTTGTTTCTGGAGGTGGCTTGCAGGATTTTTGAGGAAGTAACTAGTTTGGTTGAGAGCTGGGAACTGAGTCAGGTAAGCCCGTGTCATGTTGTTAACTCCACCAGAAAATGGAGGAGAGCGGGTTTCCAGGAGACAAAGCTGAGAAGTGTTTATAAAATTATGGATGTCTCCATTTTGAAGCTCTGTTGGTGATGGCTGGAGGAGGAGGCTTGCCAGCCCTCTCCTTCTCCCTTTCCAGGGGGTGAATCTTGTAGTGGTTCCTCACCTCACTATCTGTTCATTATGCAAAGAAATGAGGGGCTTGGAAGGGCTGCTCACATTTTTCTCCCACCTAAGGAGTGCTTTCACAAGTTATGGAGGCGTTTGTTGCCAATTTAAAGTAAACTTTTGGAATTTTTTTTCTCTCCTTTTGAGTGGACCTGAGGGTTTTGACCTCCTTCGGGAAAGGCAAGGAAAACCTTAAACATTTTTCCACTGAGGTCTTCACACAACTTTTAAGCTGCTCCAGGTCTCCTGCAAGTCACCAGGAAATGTGATTTCCTCATTGTGAAGATGGTGGTGGCCCTGAGCTGAGATTTTTGGAGCTCTGAGGCTTGGTTATCATCATGTTTTGATGCATTGCAAGACTTTATTGTCTGGTTGGGGTTGATTTCTGCAAAACAACAGCAGCAACGGCAAATCCTGCAAGATCTCAGAGGAACCCTAAGACTGGCTGACACCAGTTTCTTGAAGGTCTACATTTCTTTTCAGGATACTCCATTTGTGTATTAGGCCTTCTTTTAGTTCCTTTGTTTTCCCTCTTCCCTTCCATTCTGCTGTTTCTTTCTGTGTTCTCAAGTATTGTTAAGTCTTCAGAAATATCAGATGTCTTCTTAACAATGTCACTATGGAAACAAAATTTTTAAGTATTATGTCAGTTGAGAAAACCTTCTGTCCAGGTAGCTTCACCTTTCTGATTGGGAGGAATTTATTAGTCTTAGAGGAAGACATTTTGTGAGGATGATTTGAAGAAAGGACCCAAACCTACCCAGTCCACACACACTGATTGGAGTTCTTCACAGATTAGTTCTAGAGAATGTATGTAATTGATCCAAGTAAAGAACTAAATCCTGAAATGCTTGAGGAATTTATAAAAGCCAACCATGAAGATGTTGCTTTTCCATTAGGTAAGGTAGCCATCTTGAGGATGAGGGAAGATGTTGGAAGAATTTTAGACGGACTCTTGAAGATAGGGGAGGAAGGCTCCACAGTGGAATGAAAACTTGGAGGAGATTCAGAACCAATTAATAATATATTGTAAGGAGGCTGATTGGACCTCGTTTTCAACTAAGGAGAAATATAGCAAGGTACCAGCTTCAACAGAAATAAGGAACACATTGGTGAGCGACTTATACCAGCTTTTTTCTTGCTTTGCTTTCTCATTATGTGTCAGATTTGTGTGTGTGTAAAGTTCTTTATGTCCACAGTATTTTTGTGCAGATTGAGGTGGTTTTAGATTCCAGGTGTAATTATATTCTGTTGAGGAACTGGGAGCAGTGTCATTCAGTAAATGCTCAGTGCTGTATATGACAACATCACATTTTTCAAACCAAACTGTTGTGTCATTAATTGAGGGTTATTGTTCCTCTGACGGGTGTGAAAGGAGAGGAGAAATACATGGTTTTTTAGCTGATAATTGTCCATGGTCAATGAAGTAAAACCCTGTTTTTGCAGACGAAGGTGTATGGTTTTCAAGATTTGCAGTTGATGTGTATGCTCATTTAAAAATACTTCTCTTCAGAGCTCTGCTTCTTTATTAAAAACCTAGGGCTCTCCAAGAGCACTTAAAAAAATCTTACTTGGAATCATACCTTTCATTATTCATTTATTGAATGTTACTTTTTGATACCATTACTTTTGCTCTTAAGTAGAATGTCAGCAATGTTATATTTAAAATTACTAATGCATATATGTATTTGCTACATATTCAAACTCGGAAGTTCAAATGCAGTGGGATAAAAAGAGTTATTTGGGGAAGTAATTACCAGATAGTTTTGCATCTAATTAACCATATATGTTTATGTAAACATAAGTACATTACACATTGATCTTGAAGCAAACTTCCATGATGTCTTTGTTGTTGATGTTGATATCAGGAAATCTGGTTAATTACTTCTTTCAATAGGGAAAAAAGCTGATAAACTGGTTGCCAGTCCAGCAACCATGTTTTTTGACTCATATTTTTTACTTTGCAACCAAATATTCAGCCTTAGAGCTGAGGTTTTCTGGAGGGAAAAAAATTAGGTGTCTAAGAGGCATTTTGGAGTTTTGAGAATGTGTTCTAACTGGTTACCTAAGAGACACATCCATCTCTGATGCTCTTCACCAACATGAGAAGTACCATTATATTCAAGACATGGTTTTTTGCATTTTTCTAGATATATGCATTTGAAATGGGACAAGTATTTAGGATAAACCACTATGAGAGCAATAAAAAGTGTCCAGTGGGACCTTCTCATTTGATGTCAAAGCTCAGAGATCCTTTTTGTTTTTGAGACGTCAAGTTGATGAGGCTCATTAGGCAAGTTTTTACCTAATTTGCTCTGATATATCACAGAGAGAAATCATTCTGGAGAAGTATATGTGAGCTGTGATGCACACTGCCATAGAGAAGATTCTCGTTGGGTCTTCGGATTCCACAATCCTTCTCATATTAGATTTATGTCCATCTAATTCATTGATCACATTCCTCCAGGATTTGTTTTTTTCCTTACTCTTTGGAGTTGGAGACAACTTTTAGATGAAATAATTATTTTGTATATATATGTGTGTGTGTATATATATATATATTTTTTTTCTTTCTTTCTAATGAGTCTTCTGGAAGACAGTAGGGGAAAAAAGAAATCCAACTGTACTAATGGACTTTAAAGTACTTGTGGTCAGTTTTCCTGAAAGGAAAGAATGGTAAAGTTGCCTTGGGAAAGAGTCCCGTTTTCAGTGTGATGGAGTTTAATAGGGTCTAGTCTATCTTGGATTCTTTCCTGGTATTGAGATTTCTTGGTTAAGGTAACCTTACTTATCTTCTTTGTGGTATGTGCCTTTATCAGACTTATAGTTCACTGCCTCATGTGACAGAACACTGACAAAGCTGCACTGAATGTTTCAAGTTGATGGCTGGGGAATAGAGAGGCTATTTCACAATGCCACACTCACAAATTAGGAAATATATAAATAATGAACTAAGATTGCAAAGGACCTGACATGGGTGTATGATTGGATATTGGTATATGGAAACTAAGGAAATTCAGAAGAAGTGGGGGAAATATTTCCAGTGTCTATTACTAAAATCTAGTGAGCTGAAAAAAAAAAAAATCAAGTGTCTGTGAGTGTGTGTGTGTGTGTGTGTGTGTGTGTGAAAGCAAGCATCTTGTGAAGTTCACATACTTAGGAAGTTGGTGACTTTGAGGGAAACATTAGCTGGGTGTTGGTGACCTATTAATTGATTATGAGCAAACAGAGAGGAAAGTAGATAATGTTAGAAGAAAATTCCTCTTCTTGTGTGATATGCCAAGACATCTGGCAGATGTTATGTTGGGCCCTAAGGAATGGACAGTTTAATTTTAGCCCTAGCAAGGAAATGGGAAGTTCTAAGCTCTTTTAATAGCACAAGTCTTAGTTTGGGGAAGGTTGCTTAAAAAAATAAGAAAGGAAAAGAAAAGAGGCATTGATTGTATTATGAAAGAACTCCGGGGAACATCGGAATTAAGCTGAGATTTTGGGGGTTATGGACAAATATATTATTTCCCAAGTAGAAATTAACATAAAAATCATTTAAAAATTGACTACTTGGTAACACCCTAAATGATGAATATTAAGTATCTGATAGTCACCTTTCAGAACTTTTCATTGAGAGGCTAGTTTTTTTGTGCCTTAGAGAGATCATCTCCTTCACATCTGCCCCTCCCCCCGCATCGTACTGAGGAGGAAACTGGCACAGAGACGTGAGGTGACTTGCACAGGTCAGAAAGTTCATTTGTAATAAAGCCAGGCCTAGAACTCAGGTCGGCTGACTCCTAGTCCAGTGCCCTTTCCACTGCCCTACTGCCCATGATTGTAGCGGCATGTGAAACACCAGCTCTCCTCTCCAGGGTGCAAGGCTGTCTGAGAAACCCTGAAATCATACGCTAGTGGGGCAGGAGTATTGATTTTTGTTAGCTGAGTGTAGCATGTTGGGGAGCCCGGGGCTGAGCATGGTCCTTCATGCTCAGAAGGGACACGCTCCAGAGGCCAATTCTGTTCGTGGGACTTTTAGCTCTTGGGTCTGTAGCTGTGATTTTCTTCTAATTGTCCTCCTCTCTGTAGTTCTGTCATCCAGGGCTGGGGAGTCCTTTTCAAATGCCCTTCTTTGGAAGTTTGTCTGGGCCTACTGCAACTTACCAAAGTGCCCACAATTGGACTCTGAGGATCTGTTTTGCAACCTGGTACAGATTTCAATTGGCTTCTTGCAGAGATGCCATTTTGTAATACTGATGAATGCCCAAGAGAGTGAAATCCAGTCTAAAATGATGACTGGTGGCTTCCCAGTGTTCCAGACTCATCCAAAAATGTGCCCTCCATGTATCTCCTTGAGGCCCAGTTCTCTCTTGCAGACCCATGGCTAGCTATTTCCCATGCCCCAGTAGACATGAAGTCATCCTTTAAATGCCGTTTGAACAGCACGTGCAACATTTAACCATGAGAGAGGGATGGGACAGTACTTGAAGAAGGGTGATGACAGCTTTCCATTTCTGATTCCTCTTGGACAAGTGAGAGTAACTTTGTAAAGAAGAAGAGTGATGTTTGGAAGTTTCCACATTTTCTAAGCTTCTTCCAAACGAAAGCATAAATTCTTAATCCAGGAGGCAGTCTGGAGAAGGTAGGGCTGGATGTGGACTTCTGGCAGAAACACAGTTAACGCTATAAACAGTTGGACCTCAGTGTGGCATTCCTCCAGATGAGTTGACTGTCGAAAATAAAATGTTCCAGAAGAACTGGGAGAACAGGAAAGAAGTTAAAACAGCATGGTTTGCATGCCAGTACTGAGGAAGAAAAAAAAAAAAAAAAAAAAGTTGGGGGGGGGATTGGAGAGAAGATAATCCTAAATGGAACTGTCTCTGGGATTTATAAAACCTAGGAGGAGTAGTTTGCAAGTGAAGGAAAATGGATTTTTATGAATTTAGGTTGCATTGACAGTTTATTAGGAAGCTCTTTTGAATCTTTTGTCCCCTTGAACTTTGTATCTGGAGAACTGCACACACGGAGCAATTGGATTTACATTTTCTGCTCAGAAATGCTATTGTAAAATGTATCTACTTTCTAAGGGATCCTGTCGTTATCAGTTGACGCATACATAGGGTTTGTAGTCTTGGGATTTGTGGCTGCAACACCAAGTTGGATTTTTCAGGGCTTGGAAGGACAAGAGGCAGAGTAGTGTGGGCTGAGAGGTTACCCATATGGTTCACCTGCAAGTGCATTGTCTTTTAATTCTGGTGAGCAGATGACTTGGTGTCTTCAAAGTATTCTTGCCTAATTCGTAGCTGGAGAGGGTTTTTTTCTTGCGTTATTCTTGGAGGGAAGGTTTCTTTTTGTGCCAGGTCATGGGTATTTTGGTATTGATTTCCTTGCTTTCATGTGTTTGCTTGTTTAGTTCACTGCATGTTGCTTCTGAATATTAAGAAAACACTTCTGCCGGCTCTGTCCACAGCTTATCCCCAACTTCATTGAGAGAGCAGAGCCTGCTCCAGAGGGTGAAGGGAAGGTGGGGAGGTACTTATTTGTTCAAAAAATAAATCCTTGAGGATGAAGACTGCTTAATTCAGAAAGTTACTTGCCAGGCTTTCGAGTAGACTTTTCACAAAGACCGTGCAAGGAGAGGTGGGGAAAATTCCACAAGCAACCAGTGGGTCCTGATGAAAATGTGTTAGGATCACTTAGTAGGAAATTAAGCATTTGTCCAAGATGAGCAGGCAAGACTTATCTTTGGATTCAGATTGGTTTGAGTACAAAAGGAGCTCGAGGCCCCGGCGAGACAACTGTGTCAGAAGTAATGCAGCTCAGGATTTGTGGAGAGGCTTAGCTGCCGCACAGCCCGGCTGGGGAAGGCCAGTTCGCTCCCTAAACCCTCGTCTGGCCAGTTGAACCAGAACACGAGCTAAGGCCTTCACATTTTGGAATTCTTCTCTTCCCTGTTCAGATTTAAGAAGGGAGAGTCACTGCCCTTCAGTTTTGCTCATGTCAGCTGAGTGCTTTTCTCTTGAGCTGGTAAATGCCAGAGAGGGTGGGGGAAAGAAAGGCAGGGTGCTGATCTCCTTTGAGGGAACATTCTCCCTTTTAACGGGACAAATGTGCCTATACCATTGTACTTATTAGGCAGAAAATAATTGTGTAGTGGCACAATGTGGGATACTTGAAAGATGTTTGCTGCACAAAGGTTCCAATACTCACCTGCAGATTAAGAAATGGGTTTCTAAACCATCTCATTTCTATTGCTAATGAAAAGCTTTGGAAGGCACCTGTGAATCAGTGCTCCAGCTGCTATCATGGTAGGGGAAGTTAGGCCTTGAAAGGATACACGGATTAGCCCATCAGAAAAGCAAACAGTAGCATTTTTCAGCACAAGTAGAAAATAGGGTTGTTAAGCTAACAGAGAAGTAAGCTAAAGCATTGCCATAATTACGCGGTGGAAATTTGCTGGGATGGAGAGACTGCTTGGATGGGAGAAGGAAAAGGAGAAGAGAGGCAGGAGAATGATTGACAAGTCAGAAGAGAAGAGGTCTGTCCACTGGGAAGAGCCTACAGGAAGAAAGGCATTGCTTTTAAGAAAACAATAAAGCAAGTGAAAAAAGACCTTGTAATTTGGTACCTATTGCATGTGAAATATGAAGACCAGTGCTCAGACCCACATTCTTTGGTCAGTTCTTACTGTAAAACATAGAATTGGGCTTGGGAGACAATTTATGTGACTTTGGGGTTACAAATACAGCGTTGCTGCTAAAGGGCAGATGGAAACTTGGAGGAGCTGATTAAGTAAGTAGAGTTAGGTGGAGATTTTCCTGGAAAAGGAGCTAAGTAGAGAATAGAGCACAGCAGAAAGTAGTTGCATTATTAATGGGCAGAACATGTGATAGTCCTCGCTAAGGTTATCCATAGAGCTTCTCTACCTGCGCCCCGGGTGTTAGAAGAAGTGAGGAACAAAGATGTGCTTACTTCAGAGGGGAAGGGCATAGACCGTGATGACCACGTGTGTCCAGTTTGGAATTAAGCCATTTGCTGGAGCTGTGCATCCCAAGCTGGTCTGTCAATCCAATCTTGGCATTTTAAATTCCAAAATAAGGCCACCGTGGTCCAGAACGTTTAGCTGTTCTAATCCCTAATTACATCATCCCTCTGTGTGACCAGTCAGTCAGCAATCCCACATCAATTTCCCAACCCAGATTGGACCTGATCTGGGGGTCCTACACGTGGGGTAAAATTTGAACACTGGGTTATCGGCTGAAGATGGCCAAAACATAGATAACCAACTAGAGATTATGTAAAGATTTCAATAACAAGTACTTATCACCCAGAAACTTTTCTCTTCGATGGTTTCTATCTTAAATGGTCTTGTCTCAAGACTGTTAATTAGTATTTCATAATGATAACTGGGAAAGGGATCTGGGTGGAAGAGACCATTTTCATTTGAATGTCAAAGTTCAGCTACAAGAACTTCTCCCCCTCGGGGGAAGGATGGACTGAGAGGTTGGGGTTAGTAGATGCAAACTATTACATTTAGAATGGATAAACAATGAGGTCCTACTGTATAGCACAGGGAACTATATCCAGTTTCCTGGGATAAACCATAATGGAAAAGAATATAAAAAAGAATGTAAATATGTGTATAACTGAGTCGCTTTGCTGCACAGCAGAAATTAACACAACATTGTAAATCAACTATATTTCAATAAAATAAAAAACTTCTCCCCCTCTTCTGCTGTCAACTGGGTATTGTCCCTTCTGATGTTGGGTAAGAAGACCTTCCATAACGAGATTAAAAATGATTGCTTCATCAAAAAATTCTGCCAACTCCTCTATAGAGTGGGAATATCACATGAACCGTTAACAGAACGCTATTTCCCTTCTTGGAGTGACTCATAGTTAATATTAATACTAGGTAACATTTATTTAACATTTAATATGAACCAGGGACTTTTCCTATGGTAGAGAAAGCTGAAGTCGGGGAAGTAATTTACCCAAGTTTCACGGAGCTATGTAATGGGGGAGCCAGAATGCACACATGGGGGGACCACCTCCTGGCTCTCAGCTTCTGGGAACTGACCCCGATTATTACTTAGTTTGCTAATAGCTTATGTTTCGGATGGTTTGTCTCTTGCAGTTGCTTATGCCAGGAGTATATCCTGGTGTTCTGGAAGGAACTCTGAGCTTAATGGAAAATTAATTGTAATATATTAGTTGATATGAGAGATATAACTTATTGTAATATCTTGACAAAGTGTGTTTAACTAAAGAGTGCCCTCTCTTTGTTCTTCTGAGTTACAGAGGAGATGGTAAAAAAAAAAAAAGCCCAAGAGACCATGTAGGGGGAAATTTAGAGAATAAATTTTTAAAAAATTGTACTGTATCAAGTTCAGTAGAGTAACGTAGTTATACACGTGGCTATTTAAAAGGAGCCCCTCCCTGTTACAAGCAGAAAGATAATGCTGTATGACTTTTTTTTAAGTAGAGAAGGTGTCTTAAGTTTTTCTCTTCTTAGGGCCCCTTTTGAAAGCCTGAGTGCCCTGTACTGGCTCTGGTTACTGCAAGCAGGAGAAATGTTTTCAAAAGCCACAGAGACATACTTGAAAATTAGTTCCACTGTCTAAGTGTCGTTTTTGGAAAATAGTGCAGATACTCTTCAAAGCATGGGTGCTGGTATCCTCCACGCCCTTAGTGATCACCATGTGCTCTATTTAGATCATGGAGACATGATGGATGTTTTGGTTTTATTTGCCCCTCCCTGAAACATCACAGTACAGTAAGGAAGCTGTTGTTCAGGGATGACCACAAATGCCCTTAATAGAGTAACAAGCTGTACTAAGGGCCATGGAGCAGGTCCAGATATCCCTCAGATATCCAGGGCAGTAGCTTTTCTGTAGGACAGGCGGTTGGTGTTAATTGCTGAGTAGACTCTTTAACCTTGAAGCAACTGGTGGTGGTTTTATAAAAATCTTAACTTTGCCATGGATCTGTTCAGGTGATCATCTGTCCCTAGACAGACTCATACCCAAAACCTGGGTAGGAGGATAAGCATGTGTCCTGTGTCTAAAGCGTCCTAGAGGAGGTCACAAAGTCACCCACTTTTACCCATCATCCGTATCATTATCTACCAAACTTATCAGAACCATTGTTTTCTTAGATAAAGTCCTTTAGTGGGAAAACGGCTCAGAAAAAAATAACTACATAGTTGAAGAGAGTAAAATTGAACTGTACCAAAGTGTGCAGTTCTGTGGGTGGAATTTCTAATTTTATTCATTTATTTATTTATGGCCGCACCTTGTGGCATGCGGGATCTTAGTTCCCCAACCAGGGAAACCCATGCCCCCTGCAGTGGAAGCACGGAGTCTTTTTTTTTTTTTTTAATATTTATTTATTTATTTGGCTCTGCCAGGTCTTAGTTGCGGAATCTTTAGTGGTGGCATGCAGGATCTAGTTCCCTGACTGGGGATCAAACCCTGGTCCCCTGCATTGGGAGTGTGGAGTCTTTAAATAACCATTGGACCCCCAGGGAAGTCCCATGGAATTTCTAATTTTAGAGCCACAGGGACTGTCTTCAGCCTGAGCTGTAGTGCCCAGCCATCTAAGATGCTCCCTCAGACCAGCCTGTCTCAAAGACCAGTCCTTTACATGTTTCTTCAATCTTCCTCTTAATGTTTTGAAGAGAAGTCTACCCGTGCTACCCTCAGGAACACTGCAGAAAGTCAAGGTGAACTGGGTCAAGGTCTCTTTATGGGTGCAGTGACATCCACTTGGGAACAGGACACTGAATTTGAGAACCCACTCAACATGAGAGCCAGGGAGGAGAGGGAGCTTTAGAGCCTGTCCAAGGAGGTAAATGTATAAAGTTTATGTATTTAGGCCTGGTGGAGGAATCCTCTATTATCCTGAAAAGAAAATCACCGCTCCCAAGGCAGATTGCATTAAAATGTGAAAAAGCACACTGTATAGATCACATAAAATAGCACCCATTTAAGAAAGCAGAACTGTATCCTTGCGCTTGTGTGGAAGTTCTCATCATTCTTTCCATCTTCTCCCGTGGCTTTGCCTCTCATTAGTAATTTTGGGAGGCTGAGCAGTGAAGTGGGATTGAAGGACAGATTTCAGATGTCCCTGAAATTTCTCCCCACCCCTTGGCTGACTCAAGTGTTTGAATCTCTCACCCAGTCTTTCTCTGACCAGTGGCTGTAGCTTGTTAATAATGAATGAACATCACCCATAGGTCCTGAAATGAGCAAGTGTTAAATGTTATGTGATTATTAAGGGAAAAACAAGATAATCTAGTCAGTGGGTTTAATTAGGTTGTGATTGCCCAATTGCTGCTTCATGATAATTATATTCATAACCCCGTTTCTAGACGTCAACTACAATTAACAAAATTGACCCCAGCACAGGTAAGTGTTAGCGATCTTCTCTGAAGCAGCTTCTGAATGGTGAATTTCCGATGTTCCCAGTACGTTCCTCCTGGTCCTTTGTCCCTTCTTGCCAACTTCCCATCATCTTTTTCCCCATTTTAGTAAAAAAGTTGGTGGCAACATCATCTTGTCTGTGACCACGCACATATTATATGGCTCGTATTGATGTCTACAGAAAAATAAATTTTCAAGTTTTTGAGTCAAATATGGCTGAAAAACATTTAATAAGTCAGCACATGGGAATCTTGAAGCATAAAAGATTGAAAATTGGCTATATGCTTTTCTCAGCCCATGATACCTGTTCAGTAGATTTAATGTGATTCATTTGAATAGATCTTTTACTTTATAAGGCATAGTCTTAAAATGAAAAAGAGAGTCATCTGTGTTTAAGATGCTGCCTTATCAGCATGATCATTAAGGTCTGAGGAGTACAGAGCGAGGGCTTTTAACTTTATAGGATCCCCCCTTCTTGTCCAAATTCCTGACATTTGCCGCTAGTGTATTCCAAGAGAAAAAGAACATGCCACTGCTGGGGACATCTTTTACTGTTATCTCTTAAATGAAGTCAATGATTTCTAGGAAGTATAAGCAACAACCTGTATCAGAAGTGGGCATGTCAGTGTGACACTGTGAATCACTGGGCCAGATTGTCACTTGGCAGCCTTCCCTTTCTGACATGCAGTTATATGGGAAAGTAACGCAATTAAAATCTGCACACCATGGCGGAACTTCATTGCATTGAACTGTTTGAACAATTAGGAACTCGGCTGCCATGTCTATGGGTATATGGGTATATGGGGGTATGTGTATGTATTTATGTAGAAGTATGTAAATATATTTTACATAGATAGATAGGCAGACAGACAGGATATTCTTGCTGGGGAGAAGGCACTTAACTTTTCCTGAAGAATCAGGAATACAAATTTCTCAGAATTTCTGTGTGAGCATGCAGTTATTTTGCTTGGGTCTTTAAGGAAGTGGTGTGTAGTGGATGGAGCACACTTTGGGTGTTGCACAAGCACAGGATGAAATTTGTCTCTGTTCCTTCCTAGCTGTGTGACCTTGAATAAGTCACTTAACCTCTCTGTTCCCTTGATTTCCTACCCAATAAAATGGGGATAATAATATGAATCTGCGGAAGTGACATAAGGGCTAAAAAGTATTATGTGTATAGGGGTTCTGGTTCATAATGGGCACTGGAAAAATGATAGTGTCTTTCTTCCTCAGGGATAGAGAAGCTGAGGTAGAGGTCTGCTCTGAGGGCTTTACCAGGTGTGAATTGTCTTGTTCTTCGTCTTAGACTCGGTGTTTGGATTAATTTTGTGCCGTGTCTGTCTTATGTGATGAGTAGTCCTCGCTGCTGTTGTCCATTCACAGGTAGACTTTTCCAGATTGTGAGCCTCTGGTCTGGCTGGCTCTGGACTCCGCAGCACTCCACATCTGCATGTGCGTTCAGTAGGGATTTGTAAACCACCCAAGGGTGATGCCGTGTCCTCTTGGAGAAGTGCACTTACTATCCCACCTTGCAGAAATATTCCCTGCAGTGTTATGGGAACAATGTTTAATCAGTGTGAACTTCTTCAAGCATTTTGGAAGAAAGATGTCATTATTGTTCCTCTTGTGTGGCATCATTCTGGCAAAAATGCTTTGTCTAAGAACACTGTATTTGTTCAGTGAAAATACCGGCCTGTGCTATTTCACATAAATGTTGGTTGCCTCTGTATGACTTCACTCCGATAGGTAGCTCTGAGCCAGCTCGAGGGCTGTCCTGTGTCCTTGCTTTGAATTGCTTTGGTCTTCTCTGTGCAAATGTTTATTTTAACAGTCCATGTCCACTTGGTCTTACTAATGTACTGTAACATCAGATGCTTAGAGATCTCGGGGAAGGAGGCTAATTTTAGAGTGCCTTCAGGGTAGGTGATATTTCAAAATGTGGAAGGGTGTTGGTAGGGCCTAACAGGACTTACCTAGCCTGGTCCGTGCCGAGTCAGAAGAACATTCATTGGTGCCTCCTGACAGCATGCTGGTGATGGTGGTGGCAGAGATGAAGAACATGTAAGTGGTTCTTGGGTAGCACAGCAGTGATTTTTTTCACCTTTCAAAGCAGATTACCCATGACACCTTATTTATTTATTTATTTTTACATTTTGAACATTTCCAGAGAGACCAGGGTGGTGGTGGAAAGTTTTTTTTTTAATTCTTAAAAGAATTTATAGTTGCCACTTAAAATTGTGTGCAGCGATATTTGAGGAGGAGAGAGAAAGTGACCAGGTGTTTATTTACTGTGTTCCGCTCTCTAGGATGCTCTCAAATGAGAGACTTTTTTTTTTTAAATAAATTTATTTATTGTATTTATTTATTTTTGGCTGCATCGGGTCTTCGTTGCTGGGGCGAGCTTTCTCTAGTTGCGGCGAGCGGGGGCTACTCTTCGTCGTGGTGCGCGGGCTTCTCGTTGCTGTGGCTTCTCTTGTTGTGGAACACGGGCTCACTAGTTGTGGCTCGTGGGCTTCAGTGGTAGTGGCTCGCGGGCTCTAGAGCGCAGGCTCAGTAGTTGTGGCACGTGGGCTCAGTAGTTGTGGCTCGCGGGCTCTAGAACGCAGGCTCAGTAGTTGTGGTGCACGGGCTTAGTTGCTCCATGGCATGTGGGATCTTCCCGGACCAGGGCTCGAACCCGTGTCCCCTTCATTGGCAGGTGGATTCTCAACCACTGCGCCACCAGGGAAGCCCCTCAAATGAGAGATTTTTGGTGTCAAAGGGTGGACGCCAAAATGAAAGAAGTGGAGGTTTAAGCTGTGGGTGTGGTCTTGGTTATAATAATGTGGAATGCCCTCAGTAAAATAAAAAGTGTGGGAAGAAACAGGAGGGGCTGAGCATAGAACTTCCTAGCTTCCAGAAAAGCTCTGGGAGTGGAAAGATTTTTCCATTTTCCTTGAGACCTCAGGGAGGGTTAGATTTGGGGATGCCACCTTTACCTGTGTTCAGTTCTTTCCAAGTTGCAGAATCCTTACTGATCTGTGATAACCAGGTTGTAGAAAAGTGATTGGCCTTACTTGGGGTCAAGTTCCTAATTTGCTCCTGGCCTCCAGTTTATCTTTAGAGTGAAATCCCCTCTCTGGTGAAGGCTCAGAGTCATAATGTATGTAAAACACCCAGCACCCTGCCAGGTACTAGATGAACGGCCACCTCTGCAGTTCATTTGCAATGATCAGTTACTGGCCATCCACCGCCTCTTGTGCAGGTGGCTTGCTCCTTGACATTTAGCCGCCGCCTGGCTTTGCACTCCTAGTTAGTAGATGTGGGATGATGATAGAGTTGGAAAGAATTTAGTGTCTTCACTCTCATAAAACGTGTTTTATAGATGCTGTTATATTTAAGAAATGTGTGCCCATTCGTCTCCATTCATCAAACATTTATTGAGGGCCCTCTGAGTCCCTGGTACGCCTGCAGTGTGTCTAGGTGGTCGAACCCAGGGGAGGTGGGATCGCTCTACCAGTTGTGTTAGGTTCTTTGTTTTGGTAATTGGAGTGATTATGATGGAGATGGCTGTCCTTAACCACATTTAAATGAGCCAGAGGGTGGTGAACCCTTGGCTGGAGGCAGTGGGCCATGGATTCCTATTTAGATGCATGTATTTCTGCGTCTTTGTGTGTATATATTTACAGTATAACTTGCGAACCATGTAGTTAATGCTGCTGGGGTGCGGAATCTGGCAGATCATTTAAATATTTACTGTTGGTGTGAAGTCGAGTTTCCAGTTATTTTTAGGTCATTTTCGTCTTAGCAACCCCGTTGGAGATGAACCAGACACACTGCTGTAAACTGTCCCCACATTTTGATAGAATTTACTAAAGTCAAGTTGAATGGTTTGGTCCCAAGAGGCAAACAGACCATCTGGTTAGCAGAAGGGTTAGGTTGAGTATTGCATGGCTGCTGAGAGGGCCACAAACCAGCCCCGACCGACGCACTGGTAATGTGTCCAGTTGCTGAATGCATTAAGCATTGAAATGGTGCTTTCAAGTCTGCCGAGCCAGCAGTTCTGTTACCACCGCTGTGACGCAGGAGATAATTCAGCTGGGCAAGCGGCAGCATGGGGGTGGATCTACAGTACAGGATGTGTAATGTCAACATGAAGGATTGGAGCTGGCAGAAGGAAGGGAAGCACTCATTTCATGCCAGTGCAGGAAGCCTAGAGAGATGCTTCCCACCACCCCCCCCCACCCCCACCCCCGCTTTGCATCTTGTCCTCTTCTGGAGCTTTCCCGTGATGGGCTAAATGATTACCTTGTGCATGGTCCATGGCAAAACTTCAGCTGATTTTCTGCCTCTTTTGGAACCTGTCAGCATAAACGGAGTGAACCCGTTTATTTCCCACACATGTAGGGTGGGCAAAGGCAGGAGTTAGTGGCCCAGCCTGGGAGGAGGAGAAAGGGCTTCGTTAGGCTGGAGCATCTTTGCGCTTGAGATGGAATCCCATTGTACTTCCCTTTGTGCTCAGCTTTGAGACCGGCCATCCGTTCAAAGTCTGCAATCATCTCGGAACATTGTGCTGCAGCTGTAGTAGAAGGCTGCAGAATGGTTCCAGTGATTCTGCAGAAGCTCGGCAATTACATAATTGCTGTGTAACTGGAGAGAGCCATCAGGGTTGTCTAGTTCTCCTGGAAAGAAAGCTCCTACAATTCGAAGGGGAGATTGTTTTCCCTTGTTAAACCTGAAAGCTGATGAGCGAGTATGTCAAGCCACTAGGCTGGAATGGGGTCCTCTCACGGGCCTGAGAGGGCACGAAGTTCACAAGTACACTTGGCTGGACACTCAGTGGACTTCGCAGCTGTGTTAAAGGGAGAGAGAGAGAGAGAGAGAGGAAGCAAGCCACTGACTCTTGGAAAAGTGGATTCTCATACCAGCTGAACTTGTTTCTAGTACCTGGGACTCCGTTCTGTATGCATTTGAAGCATGGAGTATTCCAATCTTCCGTTCCTAGGAATGGGACCAGCGGAGTTGCACTTGATCACCAAGAGCCCTCTCAATTTCTGCTGCCTGCTCGGAAGGATTTCACAGCCTCTCCTGAATGAGTACTCCCGGATGCAGATCAGCAGATCAGCAGAAGCCTGGCTCTCATCAGCTGTTCCTAAATGCTTCAGCCCTGTGGTTGTCAGCCCCTGGTGCAGCGCCTCAGCAGACCGGGGGCTGGAGCAGACTGGACAGTTTGTCTGGGAAGACCTCACAGCACAGGAATGAATTCCTTCTTTCAGCCACCTTACCACTTGTTTTCCCCAGTGGAGAAAATTTTGAGGTGGGGTTGGTTAGATGCAGGCGCGAGGGTTGCATTAAACCAGTCAGAAGCCCAGGCTCCAGATTTCATCAGATACCGAGCAGTCACCTAAAATTAGCCACACCTCCTAACCCAAGTGAGGGCTTTATGTTTATTTATGTTAAGTAGCTCTAAATTTCACCAAGCCTGCCTTTCTGGGCTCAGTTTTGTGGGGCTGGTGAGTAGAAAGAGTGGTTGTCAGAGGCACAGTTTTATTAATGGCAGAAGTTGGGCCTTTCATAACTGTGGTACTCATCTGCATTTTTCTGTGTAAATGTGTAGTCAGAACTTCTGTATATGGGAAGATTATATATTGTGTCTCCTTTGTGAATTAAAAAGGAGCAGCCAGCAGGCAATATTAGGACCTGGACTTCCAAAATGGATTAGGTCCACAGATTCCTAGACCTTTCACCTTTAGACCTCTGCTTTACTCTGTACCCCCTGGGTTTAATGCTGAGGTTGACGGATGCAAAGAGTTTCTCTGAGAGGTTCGATTCCTCTGAAACGTTACTGGTGGGTTTTCAAGGAGCCAGCCTGTTGCAGCCCCGAGCTATTATTTTGGAGTAGTCTGGAAGGGTATAGGATCACCCATGGTGACCCTTGCCTGCGTCATTCCAGGCAGGCCTTGGCATGCTCCAGCAGATGAGTAAGGGCAAGGGCAATTGGCAGGAGGACCCGCTGAGTTCATCTTGCTTCGTATCTCAGGAACCGGCCTGACCTTTTTCCATCATCAGTGTTTGGGCACTTTGAGAAACACTGGGCCCTCTTTGAAGGGTCCTGGAGATCGTATTGGGAGCAGCGCACTCTCATATCGGGAAGGAACACCTGACTCTAATGCAGAGACCGCATCGAAGGGAACCCTTTGCTGTCAGGGTTGGGAGGCCCGTGAAGACCTTGGCAGTGAGGGCCATGGTATGTAGTGGAAAGAACATAGACCTCAGAGCCAGTGAGTAGCTGTGTGACCTTGAGTGAATGATTTAATCTCTGATCCTCAATTTCCTGATCTGGAAAAACAAAATCCACTTTGTAAACTTCTTGTGGGGAATAAATAAGATCACAAATGTGAACCTCTGGTGCAGAGCCTGATATGTTGTGGGCACATAAAAAATACGAATTCCCTTTCCTCCCATCCTTCAGTTTTTATAAAACACTTCTTATAAGCAGGGCACTGTTAAACAGTGACTATCTGATTAGGAGTCCGAATACACCTGAGTCCACCTGAAATCCCTGTGAGGGGGCCCCTTGAAGCTTGTCCTGGTGGGACTGATAAACATTTAACTTCTTGGCTTTAGGGGCTGAGCAGTATCTTTTATTATATGGTGACTTTTAAGAGCCAGTACGGTCCTCAATGAAACACGACCCCAAAATCTGGTAAAGGGGAAGGAAAGTACCTTAACCTCTGTGTGCAGTATCTTGAGCATTCTGTAATGGATTATTTATTAAATTCCTTAGATGAGGTCCTGGTGTTTTTGTTTTGACTATGGTTATACAACTAACTCCCTGAAAAGAGAAACCTGATGTTTCCCAAGAAGAGCCCTGATGGGAGAGATTTGGGTATCCAGAATCCAAAAGACTGCACCATATGGATGACTCTTAGAGGCTTTTCTTTGACCTCTAGCCCAGTGTGCCATTCCTTAGGTTGGTGCTCAAGGAAGCCTTGCTGACTGTTTTCAGGGGAAAAGACCTTACTTAGTTAAAATTTAGCCAAATCAACTTGGAAGGCCAACCACTGGTTTGGCTCATGGTCAGTTACTGAATGGAACTAGCTCGAAGCTGTGGAAAGGCAGGTGTGGGGTTTCCCTTGTTCATCTCTGTATGTCAGTGCCTTGCTGAGTGCCTGGGGCAGATGTACATAATCAATAAGTATGGGTTGAGTTAGTTAATCAAGTCTAGCATTTTTTAAAAGGTCATGTTGCTCCTGAATATCTGTTCCCCAAACACATTTCTGAAATGTGTTTTGATTTCTGAAATCAAACATCTCTGAAATCAGACATTTCCGAAATCAAAAATCTCTTAGTTCCTTTTAAGCAGTGGTGGCTACTGCAGCTCTCCTAGACATCCAGCGTTCAACTTCAGCAAGTGGAGATTTGGCACTGACATTTTCATTGAAAAATGAAATAAATATAATATTATAAATAAATATAATATTAATCCAGGGAAACTGCCCAACTCTACAATCTATATTAAATATGTTTTGGAAGTAAGAATGTCTAGATTGCAGTCTAGGTTGAAGAAGCCAAGGAGAGTTTGATTGTTGGTAGTTCCTGAAGAATACTAATTTGAGCACGACCGTCTACCGGTAGGAGCCTGAATGACTCTTCGGGCCACTGTAAAGTTAGATTTCGTAGAATTGAGTCTGAAACACTGGAGAGGAAACGTTCAAACTCGGCAATACTCAAGGACTCAAGGCCGGTGGTTCTGGAGGAAACTCATTCGTAGTTTTATACGACAAAAGAAGACAGATATTTTCCCAAGACTTTATTTGGCTTATCAAGTCTAAGTGGATCATGGCATGTATTTCATGGTGGTATGGAAGCTCAAGGAATACAGACAAGTTACAGAGAGGAAAGATGAGTATATAGTGTTTCCTATCAGTTTAACAGAATTGGAAGAACGAAGCAGCGGAGACAGGACACTAGTCATGCCCTTTGAAGATGGTCAACAATTTCAGAAAACATGTTTCCTCACCTTTGCCTTTGGTTCTTGAACATCTCAGTGGAATGATTTAGACTGTTGAAAGTCTAGTGTGTGCAGAAACCTTCTAGGTATGAGGTGACCTTGCAGCGTTAAAGAAACCCATGGATCCTGTTAGTTCCAAGCTCACTGAAGGACATATTCTGAAGAGCCAGCTCATTAAGCAAGCTTTTGAAGGGTGTGCGCTGCAGAGCAGTTTCCTGTTATTTGGTTAATGGTTGACCTAGTTCTATTGCCATATGCTTCCTGGAACGCATTCTAATATAAAGTATGTGTTAAAGCGAGACTAGGAGAATAGCAGGAAAGTCAAAGCCTTTCTGAAGCCGAGACCATGTGAATGTTGGCCTAGTGAGGTCAGAAGACTGTATGGACAGAAGATGAAAAGACTTTTCTCTTCATGGTCCTGTTTACTAATTCCAATTTTAATCCTCACACATTGCATCCCAGCCCGTTCTCAGGAGTTGCATTTTCCCAGGGTACCTTGTACAGAAGCCCTGCATCTGTGTCCTTAGTTATTTCTTGTGTGGGCTAGGCTAAGCTTGACGTTGAAGTACCCTGAGTAAAGTTATTACTTTGAGGAAAGATGCTATTCGATGTGGCTAAGAACAGGTGATTTTGTTTTTGTATTATTATTTTTGTCATTATTATTTTTGTATTGCCAACAAGGAATTAGTCAATCTTTTGGTCTGAAATCTGGATGGAATCCAGGGTCTAAGTCTGAGGCTCCTTTGATATATTTATCATTTTACCTGGGATCAGCAGCCTTGGCTTGTTCATTTAGGTGGATAAGGGAGCCCACACAACCACGGGGGCTGCTGAGCAAACTTTGCACCAGACACGGTGTTTGTTTTAACAGCTTCAGAATGTGAAGAATCTGTGGGTCTCGTATGCTAATCGCTGGATATTTGGGTGGTGGTGGAGGAGGCTCTTCTGTTCTCTTCATTGCTCAGAAAGCAAATGTTTGAGGAACCACAAGTATGGGAAATAAGATGCGACGGGGTGGACAGTTCCTTTTGAATTTGTTTTTTTTAAAAATCACCGTAATTGTGGTATAGGGTAGTGATTCCTCACCTGGGCAGATCTTCAGAATCATTCTGAGAACTTGGAAACAAAAAGAAGATTATTAAAAACCGATTTTTAGCTTCTACCATGGGAGAGGGATTTAGTAGGTCTGGGGTGGGACCCTGTAATGTGTGTTCTTAGAAGTCAGATTTAGGAACCACTGGTCTTGGAAATTCAGTATCATTAGGCTGGCAAGGGGGAAAGAAGCAGCCGCTGGTGCTTTACTGTCTCACATGCAGGAAGTAGGAAAAGGAAAAGAGATGCTGTCAGAACTTGATATTTGTAGCTGCTAATAATTTGAGCTATGGAATAGGCTTTCGTCTTTTCTTCCCTAGGAATTCAGTACCTCCAGGGCACCTTAAGGGTACAGTGCACCAAGTGATTTAGGTTTGGGAAGTGTCATCTTAGTGGCAGGCTACTTACTATGCTTCACCACCACCACCATCCCCCAATGCCCTTTCCCCTCCCTCCCACCATGGAAGCCATGTTAGCAGAATATCTGTCATTCATCAATTAAATAGGATGCAGTTTTTTTTCATATTATACCTTTGGCAGAAACAAAGGGATGTGACATTGTGTTGATTTCTATATACAAAGAGATTGCTACTGACCAACCCAATTAGCTTCTGGGTTTTTTTTTTTTCTATTGACAATAAAGAGATGCACTTGTTGACCAAGGCCTTGCTCCATGTGGCTGCCTGCCTATCCTGTTTTGAAGCTGGTCCTTCTGATATTGGGCCGCAGCTCACTGACCCATTTGTGAATCAGAATGCCCTTGACTACAGGATCACCCTGATCTGGGGTCTAATAATGTGCCTGATAAGTGATAGATCTTGAGTGCCCGGTTAGTGAACGAATGAATGAATGAACCAGCTAAGTAAACATTGCCCCCAAGAGATAAGATGTAGCTTGGAGGGAAGAAGATTCCGTTTCAAAGCGATGTTGTGTGGTCAGTGTAACCTTTTTAGGATATTTTCTGCGTTAATCTCAGCCAAAAGGAAGATGACCCTGTTGCAGAATTTGATAGATCAGACACTTTGGCTTCCTGAGAAAAAGCAGGGCAATTATTTCTTTTTTTCTTTTTAAAAATTTTATTGAAATATAGTTGATTTACTATATTTGTTGTGTTAATTTCTGCTGTACAGCAAAGTGACTCAGTTATACATATATATTCTTTTTCATTATTCTTTTCCATTATGGCTGATCACGGGATATTGAATATAGTTCCCTGTGCTATACAGTAGGACCTTGTTGCTCAGGGAAATTATTTCTTTTTTTACGTGTTGTTTGTCCCCGAAACAACAATCATCACTACTGCCACAAAAAACCCTCCACACATAAAAGAGTGGCTACAGAACAAATATTGTTAAGGATGTTTGATGTTCTTTCTCCATTCTTCCTCCAAACTTTAAAGGTCCCATAGGGAGCGAGAAGAATGTTGTTTTAGAAGCAGCAGAGAAGAAACAATTGAATAGAAAGAAGAAAGTTGAGGAAATGTCTCTTCTTGACAGTCATTTGTTAGGAACCGAAAACAGTGGTCATGGCCTCAGAACTCATGGTCATGTCCTTGGCATGCTTAGAAGCTCCAAGAATGGAAGAGAGTCTCTTCAAAGTTATTTTGAGGAGTTGGACACTACCTACCAGCCTTCTACCGCTTACCCAAGTTAAGAGGTTGAAGTGCCTCCAAGGCTTTAAGTAGCAGCTGAACATGTGATCTTGTTAACCCCGAGATGTTGCTGAGCAGTGACTCAGATCACTGTGGCAAGCGATCCTGGCCTGTTCCAGCTGCCCCAGCAGAAATCAGCATGAGGTCACCCTTTAGGCATATGGTACAGAGCTCATGCCCCCATCAGGACTTTAGATCCAGGACAACTTGAATTGGCTCTCCTGCATGTGGGACTGATGTTGAGGACCGCTTGGTGCTTTGGACCTATCTGATTCCTATCCATTTCCAGTTCTTTCCTCCATCCCATACCCCCTCCCCTCACATACATCACCTGGAGAGAAGGGGAAGATGCCAGAGTCATGAGTCCTCATAATGCTTTGCTCTTTGGATGTTTCCTCATCGAGATAGACGGAGGCTTGTGTTTTCCCCAGGAGAAGGTAAAGTATGCTCAAGGTCACCTAACAAATGTGTGATGCCTGTTTGGAATCAAATAACAGACTTGAACCATTTGTCTTTTACTAAATGATAATCAAGAGGTGCCTCATACCCAAGAAGCTGGTGTGTTGGCTTTCGCAGGAGAGAAGGTAGCCATGTCACGACTCATGGAACATCTCTGATTGCGTACAAAAGACAGATGGGGGTGTGGGGTGGCAAGAGAAGCTGGCTGAAGTAGTTACCTCACCAGACCACCCTTGAAACTTTCTCTGTCTTTTCATGACTCCAGTGTGTTTATGTAAATCTGGGATTATTTTGAAGCTTGAAACGTCTTTCTGTTCAGCTGAGTGAATGTGTGCCTGTTTCGAAAGTTGATAATGACTCAAGGGTATCCAGCTCTCAGGATTCAAGCCACTGCATGTTGGCAATGATACTGGATCCCAGTTTTATAAATAAAATGCCGGGGTGCCGCCTGCAGGATCCAGACATAGTCTGTGAGCACATTCTAAATCTTGACCCATGGGTACACAGCCGGTGTCAACTCCAAAAAACAGAAGGAGATAGGGTCCAAAAGGGAAGGAGTTCCTGTCTTCTGCAGTGAATGTCAAGTCACTGGTGATATTCAAAGAAATGACCTCTCAGGCTAGAAGGGACCTATGAAATCATCCTGGCCAACCCCTTCATTTTGCATCTCTGGAAAGGCTACGGTGATTTGTCCGAAGTCCACAATGTAAGAAGTTAGTTAAGAAGCCTGAAATGGAATTTCAGTTTCCTGTCTTGGCCATCTATGCTTATTCCACTACAACAGTGCTGGCAAATAGCTTCTAGTTCTTGTGCCAATTTTGATTGATTGGTGGAGATGGTCCGGAGCCCCGCTTGGAGGGGTCTGTGCCTTGTCTAGTCGTGTTGGGAAAGAGCGTGGAGATGAAGCGTCAAAGGAGAAGGCTGCGGGAGAGGGGAAATCCTTGGTGGGGGGGTACTTCCCCATAGTTGCAATTATGTGTTTTAAAGTCACAGACTCACTCCCTCCCAAACGCCTTGGTGTTCATGAGGTCTTCCTATTTCCAAATGGTTTAAACCAAAGGAGAGGGTATTTAGTTGGGAGGAAACTCACTCATGAAGCAGCTTTTCCAAGTGACTTATCCAAGGTAACTAGGTTGTTAAGTAGCATTTTGAAGCAATGATAGGGTTTTCACTGTGGTTTTTATCAAGTAGCCTGAAGAGTTCTCCTTCTGCTTTGTTCATATAGTTTAACCCTGGTACTGGTGAGGGGTCACTCAGCTCCCTGTTTCACTGCCGCCTTCTTATTTGTTCTTACATGTTGTCCACAGTTTGCCTTTCATTGCCCACCTACTTGAAGGGACCTCCCAGAACATCTACATTAAATCCCTTCCCTCTGTAGACAGTTCAGAAAGGTTGTAAACTTGCCCAGGGTCATACAGCTAAGTTGGAGAAGACAGCCAAGCTAGATCCCTGTATCCTGACCATCACTGCTTCAAGATATTATTACCTTAGAGGTTTCCTACCTGTTACTTGTGATTTTGAAACTAGAAGGAACCTTGGAGGTCATTTATTAAATCTCAGTTTTGGGAAATGAGAGTGAAATTGAAAACAAGATCAAGGACTTGCCCAAGGTAACTAAGTTGTTAAATAGCACAAAAACCCTCTAGATCTTGAGGAGCAAAGCCAAACCCATCGTGTAAATTTTTTTTCTGTACCATCTCTCTTTTCTCTTTCTTAATGAGAAAAATGAACTGTTTATCACAAAATCCACAGGGGGCATGATTGCCTTGCCTCATATTAGAATCTATAGATGTTATATAGTTAGAATGATGAAACCGTGATTCAAGAGGACTTTTGCGAGTTATTCTTACGTAGCTTACATAGTAAATTTAGAAGGAGAAACTTTGGTCATAAATTTTCTTGTGATGTGACCCTCACGAGGTTTTAAATATAATTTTAGAACCCTTTCTGCTTCCAAAGATAAGCTGTCATAAGGACCCATGGTGGGTATAAATGTGCCTGGCAATTTAAGGAGCGCTGTGAGTTTGTGATTGTCAAGCACAGCGCTAGGCCAGCACGGGAGAGGTGTTCTGTAAATGCAGCTTTGTTTATCTGCAGGATGTGGAGCATATGCCACCAGAACTCTGCCATGGTTTTCCTGTGTAGGAACAAAGTGTGTGTGAGAATACTTTGCCCTGAATCCGGTCAGTGTTTGGCGGGGAGGGAGCTCCGTTTCACATGCAGAGAAGTCTGTTGACATATAATTTGAGGTGAATGCTCTTGATAACAACATAGCAAGGGCTCTGTGATTTCCCATGCAGGTGCATCCATGGGCCCCTCTTGGCTGGTCTGGAAAACAGAATTGAGGCTGTCCTATATTTTAGCATTTTCAGCAGCCAGTAGCTCCTCTTAAGAAACGCCACAGCTGTCTGTTCCCATTGGTCGCTCCACATCTATCCCTCTTCCCACCATGTTAGCCAGTGAGGAAGGAGAGCTATCTAGCTTTTTAAGAACTCTTGGTATTCAAAAGAGTGTTAACTCAACCTTAGCAAGTAGGCAAGGCAGCCCACCTTGGTGCTTTCGCCCTTTGCTGGAACATTTCCTTTTTTTTTTTTTTTAAATTAATTAATATTAATTTTTTTGGCTGTCTTGGGTCTTCGTTTCTGTGCGAGGGCTTTCTCTAGTTGTGGCAAGCAGGGGCCATTCTTCATCGCGGTGCGCGGGCCTCTCACTATCGTGGCCTCTCTTGTTGCGGAGCACAGGCTCCAGACGCGCAGGCTCAGTAATTGTGGCTCACGGGCTTAGTTGCTCCGCGGCATGTGGGATCTTCCCAGACCAGGGCTCAAACCCGTGTCCCCTGCATTAGCAGGCAGATTCTCAACCACTGCGCCACCAGGGAAGCCCCTGGAACATTTCCTTTTGAAGCACCACCGCTTTTAGAATCATCAGTAGAAAACGTTTCTTTTGCTTCTGGAGCCACCATCTAACCTTGAGCCTTTGTTTTGGAAGATAATGGTCTAATTTCTGCACAAACCTGGGGAACACACCACTCTTAATTTCTTTCCCTCCCAGTCAGTTGTTTCAGCAATATGATCCCCTTTCACTTTAACAAAAAGATTCTCTTGCGAGCTTAAAATATTCCGGATATGCTTTAACTTGCCTTGGGGTCATAGCACATGTCTTCCAGGACTGATAAGTCTTGTCAGTTGCCCCAGGGTGAGAACTTTAATAGGCAAATTGCACACACCTGGTTTTGCAAACTTTTGGCCTAATGGGGAACCTAGGTGGAAGTCAGTACTTCCACTCCTTAAGTACACACCCTTCCTCTGCACCCCTTTTAAAAGAGAGGCCTCAGAAATTGCTGCCTTGCTGCCATTTATCTTGTAAAACTTGCCTCTTTGCTCCCCTGTTGGGATCTTTAACGAGCTCAGGTTGTTGTTGCCTCCCTGCTTCTGTCTTTTGAATTTGAAGGTCACGCCAGTGATGGGATGTGGTGTATGTATGGGGGAGTCTGGTTAAAAGGGAACAGGGCTGGCAAACTCTCTTTGTCAGATTATGCAGCCCTTGCCCTGCTCTTTGATTTGTGGCTGCTCTTGGTGTTTGCACAGCCTTTCCCGGCTCAGACTTCTCTTGGTTAGTTGAAGAAAGACAGCCTGGTACCCCGATTTTAAAGGCTGGACACTGGATGGACCTGTCTTTCACTCTTATTCATTCATTTGGTCATTCGTTCAAACATTTATTGAGCATTTGTGCTAAATGTTGGAGAGTGACAGAAAGACCAGATCCTGTCTTCTAGAAGCGCATAATCTAGTGTTTCTATCTCCCATAGTTGGCAGGTGTAATGCACTGCCACACCTCCTAGGATGCACTGTAATGCATTTTCTTTGGCTTCTATGTTCTCTCTAATTGCTGAAGATCAACTCCCCCAAGTAAAGCTGTCGGACGTCTTTCTTGTCATCCACTCATTCAGACATGTCAGGGTACCCAGATGATCAAGATGCAGGACCACTTCCTTAAGAAGCTGCAAGTGGCATTGATGTATAGGTATATTCAGACCAATGAACGGGCATCACCCTTCCCTTGAATGCTTTATGCTCTAGACTAGATTCCACATTGATCATGTTCCTTCTGCCATCCTTCTAATATGCCTGCAGGATTCTTAGACCAGGCTTTTTCGGCAGTGTGCAATCTATATATACATCATTGCTTAACATTCTACTAAAAGTTGATAAAATCTGGTGATGGCCTGTAGCTCTTTAGGCAATAAAAACCATATATAAGGCTTCCCTGGCTCTGACTAGGCTATGGATGACCTTATTCTCCAAATCTGTTGTCAGTCTGTGTTCCACCATCATTTGCATGTATGTACCTCAGAAATTCCAGTCATCACCCCAGCAACGCCTGAAGTTCCTCTTTCAGGAACACTGGTGATCTTCCAGTCTCTTGGTTTGGAAGAGTCTCCCAAACATCTTTAGGAAAATTTGTTCATCTACTTCTAGAGTCCCTTTTCGGGCATATAAAAAGCTAGCACACTGCACAGGACATGAAACCTTTCAATCAGGTATCCTATCTGTCTTCCACGGTTCTCTCTCTGTGTCCATAAACCATGGTTATACATTGTTTTATTATGTGGTTAGGCTAAACACCATCTGTGATGGGAAACAGTTGAGGCTTGTCGCCACTCACACGGCCACACTTTGGCTTACCTTCATTGTATGGGTGAATGTCTCAGGTTGGCCCCGTGTGTCCAGGTCAGAGGGCATATGCTTTGCTGTGGAATCCCAGAGGTCACTCCCTGCCTTTGTCCTCGACACCAAAGCTCATGTCACTTGCATCATGCTGTGACATGAAACAATATTGCATCGTAGGGAGTGCATAATGGGCTGTGTTGTCCAATTATCATGAGATTACCAAATACTTTTGCCTGGAAACTTGCCAGCAAGAGTGAACAAAGAGATGCCCCAAGCCACTTTTTCATCTTTATTCCTGAAGACTGAATGGCATTCCTAATATCCTCTGTACCTTTCTGGTTGAGTAAAAGGATAAGGCAGGCTTTTTTTTTTTTTTTTTTGGACAAAGAATATGGCTAGTACAGGAAATCAAGATTTTTTTTAAAGCTAATTTGATGAGAATTGGTAAAAAATCAGAAGGTGGAACAGAGAATACACCGACTAGAAAAGGAGATGCTGGATTTCTAGGAAATGAGAGGTTGATATATTTATAGTAATGAAGAGAAGTTCTTCCTGGAATAAAAGTACTGAAGAAGTAACAAAAAGAGGCAAAGAAAAAGCATTTTCCTAGCACACAAACTATGAAGCCCATGCTTTTTGTTACTGGAAATTCTGACATTTCTTGAATTCTCCCACTTTCTTGATTTTTAAAATCTAACAGCTTCGTTCCAAAGTCATCTTTATCCATCTCTGTGCTTTCGCTCTCCCTGAGTTGTCTGTGTCCTCGGAAAGTTAAAAACAAGTGGTATCTTTTTTTTTTCTCGTCTCTCCTGGCAGAGGCCTACAACGGGCTGCCTTTCCCCTTCTCTGTGGAAAGAATGGAAACAGAGTACGCGGCCAGCGGAGCTCCATACGGATTGACATTCCTTGCTTCTGCTTTTGAAGTTAAGATGGTCACGAGAGAGAAAAATATTTTCGGTTCCAAGCCTAAGAAAAGGACATTCCTTTCCGTCTTGGCACTCTTTTTTTCATGGTGTTGATTTCTCTCCGAATCATCTTCAGTCCCATTAATACATCACATCTGAAGATGAAATCACTTGTGTAAGTTCTTTTCCTTGCCACACCCTTGATTATAGAGAAGGTGACGTTCTCTTAGATTTATCTGTAGTAGCTTTAGGATATATTTTCCTGGCATTTTTTTTTTGCCCTGGATGAGTTCCCATTGTTGATCAAGCACATTCAAGAGAGTTTTCCAGAGCCCTGAGAGACCCATCCATGCATTCTGTTCTGTTAAACAAGGAAAAAAAGGAAAAAAAAAAGTTTTGTTTTCACCTTGCTGTAGAGAAGGAAATCTCAGAGGAATCGTTTTCCTTTCAGGAAGATTGGGGTTTGTAGGTTAAATTCCACATTATACAAATTCCCTGATGACAAAGAAGCTATGCGATCAACAGTCTTTCTTCGAGATGCATTTCTCTGTTGAAAGAGGAGGGGATTCCATTTGAGGCTGTTGATTAAGACATGAAGATGAGGTCTGAAATTGGTGGTGGCCCAAGGTCGCTGGTAGAACGAATGGACCGTTTGAAAATTATTAGCAGCTGGTTTAATAGAGTTGTAACAACTACAGCTGTGTGAGAAAATCCACACACAAGGTATTTGGAATGTCCCCTTTGAGGTCCTTTCCTATTGTTCTAGAATAATCCTGGCATCCATTTAACAAAAGCACAACTTGGACGGAAGATTATGTAGCTTTATGCATGAGCGTGTAATACAGGCTTTATTTGCTTTAGGTTTTGGATCATCTTTGTATTTTTTTATTTTTATTTTTTTTAAATGCTGGCATCATTAAGCCTCTCACACAACCTGCACATCCCCATGTCCCACCTGCTAAACCATGACTTCAGAGGCTCACGATGTTTGAGAATTTTAATGGCTTGTCAAAGGAGTTCTTTCTTTTCACCTAACATTTTTTTATTAAAAAATTTTAATCATATCAAAGGATTTATGGGGTTTAATTTGCCAAACTCCAAGGCAGTGAAGAAGAAGACAAAAGAAGAGATGTTGTAATTTCTACAACAACCCTTTTCTTAAAACACAATGTTGGTTTCTGGTTTTATGCAACCTAATAGAGGAATAATTTGCTTAGATCTTGGCCTTCCTTCATAGCTGGAGGCAGGTGCACGTGCACACACACGTACGCATGTGTGTGTGCATATATAAAAATTTGGTCTGCAAAGAAATATGCCTGTTTCCTCCACGTATCATCTGTACCTTGCTAACCCAGAAACTTGACAGGGAAGAGAAATGCAGAGAGCATTCCACCCGTTCATGAATTCCACAGCCATGAGTCACCCTGGCCCCAGGCTTCTCGCCTCTTTGCCTCATCCTATCCCTGCTCTCAAAGTCAGAGGTCTGCATCTCCAGTTCCTAACTCTGGAACTGGGCAAAAAGGTAGGAGATGACACAACAAACATAAAGCAAGAGTCCTATTCCCTATCTCAGGGCAAATTTCCAAAATACGCTACCAACGCACACAAAAGTATGGAAGGCAGGTTTAGATAAATCCCTGCCTTACGTTGATTTGCAAAACTCTTTATAAATGAGACCTAGGGCTTTCAGTACACATTATGTAAATTTGTTCTCCACCACAACTCCCTGAAGCAGATGTGCTCTCTCTGATCCACAAAGGTCAAGTGACTTCCCCAAAGTCACAGCTGGTTGAAAGCCAGGACAAAGTCCCAAACCTTGTCTTCTGACCAGTCCTTTCCAGGACACCATGGATGACTCACCCATGAATGACAAATGCTTTGTAGGCTTTTAAAGGAAGTTGGGGATATTCAGGAGACATCCTCTAACCTTGTGAGGATGTCTCATTGTGGAAGGAAGTCACCATGTTCTTCATAGAATAGTCTTTCTCGGAGCCAGTGGCCCAGATGGCCTGCTATGGCTTATGTAGGATGGATTTTAGTGATGATTAAAGACATGGTAAGATAGCAGATGCCCATTGAAATAGTAAACGGTCCTGTCACAAGAGTTTTCCTTTGCCTTTACTTCACTCAGAAGAGATGTATCCCAACTCATTCCCAAACTAATGTGTTTCATTAGGCTCTGATGGAGAAGGGGAAGGGAAATGTAAGTGGTACTCAAGAGAGGGCAGGCACTATATTTTCTAAGGGCCAGATGACCTACTCTGTTTGTTTTTTAATCTTTACCATTATTGTTCAGTGGATCCAATTTTGTTGTTGTTCTTATTTAGCAGATGAGAAAACAGAGGCCCAGACAGGTTAAGTAACTGGCACGTGGTCACGTCCGTGTTAGGTGTCAATGCAGCTATGTGAACTCAGGTCAGCTGTGCTCTTTCCATTGTGCAATGCTGCCTACAGACTTCTCTGAGATTGTTGAGAAACACGATACTGGTGTTTCTGGAAGACAGAGAAGTCCATGAAAATAATGGCTGAGAATTATTGGTGACAGACAACGTGCCCAAATAATTTTTATGTATTATCTCATTTAATCCTTATTATAATCCTATGAAATAGGCGAGGAAATAGAGGCATTGAAAGGTTATACAATTTACTAAGACCAGGCAATTAGTAAGTGTATACAAACTCAGGCAAGTGGGCTCTGAGCCCATGCTCTTAACTACCATGCTGGGTGCTGCTAGGCAGGCCAATTGCCAGGTTCAAAATAGCCCTCGTTGGCCGAAGGTGTTTTTCAGCTGATCAGCTCTGGGGCTGGTGCATTAGAAAGCCAGCTTGACAATGTAGGTAGAGAGATTGTGCTTTAAGAGACCTTTGTATCTCTATTCGTATAGAAGATATCAAGATATTATTTCAATAATCCATAAAACTTAATGTGACAGACCCTCCTTGAATGGGAGAGATCCCTAACTGGTTAGTCTTAAGGAAAACGTAAAGACATTGCAGGGCTGTAAGCCAGGGAACTGATGTGATTAGATTAGCATTTAAAAATCTCTCACTCCAGATGTTCAACTGCAGTAGAGACTACCTCAAGGTGAATTCCATTGAAAACTCAATTGAATAAGTACTTTGTGTTCAGAGGGATCCTTGAAGGTTGTCTAAGTTTACATTGTCCAATACAGTAGCCCTGAGCCATTTTGAGCATTTGAAATGTGCCTGGTCCGAGTGGAGATGTCGCTGTAAGTCTCAGACTGAATTTTGAGACTCAGGAGAAGAAGAATGTAAAATATCTCATGAATGTGTTTCTGTATTTGTTATATATTGAAATAATACTTTTGGATATATTAGGCTAAATAGGCTATATTATTGAAATTAATTACACCTGTTTCTGGCTGCTAGAAAATTTAAAATTACTACATCCATGGCTTGCATTATATTTCTTTCTGATAGTATAGGTCTGGGTAATTTCCTTGCTATCTCGTTACATAGAAAATACATAAGAATACCATTATCATAGGTTGATGGTGTATCTCTGAGAACCATCCGGTTAAGTATTCCAACCTAAAGACTGTTGCTTCTTGGGTGATATTCTACGCCTTCACTGGCACTGTTCTTTTTTACAATGCAGTTAAAAGGATAATTTTTCATCAATCACTGAAGAACTAACTGTTCTTGACATATGTTTAAAAAAATGAGCTTGGACCACATCTCATTAGTTACTCTAAATGGGTCAGAAAGTGGTGACCTGGTGATTAGATCAATCCCCAGAGCACTGGCTTTTGTCATTTCTCCCTTCTACATACTGTGTAGGCTTGACCACCTTCTCCTCACCTCCAGTACATCTTCCTGGTCCAGACCTACTTTGTCTCATCCCTGGACCATCTCAGCAGCTGCTTGAGCAGCTTGTATCTCCCCCACCCCCTTCCTCCCCTCCTCCTACCCCCAGAAGTCCTTCATAGTGCTGCCAAAATAATCTTGAGAGGACACAGCTTTCATTATATCACATTCCCCTGATTAAGGATGATAAGAGTTCCCTGTTGCTCTCCCAGTGAAGGGAGGGAGGGAGGAAGGCATCTGACATTTGAGGCTCCATCGATGTTATCTTATTTCATCCCTATGAGATGGATATTTTTAGTCCCATTATACAGGTGAGGAAGCAGTTCTGTATCTTGCCTGAGGTTAGGTGGTAGGCAATAAAGCTAGATCCTAACTGCTAGGGTGAGATCCTATTATCTTTCTTTGCTCAAACCTAGGCTAGTTCTACTGACCCAGCTGGCTGCCTAGCTTTCAAGAACATTCATTATCAAACGCACAGACCCACCATGTCCTTTGCTTTCCCAGCTGTTCTCATCATCTTTGTACTTGGAAACTGTACCGTAACAGTCCACGCTTCATTATAAAGTGTTTATAATTCTTCGGTCTCTAATTTTTTTTTTTTTCTGTTAGTCTTGTCCCAACTATGTTTTAACTTCCATGAGAAAGAGCATGCCTTATACCTGCCTTTTGTCCGCCCCCATGTTTCTTTCCCGTTTTTTTTTTTTTTTTGGCCAGGTCTAGAACCATACCAGCTACCTAGTAGGCACTCAGGTGTTCAATAAATGGATGGTGTTGGCACATGGGAGCTGGTCAATAAATATGTGTGTTGGACTCAGTTGAAAATGATTTTTCTTTTAAATGAGGGCAGAGAGCTCCAGGTCAATGACTCCCGTTTCACCCGTCTAGATATGTGATGTAATGGCCTTTGCAATGACAAGATACTTCTAAGCCAGACTTTACCTCATTAAGTCTCAGATTTCCCACCTTATCTCAGTTGTGGGATGAGGTGGTCATGACTGGTGTCCCATGTATCTCCAGGGGGGTAATGGATTATGTTGCTTCTAATATTTCCTGGAGGGACATTTAAGATGTACCTCTTTTGAGGTATAAGATAAATGGTGCAGTCCCTGGAGGACAGTCTTTGTCTTCCTTGGGCTTCATGGAACAAAACTGAACATTAGATGGAATGGTCCATCAATGGGGTCCACTGATTGATTGATTAAAGTTTGTGTTCAAATGTGTGTTCCAGCTGAACCTTCTTTTTCTCAAATTGTATGGGGCACACCTCCTGTCTGAAGTTCGTGGAGAAAACTAGCAAAGCATTGACATCTAGTCCATCTGCTAATAGGCAGTTAGTGTTCTGCGGTCAGTCTTGGCTGTGCCGCTTTTGTTAGCGTGCCCACATTATTATGTGGACACATATTAAGTATTTACACACCAAAGTGATCACGCACCCACACGTTCCCTAAAATGTGGGCTGACTTGTTGGACCTGGGGATTTTTTTTTTAAGGGAGACTGTTTAGCTTGTTTACTTATTTCTCTGAAAACACTCAAATGTTTAAAAATCATTTCCAGCTCGTAAAACCAACATACTAATAACAAATAAACAAACATTATAGAAGTTGGAATTCAGGGAAAGTGAAAGTTCTTTTAACTCCACCCCCAGAGAAAACTTCACCGTGGAGGGTTTGGGGAATATATTTTCTTATTGTTTTCCTATATTTGTATAGTAATATTATTATTATGACCATTATTATTTAACTAGCAACAGACCATGTATTCTGTTGTGCAGCCTTTTTTTTTTTTTTAACATCTTTATTGGAGTATAATTGCTTTACATGTGTAGCTCCTTTTTCACTTATTTATGCCTGTTAAGGAACGATTCCCCCAAGAATTCCTTAAGGAGAAGCACAGGTTTTGTAATGCAGGCGAAGGAGCTGAATGCCTGGGGTTCTTAGCTTTGGAGACAAGAGAGCTTTGCCTATGCTGTGCTGAACTTTGGCCATCAGTGACCTCATTTCTCTTTAATATGTGGGTCTTCAAGGACTTATATTTTTTGAGTAGTTCCATAGATATAAACTTTTTGGAGACCAGTTAGTTCTTTTCAATCCTGACATTTCTCATCCCTCCAATACACCAGCCTCCTGGAATACAGCACTGTTTTATGAGTGAAAATGGTATTTTGTAAGGACACTCTTCTTTGTCTGAAATTTCATTGCCAGAGGCAGGGACAGTATAAGGGGCATAGTAATGTGCACAAGGATGTGAGAGAGGGAGGATGCAGGTAGAAACATATCATTAAGTTCCAGAATTTCCAAATCAACCAGGAAGTCTGAAGACAAGGACAGCATTGAGATTAGGAAGGAGATGACTTAAGCTTGAGAATACAGAGGGAAATAGGCCAGCAGAAGGGTCCTGCTGATCTACCTTAGAGTAGCCTCCAGCCACAAGCCAGGCCCCTAACTCATGGCCATGGGGGACTGACGCTAAAGCCTTTCTCTAATTCTGATCCTTAGTTCCTCCATCAACATTCCCCCCACCGCTGCCGGGCACACAGATACATATATGCACAAACGCATGCAGCCCATTGGCTCGGCCTGATTCCTTATTTCCTAGCTACGGAGACCCACTTTCCCCTACATCTGTACATTTCTCAAAAAGGATACATGTTACAATCAAAGTTTACATTGTGTGCTCGGGGTTTTTTACCTTGAAAATATTAAAGTATGTCATAATAAATTTGTTTTCGGCGGGAGGAAGAAGAATATGTAGGTTCCAGACACTGGCCGGGGCTGAGGTCGAAACAAACACGGTGTCTGGTGCCAAGAAACTCACACTGCAGTGTGAGGAGACAGGCAATTAGGCAGACAGTGCTGTGTGGAAAACGCTTGGGAGCTTCAGGAACACCTAGGAAGGGTCTCAACCCAGCCCTGGAGTGCCGGACAGGGTTTTCTGGAGAAAGTGGTTCTCAGCTGCGGGTGATCCTGCCACCAATGTCTCCAGTGAGAGCGGCGGAAACACTTTGGTCGTCGCTACTGGGGATGATGAGGGAGGGAGATGCTACTGGATTCTATTGGGCACAGACCAGGCGTGCTGCCAAGCATCCTACAGGGCCCAGGACAGCCCTCCCACAACAAACATCTGGCCCCGGATGTCAGTGGTGCTGAGGTTGAGAAACCCTGGTCTAAAGTAAGACTGAAGGATGAATGAAGATTGGTGGTTCTGGTGGAGAGAATCCTGGGTATCCAGGGAAGAGAGTTATTTCAAGGAAAAAGTGGGCTATGGTGGAGAATGGTGCAGAAGTTATGGTTAAGTTAAATACGGAGAAAAAGTATTCTTTCATTTGTCCGAAGAACGTCGTTCCTGACCATGGTGTGTTTGTTTTAGCCGAATGATAATTACAAATGCCAGATGTAGAGGACTGAGGGAGAAGTAAGGAGCATGAAAGCAGCTTGTCTGTGAAAAGGGGGAATTAATGGTAATTATGGCAGTTATGGTTAAATCTTCCTACTATGTCAAATGCTTTACATTCATTATCCAGATTATTCCACCCAGCAACCCTATGAAATGTGGATTTCTTTGTATGGCTGAGGAAATAGAGATTTGGATAATTTAAATATTTGTCAAGAATTCATATAGCTCATAAGGCATGGAGTAGGGATTCAACCCTAAGTGGCTTTGACTGTACCTATATTGTTTTTCCAGGGGAGAAGATAGATCAGAGGGACACGGTGTGTGCGTGCGCGCGCACGTGTGCGTGGTGGGCGTGGTGGGCGGGGGCTGGGGAGTTCTTCCTGGATAGGAGAGTTTAAGATGGGAATGATTTAGCTGGTAGTCAGAGAGAAATTGAAAATGCAGACCAGGTGGGCTCCCAGGTGAGGCAGGAGAGCATTGATCAGGAGCCCAGGTCTTAGCTAAAAGGGAGTGGAGCACGCCTTCCATTGTGGCAAGAGAAGAGGGAAAGGATGGGTACCCGCGGGGATGAGGAAGGGAAAGGCAGACAGAAGATGGAAACCTCTTCCTTTTCTCAGTTAGACACAGTGAAGAATGGAAGACAGGTAAACATCAGACTACTGGGTAAGTCTGAAACCGTGAATTTGCAGGGATACCAATCTAAGAGTAGGGAGAACACTGATTTACACGGGTCCAAGGTTGAGATTTTTCCAGATGGTTATGAGGGAAAGACATTGGGTCGGGCTTCTTAATTATTTCAGGAGGTCATTCTCACAGTTTTCCTCCACTTGCTTGAATTCCTTTAAGGAGGAGATAGAGTATAGCTTTTCTTTTCACAGAACTAAAAGACTTTTCAATGCATGGGTGGAGCAGCTTGTTGCTTGAGACGATTATATGCAGATATAATCAGTTAAAAATTATCTTCCTGACCTTAAGGCTGGAGTTCCTAAAATCTCTGCATAGGGATCATCTGAGGCTATTGCCTTAAGGAGTCATTAACGAGTCTTTAATTGGGTAGAAAATGGAACGCCAGGGCTGGCAGAAGAGTCAACATACTTGGTGAACGGAGGTGCAAACCACTGATAACTAACAATACCGTGCCATATCACTCCAGTGCTTTACATTTGATGGTTGTTTTGTTTTGTTTTTTTTTAACGTGTTTTTATTTATTTATTTATTTTTGGCTGTGTTGGGCCTTCGTTTCTGTGCGAGGGCTTTCTCCAGTTGCGGAGAGCGGGGGCCACTCTTCATCGCGGTGCGCGGGTCTCTCACTATCGCGGCCTCTCTTGTTGCGGAGCACAGGCTCCAGACGCGCAGGCTCAGTAGTTGTGGCTCACGGGCCTAGTCGCTCCGCGGCATGTGGGATCTTCCCAGACCAGGGCTCGAACCCGTGTCCCCTGCATTGGCAGGCAGATTCTCAACCACTGCGCCACCAGGGAAGCCCTGATGGTTGTTTTAAAAGTTAAAGTAATAACGCCTTGTTGAAAAAATTTTAAATCATTAAGTAGAAAGTGAAAGTGTTCACCTGGGCCCACACCCAGGTGAATTACCTTATAAAGTTTAGAGACTTTATCTCCTCTTTTCAAATTGTTATTTCTCTTTATTTTCTTGTTCAAATACGTGGGCTAGGATTTCTGCAGTACTAAGTAATAGTGATGATCCTTGTCTAGTTTTTGATTTGAATATTTATAATGTATTAAGCATGCTGCTGATTTATATATATATATATATATCTTGTTAAAACATTTTTATTAGAAATGGTTCTGGAATATCATCAAATGCTGTCTAGCCTCTCTGTGTTACCAAATCATTTTTTCTCCTTTGACTTCCTAATGTAGTAGAATATAGATTTTCTTTCTTTTTTTCTTTTTTTGGCCACTCCATGTGGCTTGCGGGATCTTTCTTAGTTCCTTGATCAGGGATTGAACCCGGGCACTCGGCAGTGAAAGAAAGTGCAGAGTCCTAACCACTGGACCACCAGGGAATTCCCTAAATTTTCTGGTACTGAAATACTGCCTTCCTGCAGTGAACCCCACTTCATCATGGAGTGATATTCCTTTAATGTGCACCTGGATTTTATTGTGAATTTTTGCCTCAATATTTATAAGTGCATTGGTCTGCTTTTATTATTTTTATATTACTATTTATTGTTTGGGGGGTAAGCTTTGATATCTGGGCTACACTATAATGTGTTTGGAAATATATTGGTGAAAGTCTTACACTTCAGACTTTGGACCAATTTAAAAAGCATTCTGATATACTGAATTTTTGAAGACTCTTCTCTGGTTGGGTTGGCTCTTGGATTAATTTTGGTAGTATATGTGTTTCTAGACAATCATCTATGACGTTTAGGTTTACAAATATAACTATGAGTTGTACATAGTAATTTTTAAATTATATTTTCCTTTACATTCGTGGATATTTTCTGCTTCTTAGTTATATTTGTGTTTTGCCTTCCTCCCCTCTTTTTTCTTGTTAGGCTAGATAGTGGTTTTTATTTAATTTTACACAGAATTACATTTAAAAAAAATAAGTGGTTACTCAAGCAGTTTTATTGTTTTTTGATTTTTTGATTCCTGATTTTCGATCTTAATGAAATTCTTTCTTCATCTTTTCTTCCTTTTTCTTTTCCTTGAGTTAGATGTTTCATTCATTTAGTATTATTTCTTGATTTATAAGAAGTATTATTTCTTGTTTATAATTTTCATAGAGCTATGAAATTTCCTCTAAGTACAGCTTTTGCTAAATTCCACATTTTACATACATAAGATTTTTAAAGTCACATTCTGTAGTTGAGTGTTTGTTTCTGTTTATCCAAACTTGTTTAGAATAATGTTAAAAAATTCCAAGTGTCTGGAATTTTTTGTTTTCCTTTTTCCTTGAGATTTGCTGCTGTGTAAGTAGAAATGATAGACTACTTTTTCCTATTTGTAATTTATAATCTCTTAATTCTGGCATCAGAGACGCTTGTAAACCTCCATGGGCATTTGAAAACCTTTGTAAATGTCTCATACTTGCTTGAAATGAAAATGTGCTTCCTGTTTCCAGGATACAGAATTTGAAATGTGTCTCTTAATTCTATTAATTCTGTTATTTCTATCCTTAGTTGCCTTTCTCCATTTAACATATTAAGTACTTATGTCTATCTCTTCTTGTATTGCCTTTTTTTTTCGTTTCTTTCTCCAATTGGTGCTGTTGGAGGGGGGGCATAAATATTCACGATCAGTCTTCATTGTGGATTGTAAGTTTTTACATTATTAAATGTTCATCTTTATTTATTTATTTATTTTGGCCGTGCCTTGCGGCATGCAGGTTCTTAGTTCCCCAACCAGGGACTGAACCCGGGCCCCCTGCAGTGGAAGCTCGGAGTCCTAACCACTGGACCTCCAGGGAATTCCCTAAATGTTCATCTTTAAAACTTTTCAAAATATAATTTATTTTCCTTTACATTTGTGGAAATTTTTTATTTTTGCTTTTGTAAAAATTTAAGGATAAGCTTACAAGCTTTTTTATCTTGAATGAGTAAAATTTATCAAGATCCCTACTTTTCTTGACATACTTTTACCATATTATTACTTTAAAGATTTTGTGTCATTTTATGGTGTATCTCTTGTAGACAAAATGCAATTAGAGTTCATTTTTGAGTCTAGTCTGGGAATATTTTCCATAGTAGTTTATTGATTTAACATATATACTTGATTCTAATTAATTTTTTGCACATACTTGTATATTTCTACGCACTTTTCCTTTGTTCTCTGTTTTTTACTACGTGGGCTGTGTTTGCTTTGATCAAAAAAAGATTAAAAACGTCTATTTTTATTACTAATTAAATTTTTAGCTTTAATACCTCTATTTAGTAACTTCAGAAAGAATACTATCGAGTATTTATATTTGTCCCTCTGTGAGAGTTGAGAATATTCTTCCACTTACATTTATCCTCTAATGCCAACCTCCCCTACCTCTTTTTTTTTAACTTGTTCATTTTTAAAAATTTATTTTATTGAAGTATAGTTGATTGACAATGTGTTAATTTCTGCTGTACAGCATAGTGATTCCGTTATACATATATATGCAGTCTTTTTGATATTCTTTTCCATTATAGCTTATTGCAAGGTATTGAATATAGTTCCCTGTGATATACAGTAGGACCTTGTTATTTATGCATTCTATATATAATAGTTTACATCTGCTAATCCCAACTTCCAATCCATCCCTCCCACCTCTTTATTTTTGTTGTTATGGTTGAGGATTTTTCCCAGTTCTATATAATTTTGTTGTTATTATATGGAATAATCTATTATTATAATTGTTCCCTTTAAGGGATTGTAATTTTGTTTTGCAATTACTATAAATTGATCAATCTTTATTCTAAATGTAAGTGGATTCTGTGTTCACATCCTCTCTTTACCTCTAAATTCCCCATTCTTGAGATCTCGATTTTGAACTTTCTCTTGGTTGGATATATTACATCACTGAATAGATTTTGAAGAAGAGTCGGTAAGTGCAGCATTCCCTGACTGTGCTGATTGGAAAATGTGTTTTTTATTACTTTTATACATGGTTCCGAATTCAGTTGGGAAATGAATACTCCAATCTTGCTCTCTCTTTCTCAGGCCTCTGTAGACATCCATTCACTGCTCTCTATCATTGAATGTTACTGGGAAGAAGTTTGTGGCTGTCTGACTTTTCCCCCTGCAATTGACTAATTTTTAAATATCTTGATTTTGTAGAATTCAGTGTTTATCCTAGAAAGCTGTAACTTTACGGAGATGTCTCAATTTTGATGATTCTCTGTTACTTTTCCCTGGAACATCAGACATTCCTTTATTTCAGGGAAGTTATTTTCCATCACGGATTTGAGCATATTTTGTTTTGCCCTGTTTTGTTTTACTGTCTGCTCGAGAATACCTTTTATCTGTATGTTGGATCTCTGTTTTCAAACTCTCTTACCTGTCATGTTCTCTACTTACTTTCATCTACTTGTCCTTTTCCTCTGCATTTTGTGCAGTTTTTTTGAAGACTGTTTTCCATATCATCAACTTTGGTTCTGGTTTGTGGATTTTACCTCTTATTACTTTAATATATTTATTGGTTCTGCAGTGGTAATTTTTTTTTTTTTTTTTTTTTTTTTAATAGCTACTTTATTTATTTATTTATTTATTTTTGGCTGTGTTGGGTCTTCGGTTCGTGCGAGGGCTTTCTCTGGTTACGGCAAGTGGGGGCCACTCTTCATCGCGGTGCGGGGACCGCTCTTCATCGCGGTGCGCGGGCCTTTCACTATCGCGGCCCCTCCCGTTGCGGGGCACAGGCTCCAGACGCGCAGGCTCAGTAGTTGTGGCTCACGGGCCCAGCTGCTCCGTGGCATGTGGGATCTTCCCAGACCAGGGCTCGAACCCGCGTCCCCTGCATTAGCAGGCAGACTCTCAACCACTGCGCCACCAGGGAAGCCCGCAGTGGTAATTATTTTTGTTGTCAGTTTCTTTCTTCAACTGCCAGCTTCCCTTTTATCTCATGCTGATGTCTTATCATCTTATCTTTGATCTCTTCTTTTATAGTATCTCTGTTAATTGTTGTATATAATATTCTTCTGTGCCCCGTTCTTTCAAAATAGATTGTTCATTGGTCTTTTCCATGCCATGTTTCTTTCTGGCACTTTTCTTTGGCCTCAGTTCACTTTTTCTAACTTACTCATCTTCAGTTAGGACATAACACTCAGAACTTTCTCTTGGCCCCCAGGTAATGAGGATAATATCTCTCTAAATCTGCTCCTTAAATCCTGCTTAATTCTGCTTTCAGAACCTGAGTTTGGGTCTGATGGACTGCCTTTCTTCTGTAGCCTTCAGCAATCTACAAGGGTCCTGGTTAGATGCCTAGGTAGGACACAGTTGATGAATCTTATCTCTGAACTCTGTGATTCTAAGTTTTAAGTCCTGCTTTAGATTTGAGGGTCCCATAGATCTACCGGTTTGGTGTGGCCAGTCTTTTTTTTCTTCTTTGTTTACATTTTCCTCTTTTCCTTCATCCAAGACTTCGTTTGCTGTTTGAGACAATTAGCCACCATTTTTTCTGGAAGTCCCTTGGTTAGCTTAAAGCACATATCCTTGTTTTGAGGGATTTCCAAACACTTCTGTGTTTTCAGACGTTGATCCTTAGAGTGGATTTAACTCAGCACTGCAGCTTTAGTGTGGTAATCAAATAACCACTCCAAATTTGAATGTTTTCTAATAAGATTTTGTTTATTATGAAAGCCTTCTGTCATTCAAGAGTCTTGGGTCCTGAGGATTTACCCAACTCTTAGTATTTTCTGTATAAAATACTTCAATTCTTTCCTTTGTGGATTGCCACATCCCACTTTAGAAATATCAAGGACACCATGTCATGAACCGTTCTTAAATTATTAAGGGAGATGAATATCAGTATCAGCATTGTCTTGGCTACAGTATTCATTCTTTCACAGATATTAACTCTGTCTTTTATGGGTGTGCTCTTATTAGCTTCTGATGCTGGGTTCTGCAACTTAGTATTTTCCCATTAATCGTTAAATAAGAAGTGAAATATTTGCAAACATTAGTCCTCTCCTAGGCTCTTTAAAGACTGCATAGCTATTATCGTATTCATTCAATCAACAGGGCTTATAAGTAGGGCTCCCAGTGCGATGGAGAAGGGAACTCAGCATTCTAGCTGGTGGTCTCAGGGACTAGAGGGAAGATTTGAGCTTGATCTTAAAACTGGAGTGAGCATCAGGATCCCCTTGAGGGCTTGTTAAAATACAGATTGCGTGCGGGGCCCTACCCCCAGGGTTTCTGATTCACTGAGTCTGGAGTGGAACATGAGAAATCGCATTCCTAATGAACTCTTGGCCGATGCTGATGCTGCTGGTCTGGGGACCTCTCCTTGAGAATCATTTTCTTAAAGGATGGGAATTATGTGGATCTTCAAAATGTAGGTAAAAGTATTCTACAGGGAGGAAAACATGGAGATCTCAGTATCCTCCTGATTTCTAAGTCATTGTTTTTTTAAAAAAATTAATTAATTTATTTTTGGCTCCGTTGGGTCTTTATTGTTGCGCGTGGGCTTTCTCTAGTTGCGGCGAGCAGGGGCTACTCTTCATTGCGGTGCGTGGGCTTCTCATTGCAGTGGCTTCTCTTGTTGCGGAGCACGGGCTCTAGGCTCGCAGGCTTCAGTAGTTGCAGCATGCGGGCTCAGTAGTTGTGGCTCACGGGCTCTGGAGCGCAGGCTTAGTAGTTGTGGCGCACGGGCTTAGTTGCTCCACAGCATGTGGGATCTTCCCGGACCGGGGCTCAAACCCGTGTCCTCTGCATTGGCAGGAGGATTCTTAAGCGCTGCGCCACCAGGGAAGCCCTCTGAGTCATTCTTTTCATTATGGTAAGGGACTCTTTCCTAAGAGACCCATATGGGGAATATTTAAAAAGTTAAAGATGATTACTGGCCTTTTAGATGCATTTAGTTTTTCATATCCAACAAATGGATATAGATATCTACTAAGAGTATAGATAAATAAGGGATAAATATATAATATAATATAATATAAATGTATTAGTAAATGTGGTGAAATATTCTAAGTTGTGGTTGGTTTCAGGATGTGACATGTAATTTGAAATGGAATCGGGTGTCAACAGTATTCTGAAACTATTGGTCTGAGCCACTGACTAGCTGTGCCACAAGGAGGCAGGTTCATTTTAAATGAACTGACCCTGATATTTCCAGACACCCCGAAGGCTCATTCAGCCAGCCTCTTCAGCGACTTTGTTGGCAGAACACATTTTCCATAAGAAACAAGATGATGTTTCTCATGGGGTAGATTTGGTGGGCATAAAGTTACTACATAACCTTGTTCTGATTCCATGAGGTTGGATTCTGAGGAAAAATGATTCAGTGTCATGGATCTCGTTCTTCTGTGTATACCTTTGTCAGCAACTTTCAGTCTTCCAAATGTGTTTCCAAAGCAGGAGCACACTGCCTGCATGCCTAAGAAGATCTTTGAACAGTCAAACTGCAGATGATGGATTTTGCACCTTTTCAGTTAATCTCCTGAGTATAGAATTCTGAGCAGAGGAGGAGACACTGGGGGTTATTCTGGAATCTGCCTCCTCAGTGAAGAAAGACTCTTGTTTGTGAGAATATATGGGGCGTGGACTTCAAGTGTGAATTGCTATTAATGAACTGAATAATATTTATAGAGTGTTTTTACTGCTGATTTCCTTTCTCTAATTATGGAATTCAACAGATTTTTTTTTTCCTGCTTCAGCGAGTATGTTCCAGAAGCCTTGGGCAGGTTATTTTTCCTGAGACCTTCAGTTTCACTATCTGAAAAATGAAAATATTGGGCCACATTGGACGACATGGTCTTTGAGATCTCCTCTCTAGTGGACACTAATGAGCTTACAGATAGTTAACTTTTAGGAGTGAATTCTTCTGTTTGAGTTAAAGAAGGCACAGGTAATTTATTGTTTCAATAGTTTTTAGGGAAGCCAAGGAGAGATAACTCTGTTCCTACCTAATTTCTTTATACTTTCCTCTACTGAAACGGTTTATACAGTTTTGAGCTATAGGGGAGAACTTTTCCTCAGGCTTTCCAGAATCTTTGCAAACAAGAATCGAAAGGTTTTTTTGTGGAGGGAAGGCAACCAGATAGTCTCAAGTGTAGCCCCAGGTGATGATTCCAAGTGTCACATCAGTTTAGGGGAGCTTAGCAGTGTTATAAATATGTGGGTAGAATGATGCTGCCAGAGTACCTTCCCCTTGGATGGTGAGGAAAAGCAAGGTGGCCACTTCGTCACATATCAAGGACAAGTGGGGACATGGAATTCCTAATATCCCAGTAGTCAGCCAGGCACTGTGATACGGCTTCATGAACTTTATGAGTTGAGTGGGAGCAGTGGCATATAGTGCTAAGTTTTGTTTTGTTTTGTTTTTCTGGTCGTGGAGCCTCTCTGGAATTGCTTAGGTTCCTATATGTTTAGTTTGGGTCGGTACCACTGGTTAATTTTCTCCTGGAAAGCAGGCATGCGTACACTCATTCAGCCCACAGATCTTGTCAGGGCCAGACCTGTGCTGGGCCCTGGGGATATAAGAACCAAAAGGAACACGGCACTCATCCTTTGAAGAGTGATTCTGAGTAGCCTGGGGCCCCGTCACTTTGAGAGAAGATAATTTTGTATGTTGGAGAGGAGAAAACGTGCATGATGTTTTTCATAGAAATTTTCGTTTGGAGGCCACATGCTAACTGTAGGACTTGACCATTTTTAATGACGTTGACCCCTTACCCACAAAGCCCACAGGGTCATCATCAGTGCAAGGGACTTATCACTAAGGAGAGATGGACCAGTTATATTCCTTAATCTTGGATTTTTCTTGAAAAGTTTAGAGTAAAATACCCAAATCAGAAAAATAAAACTAAAAAACTTGTGATGTCATAGGACAGGAAGGCAGCTACTAAGATCATTTTGAACCATGAAATCATAGAATCTTTGAGCTGGAAGAGAACTTGCTGATCATCTAGCCCAGAGATTCCCCAGCCAGGACCACATGAAAGGCTTATAAAGGCAGGTGGCTTATATGCAGAGACTGAAAATACCTAGAGACCACTTGTGACAGGGTTTCCAACCTCCACACTCTTGTCATTTTGGACCAGATTATTCTTTCTCATGGGGGTTTTCCTGTGCATTGTAGGACGTTTAGCAGCATCCCTGGCCTCTACGCATTCGATACCAGTAGCACTGCTCACCCCCCTTCCCCCCGCGACCCGGTTGTGAGAACCAAAAGTGTCTCCAAATATCCCTGGGCTGGGGTCTGTGGGGGTAAGATTGCCCCTGGTTGGGACCACTGCTCTGTGAATTGGAATCTTATCACTCACAAGCTCTGCTTCATTCATTCCTTTGTTCATTCATTCAGCCCATTTGCTGAGTACCCATTGTGTGAACTGTCCCCAGTGCTGAAGATACCAGTGTAGATAGACAGGTGTGGGCTTGCTATCAGGGTGCCTGTGTTCTAGCAGACGGAGATAGAGCACAAACAAACAGGTATCATAGCAACAATGAAGGAACTTATAAGGCAGCGTAATGTGGTAGAGAAAGTCAGCATGGTCAGAGTTGTGGATAGGGGCTCGATTTCATGGGGGTGGGAAGAGCGGGCTAATATTAGATGGAGTTGTGAGAAAGCCCCTTGGAGGATAGAACCTTTGAGCCCAGAATTGCATGAGGAGGAGTCAGCCATGACGAAACTAGGCATTTATTTGTCTCTGAATAATAATAAAAAGTGAGAGGTGAATTAAGTCAGAAAAAAAATCTTTCAAAATATGAGAAGAAAATTTTGTAAAACACTCCTTTGTACAAAAACGTTGACTGGCATAATCTAATCTCTTCATTTAGTGAAATGATCCAAGTAAAGGTTTCGAAAGACTTGTTCAAGGTGAAGGTGGCAGGTGGAGCCATCGCACCTGCTGGGAATAAATTATTTTACTTGCTGGAGAGGCATTTCTGTATCCTTGTCTTTTTTTTTTTTTTTTTTTTTTTTTGAGCAACCCAATAGTGAATAAGCTGAAAGACCTAAGTTTGTTGGGCAAAGTGAGATTTTCATTAAGGATTTATGGAACGTGGGGTTTGGCCAAGTACCTGAGCCACTGTAGTGTTTTCACATGGTGATAAATTCTACTGTTGCGTTGGCAGACAAATGTCTTAACTTTCTGCTAAGAAGTTCTTGAGGTGCAGTGATTTTTAGCAGTAAACTTACTTGCTGAGAGTAGATTGGAGATTGCAAGAGAAAAGAAATTCTTTAGCTATCATTTAAAATAAAATATTCCTAATTCTTGGGTATCTGCCAGTTCCATACATAAAAACATAGAGTGTTTTTCCTATTTTCTTGGAACAGGGTAGGAGAACCAATGGATCTCAGTGGGCAGTGCCTTCTGCTATAGGTGGAGGCCAAGAGGAGAAAAAAAAAAGTCACAATCTTCTTGAATAGGAGGACTTCAAAGTGGTCACGATTCCTGATTCACACAAGCGCAGCCATTGTTTACCTTTCCAGAAAGCAGTCTGCTTAGGGCTTTCATCCTGTTGGAGTAGTTAGATCAGGAACCATGGAGTGGTTATATTTTGTCAAATATAAGAAATTAGACTGGAAAGGTTATTGCATCAGGGCCTTTTGTGCCACAGATATAGGCAGACTTGGGACAATTCTCATTTAAAGGAAGTGACTTGTCTGAATTTTCTGAGCAAACCGTGATCACAAGGCAAAGAACAAATCTCAGAGGGATTAGATTGGGACTTTTGTGGGCTTTTCCTCAAATAAAAGAGGTTCTTCTGGCAAAACTTTGTTATACTTTCAACAGCCATGGATCCTTTCGTTTTGTTTTTTGTTTTTTTTCCTCTCAGAAGGTAATAGAGAGCAAGGTAAGTTGTTCAAATGGTTTCTGGATTCATTCACTGAAACTGTAGAATTTAGACTTGGTGGGGTCGGCCAGACCTTCCTGTGCCAGGCACGGATCTGGCCGTGAAGACATGCCCAAGGCCTGTGGTCAGTGCAGCCTTCAATTGCACAGAGGAGCTACTCAGTGCGTGGTTTGGTCTTTCACGATATGGAAGATGCCTTTGACTGCAGCTTCTGCTTACTCTGCGTCTTAATCAGTTCTGTAATGAAGACCCAGCAGCGTATCTGCAACTTCCCTTTAATTTTACAATTTTTATAATGAGAGTTCTTGTAGTGTGAAAAGTGTCTGTGGAAACCCAGCCAGCATGCTGAAGAGTCTACAAAGAAATACAGCGATTTTTCTGTCTCTGCCGTTTGGGTGAGGTTTGGCTCTAGAGGAGAGAAATTGGGTCTCTCTTGATCTCCAGGCTCGGGCAAGAATGGCTTCAAAGTTTCCAAGGGATTTCCTGATGGACCCATGACATTTCAGGGAATTCATTCAACCCTAAGAGTGGTTTTCGGTCATTTGGAAGAACAAAATGAGCTGGGATCTCATTTGTCATGGTTGCCTTTTGAGAATTTTCGCATGTGGAGGCGTCTTCATTTTGTTTTGTTTCTCAAGGAGAATATTGTCAGGACGCTTCTCAGAACTGGAGTTATCTGGTGAACTGCAGGTTCCCCTTCACAGACAATGAAGTCTAAAGCTCCTGAGATACCACCCTGCTTCCTCCCTTTCTTTTCTAGTCCCTTCTCTCCTCTTTTATCTCCTTATTCAAATCACACGCTTCCTTTTCTAAGGACAGGAGAGCTGGCAGGCTGCCTGTTGGCCTGTTGGCCTCAGTTAGCCTTATATCATTGCAAAGGAATGCATGAATTCTCCAGAAGGTATGTACTCTCTCTTTCTGTATTAGACACTCACTACCTGCTTTCATAACAGGTCACTCAGCCAGAGTGCCTTCTTGTTTACATATCTGATATTTTTTTCGTCATTTGGATTAGATCATCTCATTTTAATAATGATCCCCGAGGTTATCTGTTATGAAATATTACTCCAACATGCTCTGTAAAACTTGAAAACTTGATTCAGGAGAACAAAGCTAAAATAAGAGAACCTGAAGACTAGCATCCTTGGCCGGAAGGTGACTGGGGTTATTAATGTGCAGATTGCCTGCTTCAGACTCTGTCCCAGAGATGGAACAGAGGCCACACATGGGCATTGGCAGGACTCAGGCTCGCGTGGTATTTCTCTGCTACTATTTAAATTCAGTCTCATCTTGGGGGTTACATATGCGATTGCAAATTAATCCTTTCTCTTCTGAAAATTTGGTTTTGAAGAACAGCTGTGTCTCCCTTCTGAATTCCTTAATTATTTATCCTCCCTGATATGTTAAACCTTTCATTAGTGTGGTGAATTGCCAAGAGTACACAGAACTGCTTAGATCATGTAGCAAACAGTATAAACATTGGATAGGACATTTGAAGACACCACATGGTGAGCCAGGATCTATAGTTGTACCAAATGTTGTGGGATCAATGTAGGTATCTTGTTGTTTGAAGTTCTTTGTTGGTTTATTTTGTTGGCTTATTTTTTTTAATCACTATAACATGGGAAGAGTATGTATGTCATTTGTACGTATTCAAAAGTGTTCTAACAGAAGTGTTAAATTTGGAGGGCACATGCCCATATCTGAGTTCAAATTAAATCAAGAAAATTAATTATTTCATAGATACCTACACGTATGTATGTATATATGTATGTGCAGAGGACAGGCACCCTATGATACGTGTGTGCGTATATATGCATGCCTGTGTGTGTATATCTATAGTCTATATTTGCATTTGTAAGTGTGATTCCATAACTACTGTTCCTTTTCCTGAAAGGAGATTTTTACCTCCATTTCTTGATCCAGTCCTGTTCGGAAAGATGCTTTAAATGATTTTTAAATTATTAGAACTCCCACTTCGACCATGACAAGAGTAAACGATAAGCAGTGATGTACAACACATCTTGTTGCTGAGAGTAGCAACCCACACTCACAAGTGGATTAGTTAGTGATTTTCTTTCCCCTCATTTTTCATCCTAAGCATGAAAATTCTTCTTTCCTCCCAAACCACGTTCCTGGGGCTTGAAATAAGAGATGTTAACTTCCCAACACACCCCGCAGCTCTTTGACCCCATCATAGCAGCAGTTTCCGATCTCAAATACATTTGTACAATGATCTTTAAGTTCCTGATTCTTCTGTCTTTCTAGCTGAATGGTTCCGAAGTTAATGCATTCCACTACCTGTCCTTGGATAATTGGTTTTTCCAATCATGGGAAAGGAAAGTAAGAAAAGCACAGACAATAGGTGCTCACTAAAGCCTTTTCGTAGAATTGCGATTCAAGAGAACTGAGGAGTTCAGTGTCTTACAAATGAAACTAGGTTTCTGGAGTGGACATAGGAAAAGCATCTTACGGTGTTTCTGGTTCTATTTCTCAAAGGCTTTGAAGCTTATAATTAGTTGCTCTTGAATCCCTGTGGCTGTGGTGCTTCACGGCTTTATTTCTGGTCTGCAGTCCTTCAGTCAGAGAACAGGGTAGGTCCAGGCAAGGCCTGCACCTTTTCATTTGGACACGTCCCGGAGACAGTTGGGATTTTGACTTCAAGACCGTGTTCGTGCTCCATGCAACCCCGGAGAACGGTGCTCGCCGAGGTGACCCAGGTGAGGGTTGTGGTGGCAGGATTGTAGGAGTGCCCTCAAACACCCAGGGTGCCTCCCTTCTCCCCCCCTGTCTGGGCAGTGAGTGGGGAGGACACATGATGAACCTGTGGATTGTCCCCTTTCACCTTCACAGGAGGAAAATGGAAGCATAATGGGTCTCTGAAATTGTGAGCACAGAAAGTGGGTGGGCAGACGGTAGAAAGTAAAATTGGTGGGTTTTTAAAAATTGAAATGTAGTTGATTTACAGTGCTGTGTTACTTTCTCTTTTTTTAATTTATTTTTTAATTTTTTAAAATTTTTTGGCCACACCGCATGGCATGTGGGATCTTAGTTCCCGGACCAGGGGTTGAACCTGCGCCCCCTGCAGTGGAAGTGCAGAGTCCTAACCGCTGGACCGCCAGGGAATTCCCTGTGTTACTTTCTGAAGTATAGCAAAGTTTTTCAATTATATATCTAGATCTCTTTATCTATCTGTCTTCTATCTTTTTTCAGATTCTTTTCCGTCATAGTTTATTACAAGATATTGAACATAGTTCCCTGTGCTATACAGTAGGACCTTGTCATCTTTTTTTTTTTTTACATGTAGTAGTTTGTATCTGTTAATCCCAAACTCCTAATTTATCCCTCCCTCCCCCTTCCCCCTTTGGTAACCATAAGTTTGTTTCCTATGTCTGGAAGTCTGTTTCTGTTTTGAAAATAAGTTCAAAATTGGTGTTTTTAAGATTGAGGAAGAGCAGCTGGTGGCCATCATGTCCCTTTCCCCATTCTCAGGTGTATATTCCCAATCCTTCACAAGATCTCTGGATTTTCTTTAAATATGTCTTCAAGAGTTTGTCCAATATGGAAAGTTGGGTTTTGGGTTTCCCATCAAAACCCCACCTCTTGAAAACTCCAGACTTATCAATGTAAATTGCACAAACCAACACGTGGCAATCAGTAGTGCAGAGTCGTGGATAATTAGTATGGTCTAGAGGTTTCACATTAGGAGGACTAATCACATTAGGTGCTAGCTTATTTGGGAACGAATCCATATTCATCTGCCTGCCAAGGCATCATCATGGGCGGTGTTGAGAGTCTAGTCGTCCAATGCCTGTTTGACCTTGAGGGGCCTGGAGATATTGCATTGGGAGTAGGAGATGGTGGTGGGGGGGGACACGCTTGTTTGATTTGTAGATTCATCTCATGACCTTTTGAAATAGCATTTCTTTCAGTTAGTTCAGAAGCTTCCTCTTCTGCTTTTGATTTTGCTGATTTGGTCAGTGGGGAAAAAAAAATACTGCTAATCTCATTATCGCAGTAGAATTTTTAAATAAAGTAAATAGATAGGAGATCAAGGCTTTTAACTTTAAATCATCATTTGGTAGCAGCTCAGCGTCTGGTTTAGCCTTTTAGGGTTGCTGTTCTTTCTCGGTTGATGAAACAGTCAAATATGCAAGAGAGTATTTCTCATCTTTGTTCCCATCTTTGTTGTTGGTTTCTCAGAGGATTACCATCTGCTGCAAAACATCCTCGAGTTGATGGATGGGTCATCCTCAGGTCCAGCTTTCTTTGTCTCTCTCCTCCCCTGTTCCGTCTCCTCCTCCTCCTCCTCCTCTCACTTTTTGCCCATGTGTACGTCCTCAGTCTCATAAACACATCAAGTTTCTGTGTCTTTGATTGTTTAGGCCATGCTGGCAATTTCTGTTTTCTTCTGTCAGCGTCTCCAGGAGCAATGTGTGCACAAAGACAAAATGGCTTTCAGAGGAGGCTACATCCTCCTTTGTGGACTCGGTGCAGACATCCAATTGAAGGCCATTCAGCGGTACCAGACGCTGGTTCCCTCAGCAGCCTGGAGATTAACCTCTTCTAAGGCTCTGCGCTATTTTTGAGGTAGAGTCTGCAACAACATTAAAGCTAGAACCTATTAGGAAATCACTTTCATCATCATCTCTTCTTTTTCCAAATCAGTGGCTTTTTTTTTCCCTGATCTCCTAACCCTTTAATCTCCTTTGTAGCAGAATAAGGAGACCGTTGGTTTGTTTGCATCCAGCGAAGTTTGAATCCTTGCTAATAAGAGCTTCGGAAGACACCAAGATATTAAAGAACCGTGCAGAGAGGTGAATTTCATCTCGGGGTGGATGACTTAATGCCAAAGGTGCCCTGCTTTCCTTGGGCAGAACTGTCATTTTTTTGGTGGATGTTGTGCAAACTAGGCTCAAACTTTCCAAAAGACACACAGCAGAAAGCCTTTTGTTGCATTATTTCTAAAGGCTTGAAGTTTTGAAGGGAAGAGATTTTGTTTTCCTCTCGGCTGCACAATGGAGCTTTCAGAGAACCTCTTTTAAAAGGAATAGCTACAGCCTTTGTGTTGAAGGGTGTGCCTGTTGGCAGGGTCTGCTGATGCAGACAGACTGGCTGGTGATTAACAAAGGTCATTAGACTTTGGAATCTGGCAAGCAGAGTCGGATGGTATGTCTTCTGTGTGTGGAAGGACGACTCCCAAGAAGCCAAGGCATTCTGGAGGTTCCCCCCTCCAGCCCACCCCCCAAGGCAGCTGGAGAACAGGGTCTGGTCCAGGAACGTCCTGTAGTAACCAGGGCTGTGCTGGGGTGAACGAGGCAGCCCATCAGTCATGGGATAAAAGAACCTTCGGAGATCCCGGTGAATGACATTTGAGGAGGAGAAAGGTGCTGCTTTTTCGGGAAGGAGTGAAAACAGTTCCTTCTTTGTTGGGAGGAGGAGGGCAGAGGAGGGGCCCAGGCTGCTCCTCTCCTGTTCCCTCTGCCTGTCAGCCTAGCACCATCCATCCCAGAGAAGCCATGTTGTGCTCAGAGGGGAGGCTCTGAGCTAAAATGGCCGCTCCTAAAGCTCAGAGGACTAGGGCAGCTTAGTGAGACTTAGAGCTCCAGTGACGCAGGAGCTCCTATCTCTTGAAAGTGTGATAAACACATTCAGCAGAGCTGTGGCTTGTTTGGCTGAGATGAAAGGACTAAGCTGGGGGGGATGGGGAGCGCACACTGGATGATCTGCCTTTTTTGCTGTGAAGTGTTCTAAATGCAGGAGTCGTCTGCACTATGGAAAAATTTGTGTTCAGGTCTAATGGGCTGTGCGAAAAGGAGAAGTGGGGTGGGGCCTCGGTGACGGCTGTAATTTGATCCAGAGCTGATAGCAACCTCTTCCACACAATTTGGGTTGGTGCTGAGACAGAAAAGCTGGTGTGGCTGGGAATATGGAGGCTGAGTTAGCTGACAGGAACTCTGGTGCACAGTTCAGGGTTTATTGAAAAAAAAAAAGGAGAAATTGCTGGGTGAAAGGGGAGAAGGTAAATATCTGTGTGTCTCACTCTGCAAGCTCAGGCTGTCCAGAGCTGGACTTGCCAGGAGTTATTTTCACAGGCTATCAGCAGGAGCATTCTTTCAGAGAAAACCCTCCTACCATAGCTCCTTTCACTTCATTGACAGATTTCTCCACTTTATTCTTCCTGCAGAAATAATTGATCTCTTACAATAAAAGTATAGAAAGTTGCTGTACGATCAAAGTATCAAAAGATTTGGCTTGTGGCTTTTGTTCTTGGACATCTGGTTCTAGATTACAGTGACTCAGTAGAGTTTGCTTTGAGCTCAGTGAAGTAACTCAGTCATTAAGGTAATAACTGGGTATCTCAACTTAAGATAGGAAGGTCTATGCCTTCTAATACGTTTTTAACTTCTTAATGGTGGGCCTCTCCATTGAGTTCGTGTGAAGCTATCTGTATCTTTCAATCACACAGTAAATAGCAGGACAGAGGCAGCTGGGCAAGTTTTACTTTATTCTAAATCAGGTTCACTGCTTTTTATGGCCAAGTATGCACTCCACATTTGTAGAGGGGAGAAGTAGAAAAAGAGAAAGTCCTGCCTTAGAAGCCCTTCTTCCAAACCACGTGCGTTTCTGTTGCCTTAGTGTAAATCGAGGTACCAAGGTGCAACCTGAAACTAGAAACTGGATTGTCATCTAAAGTTGGTTGTTTAAGAATCTCATGAGAAATATTTTATGACCTAATTAGATTGGAGAAGCTGTTAGGTTATAATTGGTAGGTAGTAAAAAGCAAATAACCATTTAGCTCATGAAAAAAAAATAAACTGTTTAAGGAAGGGAAGAAGGAGGTGTACCGCAATATCAGTTAAGAGAGTAGAAGAATAAAAAGGCACAATAAAAAGCTTTTCCTACTGCCACTCAGAGATTCAATACTGTTTAACCATTTGGTGATAAAACATCAATGTTTTATAGTATTAAAACAGCTAATGAAGAGTGAAGTTTGTCCTTTCTTCTGTATGGGCAACCTCTTTACTTCTGAGAAGATTCTGGTTCAAAAATAAAACTGGTCCCAGCCAGAATCAAAGTCAGTATTAACCTACCAAGAAATTTGAATTCAGTCAAGAAATTCAGAGACTACTAAAACTTTTGAAGTATTAAGGGTTTCTTTGACACATGGCACTTGCAGATACATCAAGCTAGAAGAAGTTTACCTGGTTTTTTCCCCCTTCTTTGAAGTTATGAAGTCAAGGACACCATCCCTATTAATGTCTGATTTCCTTTCTTTGGCCAGTGTTCCATCTGGCAAAGTCCAGTGAGAGAAATTGGCCGATATTGGAATTTCTTCCATTAATGGACTTGTAGCCCCATCAGCTTGGGGTACGCAATGAGTGCAGGCCTTAAGGTGTTTCGTCTGGCTTCTGCCACCACAGGTTCCTAATGTGAGAGAGTAGACCCAGATGATGGAGGTGCTTCAGTGCGATGGCTGTGACTTCAGAGCCCCGTCTTATGAAGATCTCAAGGCGCATATCCAGGATGTCCACACGGCATTTCTGCAGCCGACGGATGTTGCCGAAGACAATGTGAATGAGCCGCGATCTGGGTCCATGAATGCCAGTAACCAGACAGAGGTGGAGTTTTCGTCTATAAAGGATGAATTTGTGATTGCAGAGGACTTATCAGGTAAATCTGTCCTAGGCTCGGCATATCTGATGTATTTCACTGCCCTCCTCTATTTTGAGCCTGTAGCCGTGGTTCTTTTTTCTTTTTTTGACAGGAGAGTAGGACTTATTGGTGGGTGTGAGTAAGGAGGGGACAGCACCAAGGCTTTCATGAGTGCAGGGTCCGCCATTTGTCCAGAGGGCCAGGATTAGGGATGTATTTGACCTCACAGCCATCCGGGATGAGCTGCTTTTCCGCCACCTTGTTTTCAAATTCCTCCGCGTTAAACTTAGTAAACGCCCACTTCTTGGAGATGTGGCTCTTCTGGCGGCCAGGGAACTTGAACTTGGCCCTGTGGAGGGCCTTAATCACATGCTCCTTGTTCTGCAGCCTGGTGCGGATGGACCTTATGACTTGGCCAGCCTGGACCCTGGCCACTGTGCCCTGGGGCTTTTCAGAGGCACTGCACATACCTGTCTGGAGCCTAGATTGGGCACAACATGCCAGTCATGAATGTCCACTGGAAAGGGCTGTCTCCAAGGTCCCTTAGGGCAAGCGGTACAGGCAACAGGCTGCACGCACTACCAAGGAGTCTGTAGCCGTACTTCTTGACATGCACGGCTCCTACAGAGTTTTTTGCTCTTTGTGAGACTTTTTTTTTTTTTTTTTTTTTTTTTTGGCCACGCTGCAAGGCTTGTGGGATCTTTAAAGGTTCCCCAACCAGGGATTGAACCTGGGCCACGGCAGTGGAAAAACGCCGAGTCCTAACCACTGGATCGCCAGGGAATTCCCATTTGTGAGCCATTTTTGTGGTTTGGGCATCACGTATCTCTTCTTGAGTAGCCCAGGTTACTGTTCTTTCAGCTTCCTCTGTCTCTTAGCTTCCTTTCGATTTGGAGCACAGGGTAGTATCTTGGAAAGTTCTAGAACGAATATTGCAGTTTGTGAAACTTGCATTTTCATAGCTCTGTGGCACATGAATCGAGATGTGGAGACTCTTGCACCTGAAGCCGAGCACTGCCTTCCGTCCGTGAGAAGCAACGTGTTTATGTTCGTTAACGCTTCGTTAATACTCTTCAGGGCCTCATCTTGAGATGTTAGGCTTTTTGAATGTGATGTTTATTAATGAAGGATAATTGAAAAGAAAATGGATTTGCATGATTGAAATTCTTGACTCGCTTTTGCTTTGCTTTTCTCTTCCCACTTACCTTATGCTTTCTCTTCAGGTCAAAATGCAACTGCATTGGGGACCGGAAGTTACTATGGCCATAGTCCAGGATATTACGGTCAGCATATTGCCTCTAATCCCAAACCAACAAACAAGTTTTTTCAATGCAAGTTCTGCGTACGCTACTTCAGGTCAAAAAACCTCCTCATTGAACACACTAGGAAGGTCCACGGAGCTCAAGCTGAAGGGAGTTCGGCGGGACCCCCTGTTCCAGGATCCTTAAATTATAATATCATGATGCACGAGGGATTCGGAAAGGTCTTCTCTTGCCAGTTTTGCACATACAAGTCACCAAGGAGGGCAAGAATAATTAAGCATCAGAAGATGTATCACAAAAACAATTTGAAGGAGACCACTGCTCCTCCCCCTGCCCCTGCTCCGATGCCAGACCCAGTGGTGCCACCCGTGTCCCTGCAGGACCCCTGCAAGGAACTGCCGGCGGAGGTCGTGGAGCGCAGCATCCTAGAATCGATGGTCAAGCCTCTGACCAAGTCTCGAGGCAACTTTTGCTGTGAGTGGTGCAGCTATCAGACCCCCCGCCGGGAACGCTGGTGTGACCACATGATGAAGAAACACCGCAGCATGGTCAAGATCCTGTCCAGTCTCAGGCAGCAGCAAGAAGGGACTAATCTGCCTGATGTGCAGAACAAGAGTGCCCCCAGCCCCACTTCTAACTCCACCTATCTGTCTATGAATGCTGCCAGCCGGGAGCTACCCAGCACTAACGTCTCCACCTTCAGGGGCTCCATCGGCAACTCCATCATGAGACCCAATTCTTCTTCCGCTTCCAAGTTTTCGCCCATGTCTTACCCTCAGATGAAGCCGAAGTCACCTCACAATTCTGGCCTCGTCAGCTTGGCGGAGAGATCCCGTTACGGAATGACTGACATGACCAATTCTTCTGCCGACCTGGAAACTAACAGCATGCTGAATGACTCTAGTTCCGATGAAGAGTTAAATGAAATAGACAGCGAGAATGGCTTAACTGCTCTGGATCATCAGACAGCAGGCATGTCCGCGGAGCAGCTGATGGGCTCAGAGGGCAACAAATTATTGGAGACCAAGGGGATCCCATTTAGAAGATTCATGAATAGGTTCCAGTGCCCCTTTTGTCCGTTCCTCACCATGCATCGACGTAGCATCTCCCGTCACATAGAAAACATCCACTTATCCGGAAAGACAGCTGTCTACAAATGTGATGAATGTCCATTTACTTGCAAGAGCTCGTTAAAACTTGGGGCTCACAAACAGTGTCACACGGGTACAACGTCAGACTGGGATGCTGTGAATTCCCAGAGTGAAAGCATTGCTTCCCCGCTGCACGAAGGTGTCATGTCTTACGAGAGCTCGAGCATCAATGGGAGAAAGTCGGGGGTCGTGCTGGAGCCCCTGCAGCAGCAACAGCCGCCGCCACCGCCCCCACCGCCCCCACCGCCCCCGTCACAGCCCCAGCCGCCGCAGCTACAGCCGCCCCATCAGGTGCCGCCCCCGCCGCCGCCCCCGCCGCCCGCACAGGCCCCGCCCCTGCACCCCTACAAGTGCACCATGTGTAATTACTCCACCACGACTCTGAAAGGGCTGAGGGTTCATCAGCAGCACAAACACTCCTTCTGCGACAACTTGCCAAAATTCGAGGGGCAGCCCTCCAGCCTGCCAGCGGACAGCGAGACAGACAGCCACCCCTCTTCCAGCAACACTGTGAAGAAAAGTCAGACCTCAATTCTTGGCTTGTCCTCCAAGAACAATTTTGTAGCTAAGGCCTCTAGGAAACTCGCTAATGACTTTCCTCTCGACTTATCGCCCGTGAAGAAGAGGACCCGGATTGACGAGATAGCAAGCAACCTGCAGAGCAGAATTAACCAAACCAAACAGCAGGAAGATGCAGTGATCAACGTGGAGGATGACGAGGAGGAAGAGGAAGACAACGAAGTGGAGATTGAGGTGGAGCTGGACCGGGAAGAAGAGCCGCCAGAGCCCATCCTGGAGGTGCCCACGTCCTTCTCAGCGCAGCAGATCTGGGCGAGAGACGCCCCTGAGCCCCAGAAGGAGCCCAACTTCAGAACTGTCACGCACGATTACAATGCCACCAACGGGGCTGAGATAGAGCTCACCCTTTCTGAAGATGAAGAGGATTATTATGGCTCCTCCACGAACATGAAAGATCACCAGGTTGCCAGTGCTACTCTGCTCAACACCCAGACTCCTATCTACGGAACTGAGCACGGTAATGAAAATGCAGACTTTAGTGACTCGGGAAGGCTTTATTATTGCAAACACTGTGACTTTAACAACAAATCTGCCCGGAGCGTCAGCACCCACTACCAGCGCATGCACCCGTACATTAAATTCAGCTTCAGGTACATCTTGGACCCCAACGATCACAGCGCAGTGTACAGGTGCCTGGAATGCTACATCGATTACACCAACTTCGAAGACCTGCAGCAGCATTACGGCGAACACCACCCAGAAGCCATGAACGTCCTCAACTTCGACCACTCGGACCTGATCTACCGGTGTCGGTTTTGTTCCTACACGAGCCCCAACGTCCGGAGCCTGATGCCGCATTACCAGAGAATGCATCCCACCGTTAAGATTAACAACGCGATGATATTTTCGAGCTACGTGGTGGAGCAGCAGGAGGGGCCAAACACGGAGTCCCAGACGCTGAGGGAGATCCTGAATTCGGCTCCCAAGAACATGGCCGCGTCCGCTGCCGTGGCCCGTGGCGGCGGGGTGCCAGCCCCGTTCCCTAAAAACACCCCTTCCAAGACCTTTCCTCCAGAATGTGAAAATCAGAAGGACCCCTCGGTCAGCACCGTCGTCGTGTACGATTGTGACGTTTGCTCCTTCGCGAGCCCCAACATGCACTCTGTGTTGGTTCATTATCAGAAGAAACACCCGGAAGAAAAGGCCTCCTACTTTAGGATCCAGAAAACCATGCGAATGGTGTCTGTGGACAGGGGCTCTGCCCTCTCTCGGTTGTCATTTGAGGTGGGTGCTCCAGTGTCTCCCAAAATATCCGCCATGGGTTCCCCACCCCCCCCGCCGCCCCCGCCACCAGACCTCGGTACCGAGCTTTACTACTGCAAACACTGCTCCTACAGCAATCGGTCAGTTGTGGGAGTCCTTGTCCACTACCAGAAAAGACACCCAGAGATAAAGGTTACCGCCAAATATATCAGACAGGCTCCTCCCACAGCCGCAATGACGCGAGGGGCCGATGGGCCCCAAGGCTCCCCCCGGCCACCGGCCCCCAGGCCGCAGCTCAGCCGCAGCGGCTCCGAGAGAGACGGCCCTCCCGCGGAGAGTGAGATGTTCTTCTGCCAGCACTGTGATTACGGGAACCGCACGGTCAAAGGTGTCCTCATCCATTATCAGAAGAAGCACCGAGACTTCAAGGCCAACGCGGACGTGATCCGGCAGCACACGGCCACCATCCGAAGCCTCTGCGACCGTAACCAGAAGAAGCCCGCCGGTTGTGTGCTGGTCCCCGCCTCGAACGTGGAGCGGGACAGAACGAAACTCCGGGCGCTCAAGTGTCGGCAGTGCTCGTACACCTCCCCCTACTTCTATGCACTGAGGAAGCATATCAAGAAAGACCACCCTGCCCTGAAGGCCACAGTCACGTCCATCATGCGGTGGGCATTTCTAGATGGCTTGATAGAAGCTGGCTACCACTGCGAGTGGTGCATCTATTCCCACACAGATCCCAACGGTTTGCTCCTCCATTACCAGAGGAGGCATCCCGAACATTACGTTGATTATACGTACATGGCCACCAAGCTCTGGGCTGGGCCAGACCCATCCCCTCCCTCTCTCACGATGCCAGCTGAAGCCAAAACGTACAGATGCCGAGACTGTGTTTTTGAGGCCGTCTCCATCTGGGACATCACCAATCACTACCAAGCGTTCCACCCCTGGGCCATGAATGGGGACGAGTCGGTGCTGCTGGATATCATCAAGGAGAAAGATGCTGTCGAGAATCCCCTCCCTCCGCCTGAAGAGCTCGTGGGCCCTGTGAATTGTGAAAACAGTATGCCTGCCCCGCTCCCCGAGCAGGAAGCTGAATGCCCCGAGGACGCCAGGCTTTCCCCAGAGAAGAGCCTCCAGCTAGCGTCAGCCAACCCCGCCATCTCCTCCACCCCGTACCAGTGCACCGTGTGCCAGTCTGAGTATAACAACCTGCACGGCCTTCTGACCCATTACGGGAAGAAGCACCCAGGCATGAAAGTGAAGGCTGCCGACTTTGCCCAGGATATCGACATCAACCCGGGTGCCGTCTACAAATGCCGGCATTGCCCCTACATCAACACCCGCATCCACGGTGTCCTGACCCACTACCAGAAGCGACACCCGTCCATCAAGGTGACTGCCGAGGACTTCGTGCACGACGTGGAGCAGTCCGCCGACATAGCCCAGAACGACGTGGAGGAGACGAGCAGGATCTTCAAGCAAGGGTACGGCGCCTACCGCTGCAAACTGTGTCCCTACACGCACGGCACTTTGGAGAAGCTCAAGATCCACTATGAGAAGTATCACAACCAGCCCGAATTCGATGTCTTTTCCCAGTCTCCCCCGAAGCTGCCCGTGACCCTCGAGCCCGAGATAACCACTGAAGTGAGCCCCTCCCAAGTGTCCGTGACCGAGGACGAGGTGGGAGAGGAGCCCGTGTCCACGTCTCACTTCGCTACCTCGCACCTGGTGTCCCACACTGTGTTCCGGTGCCAGCTCTGCAAGTACTTCTGCTCCACGCGGAAGGGCATAGCCCGGCACTACCGCATCAAGCACAACAACGTGCGCGCCCAGCCCGAGGGCAAGAACAACCTCTTCAAGTGCGCCCTGTGTGCCTACACCAACCCCATCCGCAAAGGGCTGGCCGCCCACTACCAGAAGCGCCACGACATCGACGCCTACTACACCCACTGCCTGGCGGCCTCCAGGACCATCAGCGACAAGCCCAGCAAGGTGATCATCCCGTCACCGCCCAAGGACGACGCCCCGCAGCTCAGCGAGGAGCTCCGGCGCGCCGTGGAGAAGAAGAAGTGCTCGCTGTGCGCCTTTCAGTCCTTCAGCAAGAAGGGCATCGTGTCCCACTACATGAAGCGCCACCCGGGGGTGTTCCCCAAGAAGCAGCACGCCAGCAAGTTGGGGGGCTACTTCACCGCCGTCTACGCCGACGAGCACGAGAAGCCGGTGCTGATGGAAGAGGAGGAGAGAGGCGGCTGCGAGAAAGCCGAGGTGGAGGGGAGCGAAGGGCAGGAGATCGAGTGGCTCCCGTTCCGCTGCATCAAGTGCTTCAAGCTGTCCTTCAGCACGGCGGAGCTGCTGTGCATGCATTACACGGACCACCACAGCCGGGACCTCAAGAGGGACTTCGTCATCCTGGGCAGCGGCCCCCGCCCGCAGAGCTCCGCCTACCAGTGCAAGCACTGCGATAGCAAACTGCAAAGCACGGCGGAGCTGACCTCACACTTGAACATTCACAATGAGGAATTCCAGAAGCGTGCCAAACGTCAGGAGAGGAGGAAACAGCTTTTGAGCAAGCAGAAATATGCAGATGGTGCTTTTGCAGATTTCAAACAAGAGAGGGTAAGGATATGTTTTGCTTTCCCTTCCCCCAGGAGGCCTCTCATCACTGGTGCCCACATGCACGTCTTCGCTGCCAGCCAAACCGCTACGGGCTTCCTAGTGACTTAGCCTGCCAGAGAGCTCAATAAGTCAATTAAACATTTCGAGCTTGATTATCCCCCCCGCGTTCTACGCTCACCCTTCTCCACGGCCCCGTCCCCCTCCCCCTCGCCCCTCCCAAGGTTCCCCAGGGGAGGGTCGGGTGGCTTTTCTGTAATTCTCTCTGCCAAGTAGCCTTATCCGAGGCCTAGTTACAGGACAACGCTCGCTCTCTTTCCCAAGGCAGTTGCGGGCCGTCTCTTGGTATCGTTAGCGCTTCTCAGCCATGTCTTGGTTTGCAGTGTCGGCTACAGGAACCTAACGTCTCCAGGAGTAGAGTTTTTTTGTTTTTGTTTTTTCTTTTTTGGTCAAGAAGTTCGCTAATGGCGTAGCTATGCAACGTTTCACCTGCGTAGTTGAAAAATTTGTTTGAAAACCAGATAACTTGGTGGCAGTGACAAATGAGGCTTCTGCACCGAGATCTTCTCTCCTCGCAAGTCGTAACCTGTTTGGGTTCTGGACACTTCGCAAACGTGCACAGTGGGCAGTGCGCCTCGCCCCTGACGAATTTGTTATGTAAAAATGCTCGCGTGTTATCTCCCTTGGTTTTTAACCTGCTAATCTGCTTTAACGTAAAATCTGCTAGTAAGCTGCAAGAATAAATGCCGGCCATTGAGGGAGGGCTCGGAGTACTGATGGCTACCACTGTATTTTACCAGCCTTTTGGTCACTTAGAAGAGGTGCCAAAGATCAAGGAGAGGAAGGTGGTGGGCTACAAATGTAAATTCTGTGTGGAAGTGCATCCGACGCTCCGGGCCATCTGTAACCACCTCCGCAAGCACGTCCAGTACGGCAGTGTCCCGGCCGTGTCAGCCGCCGTGAAGGTGAGCACTGGGAAGGTCTGGATGAGGAGTCTTGTGTGTGAGCCCTTCGAGTGCCTAATTCACGCCGTTGCTCAGAGCCGCTCAGGAAAGGGCGACCCGAAATGTGGGCGTTCCTGAGTTATGCTGGGATTGGTCTGGCTTGTTTTGATTTCTTTACAGGTTGGATCCTCCTCATCTTCCGTGTTTCGACCCGGTTGCGTTTCGATCTGGTTCCCTTCCACGCGGATAGTCTGGTGGAAACAGAAGATCCGGGCCTCTCGGTACAGGAGGCTTTGGGTCTCCCTTCTGGGCTGCATTTAGTGCCACTAGGTGTTTGCTTTTCCAAGCGGCCCGGGCTCTTGAGAGGAGTCCAGTGGGTTCTATTCCCATCCTCTTCTGCTCCTCCCACTGCCTGACTTCTCGCTGTTCTCATCTGGCGACGGTGCAGAGAGCCCGGGAGAATCTGTCTTTTACTTCTTGTCCTGGGTCCCCGGAGGAGCGTTAAGAAACGTTAAATCTAAAACTGAAAGCCTTCAGGTCACAGTTGGCCCTGTGAGCCCTTTGACCTGATTTGTCTCCTCCTTCCCCTCTCCCCCTGTGTGTTGCTTGACAAGCACCTTCTCTCTGCCCCCAACCAGTATTAGGCCACCTGGTTTGAAGTTCATAATCCTGAAATGAGCCACTGTTTCAGTAACCAAGCCGCCATCCCTGCCTTCCAGGATATTGCTAACCACTTAGGGTTGAGCAGAGAAGTCAGTTCAGGGCTCTGCTCTTTCTCTCTGGATACGTGAATGCATTTCTGTCATCGGCCCTTCTTGATCTTGAGTCCTGTTTTGCCAATGTGGCATGGAGGCGAAGCTTCCGCTCTTCCCACTGAAGCCTGAAGCCTTCCGGCTGGCGGCACAACTGTGAGTGGCACCGGGACAGCATCAGTCAGCTTCTTGCCCGCCACCAGGGTGTGTGCCAGCCTTGCGTCCCATAATTGCTCGAGGGAGACAGCGGCTCTTCCCGTGTAATCAGTAATCCAAAGGAGCCACCTCAAACCAGGCTAGGCTGCTCCTTAATTTTTTGAATTGATTATATAGCAACCTTCGGTCAAGGGGCGATGTCACCGTCTGTGAGATGGGGATGAGCGTGGTGGCAGAGAGCTGGATCTTTCAGTTTCCTTCATTTCCCGAGGGTGTTCCAAGGCTCCCAAGTGCCCACACCATTCTCCTTTTTCCCCTTCCTTCCTCTCTTCCTTTCTCTGAGCCATAACCCTAACCTGCTTTATATCAGTTTCGGTAGGATCCCAATTTGAATTTTCTCTTTAAGATAGAAGGTAAGTGAGTGAACTGCCTTCAAAGTGGGAGAGCCGCTCCCTCACCTTTCCCAGACAGTAGCAACCTGTGTCCGGATATGTTGCCCTCCCATCACCACCACTGCATGAAGGATGGCAGTTGGGTTTGCCCTCCCTCTAGGGGGAGCTGGAGAGGCAGGGGAGGAAGCCTTAACAGGAAATGCTGATGAGTTTGGGAGAATGAAGGGAGAGGAGGAGAGCTGGGAGCAATGATGATGGATATTTATTTTGTTGGTGGGGCATGTGTGTGTGTGTGGTTCTCTTAGCAGGAGGCTGAAGACCCTTCCCACTTGTTCCTGGATGGACTGGAAGCAGCCAGAGATGCCAGTGGCGCCCTGGTGGACCGGGTGGCTGGTGAACACTGCTTGCTTGATGGAATGTTGGAGGATGAAACCCGGCCGGGGGGATACCATTGTAGTCAATGTGACAGAGTCCTGATGTCCATGCAGGGGCTGCGTTCTCATGAGAGGAGCCATCTGGCCCTGGCCATGTTTACCCGCGAGGACAAGTACAGCTGCCAGTACTGCTCCTTTGTTTCTGCTTTCAGGCACAAGTAAGTGCTCACCGAGTGGGTGCAAGTGGTAACTGGGAGGAGGTGGAAGGCAGGAGAGCTTGGAGGCGTCTGAAGGCCCCGCTCGTGGTTCAGGCCTGCCGTTTAGTTGGCTGTGTTACCTTGAGCCTCTGTCACCTCACCTGTCAAATGGGGCTGAGGACAGGAGATTGTTGGCTTGACATCAGATTTGGCAAAATCGGGCATTTAGAAAAAAAATTGAAGTATGGTTAATTTGCAAGGTTGTGTTCATTTTAACTGTACAGCAGAGTGATTCAGTTATACACACACACACAAACACAATATATATACGCATTCTTTTTCAGACTCTTTTCCATTACAGGTTATTACAAAATATCGAGTATAGTTCCCTGTGCTATACCGTAGGTCCTTGTTGTTTACCTATTTTATATAAAGTCGTGCAGCGGTCCCCAACCTTTTTGGCACCAGGGACCAGTTTCTTGGAAGACAGTTTTTCCACGGGGCAGGGGGTTGGTTCAGACGGTAACGTGAGCGATGGGGAGCGGCAGAGGAAGCTTGCCTCACTCGCTCGCCCGACGCTCACTTCCTGCTGTGCGGCCTGCTTGGGGGACCCCTGAAGTAGCGTGTATCTGTTAATCCCAAACTCCTAATTTGGTCTCCCTAGCCCCCGCTATCCCCTTTGGTAACCATAAGTTTGTTTTCTATGTCTGTGAGTCTATTTCTGTTTTGTAAATAAGTGCATCTGTATCATTTTTTTTTAGATTCCGCATACAAGTGATATCATATGGTATTTGTCTCTCTGTGTCTGACTTACTTCACTAAGTATGATAATCTCTAGTTGCATCCCTGTTGCTGCAAATGACATTATTTCATTCTTTTTTATGACCAAGTGATATTCCATTGTATATATGTGCCACATCTTCTTTATCCATTCATCATGTTGATGCACATTTAGGTTGCTTCCATGTCTTGCCTATTGTAAATAGTGCTGCTGTGAACATTGGGATGCATGTATCTTTTTGAATTAGAGTTTTCTAAGTTGGGCATTTTCTTAAATGATAATTTTGGAGGTATTGCTATGACTTACACAAGGAAAGACCAGAGAGTAGATGAGTTTACTGGTGCATCTGTCAAACATTCATCCAGAACCTAACCATCATTTGAGGAAGTAAAGTTCCATTTGGGAAATTAAGTGGCTAAGGAGGTAAAATTAGGACTTTTAACCCATATGACCAAAGGGTCATTGCTTGGCATTTTAAAAAAGACCTGGAATGGTGAAGAAGTTTATCGATGCCAGAGAGATGCTTGAAGTACAGGGTGGGTTGAGGAGAGGGGGCTTCATGCTACCTGGCACAGCTTTGAAATTGAAAATTTGGGGTTTTGTGTGAGGCTTTTCGGGGTGATAGGAAGAGGGATGGTTCTGAGAAGAAACAACCTTTTGTTGCCTTTCTCTCACAACTGTATGAGAGAGAAATTTTCAATAACGTGTTCTACAGTCTTGGATGAAGGTGACTGATTGTGAGACTGACACGCTGTTTATTTTTATCATAATTGAAAATAAGTGATGGGCTGTTTGCTTCTTAAAAAAGATAAAGTGCTAGTTAGTGGCTGTTGAAAGGCAGGAAGAGGTGATGCTTCCACAGAGGTTAGGATGGGTTGCAAACTCTTTTATGATTATACAGAGCCTAGTATCTAATCTTTGTCATCAGATTCATGCCCTGGCCTCAAACTTGTGTAGTTCTCATCAGTTCAATAAGTATTTGTTGGACAGCAACTCTCAATGTTTTCTGACACACAGAACCTCAATAAATCATTGTGAATAAATGAATATGCCCTGTTGTTGAGGCTTTGGGGGAATATAAAGATGAATAGGACATGGTCGGTGACCTCAGGGAACTTAGGGTCTAGTCGGGTTATAAGTAAAACAAGCACACAAATGACTTGGCAAAATAAGGCACATGTCTTTAAAAAAAAATGTATCAATAAAATGCAGTGATGTTTCAAAGAAGGGAGATGGTACATCCACTTTGGAAGAATCGGGAAGGTTTTATGGAACAGGGAGCATTTGAGTCAAGTCTAAAAGTAGGAAGATAGGACTTGCCAAGTTTGGAAAGAACAGGCAATGTGGAGGAAACGATGAGAGAGTAGGGCCCTGAGGAAGAGATCGATGCTTAGGGGGGACCAGCTGGTGGTCTAGTTGGACTAATTTTTTTTTTTTTTGAAGTTTGATATGTACATATGTTGTTCATATCACCACCATTTATTTATTTATTTATTTATGGCTGTGTTGGGTCTTCGTTTCTGTGGGAGGGCTTTCTCCAGTTGCAGCAAGGGGGACCACTCTTCATCACGGTGCGTGGGCCTCTCACTATCGCGGCCTCTCTTGTTGCGGAGCACAGGCTCCAGACGCGCAGGCTCAGTAATTGTGGCTCACGGGCCCAGTTGCTCCACGGCATGTGGGATCTTCCCTGACCAGGGCTCGAACCCCTGTCCCCTGCATTGGCAGGCAGATTCTCAACCACTGCGCCACCATGGAAGCCCTAGTTGGACTAATTTTTAAGTGATATGTAAAGGAATAGTAGAAGGTAAAGTCTGAATACCTGAGTAGAGACTGCATTTGGGGGTCTTTGAATGCAGAATTAGTGCTTTGTAATATACATTACTGGTACAAGGAAGACTCTGAAACGAGTAAAGGCATCTTAATCACTAACATTTATTGAGCCTCACTGTGTGCCAGGCACTGTGCTACGTGCCTTCAAGTATTATCTCATTTTATTCTCATAACAGCCCTATGAGGTATGGTCCCATTATTATCTCCCTTTCATAGATAAGGGAAGTGAGGCCTTTTAATATAGAGGGGTTATGGAACTTGCCCAAGGCCACTTGGCTTATGAGTAATAGCTGGCATTTGATCTCAGGCAGTCTGACTCCATCACTTGTGCTTTTGAGTTGGAAAAAAGATGGGGGAGACCAATTAGGAGGCAGTGATAGTAGCTGATCCACGAAGTTAGAATGGAACTTTGGGAACAGTTGAGGGAAGGAGGATCTTCATGTCTTGGAAAAATTGGCTTACTGGAGGGGAAGAGGGACAAAGTACAGTACAAATGGCACGGAGGTTTCCAGGCTGGTTGACTGACAGCTTGGAAGTGTTCTTTCTACAAAGAAGGAAATGAAGAAGAGAATTTGTTTTGGATTTTAAAAAACTGACGTGTTTGTTTCAGGCTGGTTGAGTTTAAGATAGCTGAAGGACATTCAGCGGGAGGTGTCCTTAGGCAGTGTGGAAAGGGCTGCTTTGGAGCTTGGGAGAACGTTATATATTTAAATGGTAAGCAGTACTGTTCCCATATGAGTCATTTAGAATGGAATCTAGTTCTCTGGGGCAATGATACAAATTAGAACATCTTCCCACACCTCGTTTGGTAGATTTATTATTTTTTTAGAGTAGTAATTATTATGAAATACTGGGAAATTATAATTAAATAATTTCTTTATAAGTTGCTTCTGGAATACTGATGTACAGCAAACATGGTTTTATCAGAAGGCATGGCCAGCCTTTGGATCACATGACTTCCTGTAAACACACCTGCACTGGACCTCCATATTTAGAAAGACCTTGAAAATAGCCCATTGCAAGTGCCCTGCTCAAGTGTTCACAGCGGAATTAAGGTTTAAGAAGAAAGTCAGCCTTTTTTACATGCAAAATTTCTCTAATTCCCTTTTTTATTTTTATTTTTTATGGTATAAGTTCAAGGACTCTTTGATAGGCACCTCATTGACTTTTCAGAGAACTTAAATTTGTCCATATTATACCTTTTCTTTTTAGATGCCCTCTTCTACTTCACAGTGCTTTAGAGAAGGGAAAATAAGTCTACCAAGACCTGTTTCCATTGCCATGTCTCTCAATCCAAAAAAAATTTTGATCTCTTCTTTCCTTTAGCATCTCCAACTCTTGCCAATTTGTGTTTGTTTTTTTTTTCCTCCTGTAAGCGCCATCCTTGGAAAGTAACAAAATGACTTTGAACAGCTTAGAAATGGGATTTCTGGAAAAGGGCAATGAGAAAATGTTGGATGCAATTTTTAATATTGTCATTTCTTTTTTTCTTCTTCTACATCAAGTTTGGATCGCCATATGCAAACCCACCATGGACACCATAAACCATTCCGATGCAAACTCTGCTCCTTCAAGTCCTCCTACAACAGCCGGCTGAAGACACACATCCTCAAAGCTCATGCTGGTGAGTTGGTGTTCGCGGTGCACTAGTTCCCTGAGTTTGAAATTTAATAGTCTTTAGTGCGTGAAATTTTTAAGTCTCTTGCTCCATACACATGAGAATAAGTTTTCCTTGAGATAGTTGTGTATTCAGTTTTATTTTAATCTAATTAAAAAAAATTAAAGAATGGCCCAAAGGCAAAATAATACCAAGTACCATGTCACGCATGTCATAGTTGATTCATGCAACTAACACATACCTACTAACGCATACCTACTGACAGATTCTTGCTACTCACAGGTTCTGTTTTTTAGAGAAAGTTCTAAATTACCTAGACTTTCTAATGGAAATGCAAGAATTGGTACATCTCCTGAAGATAATTTCCAACTAAAATAAAGTTATAATCTTGGGGACATTCAGAGGGACAAAGAGACCTCAGGATGTGTGAGATTTCTCATGAGATGCCCTTAGATGCATTTCCATATCCCAGATAAGAAATGACCTTGGGTCATGAGTGTCCAGGAGTTGTGCTGATCTCCATCACTCTATCATCCCATCTCATCGTGCTCGTCTCATGAACATCCCTTACCTACCAGTCTCTGTACTAATAAGCATGGAATATTCATCATCTCATTTGATCTTCAAGGCAGTCCCAAAGGGTAGATGTTGTTGTCACCCTCAGTGTCAGATGTAGCCACAGAGACTCAAAATCCAGTGTCCTGCTCAAGGCCACAGAGCCCATTCACTAAGAATTTGACTCCAGAACAAAAACCTACATCCTTGTCACTCACAGGATGCTGCCTCCCTCTCTCTTCTGCTCTTCTCCACTTGGCATATAATGGACGATGCCCACAGGTAGCTAATCAGAACTCATTCAAGAGAGGAAAGAGGCATGAGTAAGAAAGGCAGTGTGGCGGGTCTGGGGGCCTCCTCCCAGGATGTCCCCAGTCCTCTGAGAAGCCCGACTCCGCAGCAGCCTGTGGCCCTCTCAGAGGTTTTGTCAACCTTTGAGGAACTTACATCAAACAAAGGGAAATTGGGGAACCAATAGCTTTAGAATAGCTAGCGATACTGTCAGAGATTCTTCTAGAGATCCAGTCTTCTCCCTGAGTTTCCTCAGCTAAGGTGTTTAGAATTCTAGTTGAATTCTAGTTTTACATTTTTCAATCAACTAGAATTCTTCTGTCTCATTTATTTGCTTCCCTTCCCTTATTAGCTTCTTATTAACTGCCCAGAACCCGAGTCCTTCACTTTTGTCATCTCCTCATCCCCTGTGGAAATACAGCCATGTCTCTGCTGTTTCCTGAAGGTTGGGTCCTGTTGAACTGGCTTAATGGAGTAAAACTAAGGAAGCCTTCAGGATGCCTTAAGCCCAGTGGGGGTGGGGGAGGGGATGGCAGATTAGCTATATGGGCTCTTCTCTATCTGTTAGTATTTTTATATCTTCCAGAACATTTTACTAAAGTCCATGGAGTAAGAGGCTTCGGGGTTCAAACCACTCTTTTCTAACTGGTGTATATTGTAAATTATTCACTTGGGACACTATCCTGGGGAGTTTTCCCCATAGATCTCAGCCTTGTCAAAAACACTTTACCAGTGGGAGTTGGGTAAGTGATTTGGCCTGTGGGAAAGACTTTTAAAAAGTAAAAGTGTCTAGCCACAGGCTACACACCGACTCCAGGGCATTGAGCTGAAGTGTATATTCTTGGAGCTGACCAAGCATACTGGTCTTCTGTGCTCACTGGTTTGCAGGAAGGAAGCATCCAGAGAGAGAGGGTGAGAGCATCGTAATCCAGTTCTCCACACACCTTGAACCGTTGGTGTCTATGACTTGGTCTTAGCCACAGAGAGTGGCTTGGCTTGGAGAAAGCCAAATCGTTTTCCAGAAGACTCTTGACTCATCTTGTCTGTTCTAGATGGAGTATTTTATTTTATTTTATAGGGTAAAAGGTAGTGTGTACTAACCAGATACCTGGATTTGAATTCTCTCTCAGGTTATGCTACTTATAACCACCCACCAAGGTTCATATAGCCAGGTTTGCACTGAAAAATTGAGAAATGGAATAAGGAGAGCAGTAGTATACAATATGACATATATATTTATTATTTTAGTAAACACCATTATTCATGCCCAGCATTATCCTGTAGCTAACAGGTCATGGTCTGAGGGGTGTGGAATTGACTGGTGTTCTTGTTTGGGTCCTCTGACTTCTTTGTGCTTCTCTTCTGCTTTGGGCATGATGCCTGCTTTGGGCATGTTGCATCATTCAAGGTTTTGTGTGGGTCTCTTCAAGGCTTTCTTGGAAATGCACACTTTGGGGGTCATCAGTGGTGAAAAGGAGGCTTGAATGCAGGACTTCAGATGCTGGTCTCACTTCACATGAAACCACTTAGTAATTTTCGGGGTGGCAGGAAAGTAACCATCTCAGCAGGGTAAAAGCAAGAGTGGAGGTTTGCTTGCTCATTCTTGCTCTGCTTTAGTGAGCATTTGTCTGTAGCACATCAGCGCTGTCCTCAGTTCATATTCACTGGTCCACAAAACCTTCGTTACTAAACAATCCTTTCTTCTCTTATTCCTCTCCTTCCTTCCCTTTCCTCTTCTCTGGTTTTTAAGTTTCACTTGAAAATAAATTTAAAAAATACATGTTCATTAGAGAAAATTTGAAAATGAAAGAAGAAATACAGTCAAGCCATTCATAATCTTATTATCTGAAGACCACTGTTGTTAATATTTGATAATATTTCCTTTCAACCATTTCCTCTATAATTATTTTTCATAGTCATGATTATAATTTAATCTAAAATGTATTATGCTTTTCTATTTATTTTTCTGAGTTTCAGTATTTTAGTTTTCTATGAATTGCCAACTCTTCAAGAATTTATTTTAATGAATAGTAATTTATCAAGAAGATATACCCACATTTACTTAATCATTTCCCTATGGTTGGAAATTTAGCTTGTTTCATCCCTTTTTCAAGCATAAATAATGTATATTTCTAAACAGAGATTTCTAAGTATTAAAGGGTGTTTCCTTAATATAAATTCTCAGAAGTGGAATTATTGAGTTGCAGGCATGAGCTTTCTAAGCTTATTGTTATAAAAAGCAAAATTGCTTTCCAAGTTGATTGTACCAGTGTTTGTCTGTCCAGCGACATAAGGATGCCCATTTCACACCCTTGCTTCTTAAATTGCAATTCATGTAAAAGCTGACTTAGGGCAAAGATAAATCATACTCTCATTTAATCTGATCATAGTGATCTGTGCTGTATTTCAGTGGTATAAAAACAATTAAAAGGAAAATACTTTGTAGAAAACAAACTTATGGTTACCAAGGGGGCGGGAGGGGGAGGGAGGGATAAATTGGGAGATTGGGATTGAAGTATACACACTACTATGTATAAAATAGACAACTAATAAGAACCTACTGTATAGGTATTGTACAGGGAACTCTACTCACTACTCGGTAATGGCCTATATGGGAAAAGCATCTAAAAAAGAATGCATACATGTATATGTATAACTGACTCACTTTGCTGTACAGCAGAAACTAACACAACAGTGTAAATCAACTGTACTCCAATGAAAATTAAAGAAAGAAAAATACTTATTTTTACTTAAATGTCCTTTATATTGGAAAATATTGGAGCTAAATGCAGACACACATGTTTATATATATACACACACCTCTCTCAGTTAAAGAAATGACTTTTACCCATTTCTGTATTATTGATCAGATAGGGAAATGGAGTTTTGTGCTGAGGTTTGTGAACTGGTCCCAAAAAACCCCACAGGTAGGATGTGTGGAATCCAGGAGGCCTAGAGTCAGCCAGGAAGTAAATGATGAGGGTAGCACAGTAGTTTGCACTGAGTGACTTTATGCTCGGAAAGCCACCGATCGACCCTTGGAATAAGAATGAAGTGTATTATTCTCTGTGGATGATATAAAGGCTGGAATGAAAACTGACATCGTCATTTCTAGTACATAGAGGGAGGGAGAGAGATGGGAAGCCTTTCCTGAGGGAGCTACCTAGACATTTGGTTTCACTCTCTGCTGGGGAATCTACCGTAGGCTCATCCCTGTAAACAAAGCATAAGATGGAAAGGGACCAGCTCACTTGATTACGGAGCTCGTAGAAGAGTTCCGATCCTCCAGGAGCCCTGTGGTCGTGGGAGTGGGCAGGGGGTTGGTCTGGGAGGGTTCTCAGACCGTGCAGCTTGAGACGGGCTCTCTGGAGCTAACTGACCCTGTTGTTCTGTCTTCCACCCGCCTCGTCCCCTCTCCCGTCCTTCTCCTCTGCTGCCAACCGTCTCCCTCCAGGTGAGCATGCCTACAAGTGTTCTTGGTGCTCCTTTTCCACCATGACCATCAGCCAGCTGAAGGAACACTCCCTCAAGGTCCACGGAAAAGCCCTGACCCTCCCCAGGCCGAGGATTGTCAGTCTCCTCTCCTCGCACACCCACCACTCCTCCCAAAAAGCCACCCCGGCCGAAGAAGTGGAAGATTCCAATGGTAAAACCGGGCTTCCGAGCCGGCATCGATCATGGGTGGGGGGAGGTGGGCTGGGGTTAACGGCCCATCCTTCTTTCTAGAGGAAAATCTGACATGAAAACGTGGCGGTTCAAGTGAAGGAAGAAACGTGAAAAGGTTGGAACAGTATAGACATTGGAGTTGGAGGGTGAAGTGAACTCGGTGAGCATCTGTTTGGTGCTGAGGCCAGACGCCTCTGCACTGGTGTGCCCGCTGCTTGTGGAAAGAGCACGTGTGTGATGGGTTTGTGTTGGATTCTTCCGCTGTGGTTGTGAGCAAGAAAGAGGATGAATACCAGGCAGATTTATTTCTTCGTTGACTTTTTTACTTATTGATATCCTGTCTTGTCCTAAAAAATATGTGTGCTGTGAAGTGTTCGGGGTGCCAGATGTGTAAGTTAAGGACAGAATTCAGAGTGGGACTGGAATGGGTGAATGGGTGGGGGCATGTGTCTGATGGGGTCACAAGATAATTTAGGGGTCACGTCGTGATTTCTGTTATGGCTGAAGGATGTCGAGGAAGCGTCATTTGGAAGGAGGGTGTAACTGCCCACTTTTGGAAGCTTCAGACTAAATCTGGGAAGCCCTGGAAGGGGTCTCCTCACTGGCAGTGTAACCAAAGCTGTAGGAGAGAGAGAATGAGAGCGAGAGATGGCGGGTATGGCAGAGCGAGCAAAGGATGGTTTGTTGTTTTGATCTGCCCAAGAAACAGAAGGGTGTTGATTACTCAGCTCACCTCAGATGACTGCAGAATCTCGTGCTTAGGAGAGGAGGGAGTCTGGAGATTCTTAGTGATGTGGAAGACCTGAGAGCTGCTCTCTTCCGTGAGCCTCTCGTGCTCGAATCCCTTCTGCAGCATCTCTGGTAACCAGTTATCTACCCCCTAGCCTGAATACTTCCCAGGTCAGGGAATGGGCTGTTTCCCAAGGTCTGCTACTAGGTCCTTGAGAGGAGCTTAGTGGGCTGGCAAGAAAGTTCAGGGAACAAAGGCTTGGCTTTGAATCTTAACTTCTCTCAATGCCAGTTGTGTTTTCCTGGGCAATCTTAGCTTCCTAGACTCACATGACAAATTGGATAATACCTACCTCATCATGGCCTTGAGAGATTAATGAGAAAAGGTACATGTGTGAAATGCCTAACACAACACCTGACATGTGTAGACATTTAATAAATGGTCATGTTATTCAGCGATTTACATCCTTTGATTGCAGTTTTGGCTTTGGAGACCATTTATGACAAATATGAATTTGGGGTTATTTTTAATGTAAGGGGTTAAAAAGATAGAATCCTCAGGTAACCTGAAGATCTGACTGCCCAACATGTCCATGTGGGCTGGTTATCCAAATAGCAAAAGAGTAAATGAGGAATCTTCATTCACAAGGTCTGGGCGAAGACAACTGGGAGGAAAAGAAAAGGTAAGTCCTGGGATTAAAAGCTGTCGTTGCTGAGCTGTAGAACTTGGTGGCCTTTCCTTTGCAAATCAGTAAACACCAGGTTAGACACAATAACTCCTTGCCGGTATTCCTGTCTTGAAGGACTTCTGTTTAACAATGAAGGCTGTTGTTACGATGGGGGCTTGTAATGAAGTGAGCGCGCTGTCTCCTCAGCTGTTGTGTGGCAGTTTAGCCTGTGTTTGTTGTTGTTTTCCAGGAAAACGTAGAGTCTCAGAGTGAGGGGTGGGGAGGAGATGGGGGGAGCACATGTGAAAGGCCACAGAAGATGTCCCCTTTGCACCTTGAGATTCTGTTCATTGTAAGAGATTGGTATATTGCAACAAAAGGCAAAATAGAATTTGATGTAAAATGTAAGGTCTTGTTTCACATGATTGTCAATGAATTGCTTTCATCTGAAATGGAAGCTACACTTGTGGAACCATTTGGGTGAAATTGATACATCCAAACACCATTCCCAGCAAAGGCTTTTCCTGGGACATTTCTCTCCATGTTGTACCTTCTTTTTCCTTTGTCCTCCCCGCCCTTGGAAGGTGGGTCTTAGTCTCAGGACAAGGGAATCCCGCAGACTACTCACTGCATGGCTTGCCTTCCTCTGTGTAGGCTGAAAAAGAGTTCAGTCAACTTCCTGAGTCTGTACTTTCTGCCAGGAGGTGTGCAACGCACAGAAGAATCATAAGTGGATACAGTGCCATTCTGGCCACCCAGCAGCTTAAAATCAAATGTTTAGAGGATATTATCAGCATGGTATTGAACTAACCACAGCACTAAGCCTGAAGCCTAACCTTTTTGGGGCTGATTTCAGGTTCTTGGAAGCTAGACTAGGTTAGGAACTTGGGAGGACGGTGGTCGCAGAAACATGATGATAATGATATTGAGTAACTCTCTGCATAACACCGATAGTCTATTCAGCCACAGGGAGATAATTTGGCGACATATAAAAGTGTTTTTCTTTCTTCTTCTAAAGAAAGAACATAATGAATGTGAGAGCTCTGGGTGGCAACTCTTTAGTGAGGCCTACACAGAACTCATTGGACCTGTGCTGTGTTTAATGTATATAAATAACCTGGATCCGTGGGTCAACAGTGATTTGCTTAATTTGGGTGAGGTCCACCCAAAGGTTTAAGGTGGGGTAAACAGAAAGAAGGCATCAAATGGGCTGTTCTCATGAATGGATAACGTGGAAAGAAAAATGAATAGTGTGTCCGTTCAAAAGATATTTTCTTGAATCCTTCTGATGTAGGTGTTGCAAGGTTTTGGATGCCCAAGAATGATGGAAGAGGTTGAAAATGGGAAGGCTGTCTGCTAGGGAGCTGAGTGGTGGATTCCTAGAAGTGACTACATCTGGGGGACGAAAAAACAGCTGTGGGGCTAGACAGTAGCCTGTAAATCACGCCTTGAATGGTGTTTGAAACACGCATGTGAAATCCAGTTGCACATTTTAATAGGGGGAAGCTGTAGGGCCATTGGCTCTCAGTGAAGGTTTCCCACACTGCAGATGCCAGGGCGCTCTGAACACAAGAACCAAGAATGTGTTGCAGGCCTGGAGGCGGGGGGGAGTAGAGATCCATAAAACCAGGGAAATCACCAGTGTGTCCTTGGCTTTCTGATCCCCTAGTGAGGGATGTGGATAAAACGACTGGACGTGCTCGCTGCTGTTTGCAGTGGTCAGATGCTTGCAGTCTTGAGAGCGAGCCGGTCTTCTCCGGCAGAAGGAAACGGGCTGAGCAGGAAGGTTCTTCCCTAGCTGCTCTCCCTCCCAGTGCAGAGGGGAGCCCTAAAAGGGAGGGAGGCTGGGAAGGCACATGCGAGAAGGTGGAGGGGTGATTTCGCCCCCACTGCCTGGCCGCACACCTGTTCTGGACGTAAACAGAGCTCTTAGGCTCTGGGCTGTCAGTCTTGACATGTCTCACCAGCACGTGGATCCTCTATATGTTCTTCATGATTGGCGGTTGGAAAGAAAAGCAGTGCTGATTCTGTGTATAAGATAATGGGAAATGACACGTAATTGCTGTTCTCAACAGTGCATCAAGGGGAAATCATAAGGTTGTCAACAAGGGGAAGTGCTCTGCTGTGTTTGTGTTTACTGGGTTCTTTCTGCCATATAAAATAGAGGACTGGGATTTTTCAGGCTTCTTCCGAATCCGTGCTCTCAGTACAGGAAAACACACATATACATACAAATATAAAACAAGAAAGAAACTAGAGCAGTGTAGTTTCATTATGAGATTTGTTTAGGCCTGAGTAGCTCCACAATGCCTGGGCAGTGGATATGTAATTTAAAATTCAGTTCTATCCTTTGTAAGAAGTGAGGCCACTGGTGACATTCGTTCCATCTTTTTCCTCCCTCGAATTTCCCCTAAAGAATAGCTGATTTTATTTCTTCTCTCTGTCCAGTTGTGCTGTACAGAATGGCCTGCTTTAGGAAGTAGCTAGCGTGGTACGCTTAAAACAAAAATCGGACACTAAGACCAGGTGCAAAATAAGTAAGGTGTGTGAGAATTAGATAGTTTTTTAGTCTGTGCCCTAATGGCAGCCTAGGGAAAACACCAAGAACTTTTGGTCATGAAATCCTTCCCCTTGTAAGATAGAGCTCATTGTAGTCCACCCAACAGAGAAGTCTTTGCTAGTATGAATTGGTAGAAAAATGTAAGGAGCTTTGTGTTTTGTTTTTTTTTTTAAGAGAAGGATTTTCTGTTACAACCTTTCATTTGGCTTCTCGGTTCTAAACTCTAGAATAATATTTGATAAGCACTATTTTTATCAAGGCATCTCTCATCAAAAAAACCACAGGCACTTCTCATGTCAAAATCCAAGTCCTCTGCATTGCATTCAAAGTTCACCACTCAGTCACACATTCTCCATCCTGAGTGGTCTCTCCAACAAATACTTATGTTTCCAACCATCTCTGTACTTGCTGTCCCCAGCATCTTCCGCCTTCATTTCCACTTCCATGCATCTGAAGAAGCTCTGCTGGGAGCTTGGAAGGATTTCTTCCTTGTCTGCTTCTGTCTACCAGTCTCTGACTTTAACTTCTTCTGAAGACTGACATTTACCAGCCCCAGCCCTACTCTGATTTCTCGTTGATTGATGATCTTCTTGGTGTTCATTTGTACTTGTGGATATGCTTTTGGTTCTGTCCCCTAATTTTCCAATGGGAATAGTTAGGTAGATACTTATTAAATACTGACTTCTTTTAACTGACCAACGATTTCTTGGATGCATCACAGTTTTCAATTCAGTTAATTGTACCGAGTCTCCTAGCATGTCTGACTAACTCCACAGAACCAAGCTGTACAACGGTAAGTTTATTTCATTTCCATTTAAGAGGCAAGTTCAAAAGACAGACGATCCAAAGATGAAACCTTAGGGATTGCTCTAAGAGAAGCTTTCTGACACATCAGTCTGCCAAGAGGAAATGATCTTCCTTGACAAAGAGTGTTTTCAACTTTATCATTGTTCCCTGGATAACGAGACCTTCTGTAGAAGTGGGGAACTGAAGTTTGAGACAGGGTGTAAGCCTTTCCAGTACTCAGGAGGAGACAGGAAGTGTGGTGGCGCTGGGGAGATGGGCATTAGCAGTGTGGTTACCTGGTAGCAGAGCGCCTTGGAGCAAGCGCACATAATCATTTGACCTTGGAATGGACTAGCTTGTTCTCTGCGTCTATGTCAAAAAACATACAGTGTTTGGTTGCTGTTTAATCCAGTTCAGAGAAGCTATAGAGTGAAACTGACCAACAAAACTCATAGATTAGTAAAAATCTTTTACTCTCCCTGAAAATTTTGCCCACCAGCCTTTTAACATAATATATGGGTTAGAGGAGACTTGTAGTGGTTAATTTCTACAAGCCATAAATCAAGGATTGGCAAACTTTTTCTGTAAAGGGCCAGATCGAAAATACTTTCAGCTTGGTGCCCATAGAGTCTCTGGTAGAACCACTCAACAGTGCCACTGTAATGTGAAAGCAGCCATAGACAATATGTAAACAGATGGACATGGCTGTGTTCCAATAAAACTTTATGTGCAAAAGCAGGGGAGGCTGGATTTGGCCCATGGGTTGTATGTTGCTGAACCCTGCTATAGATGACTGGTGGAAAAAATTACAGCAATAACCATGAAATTAACCCTGTCTTTAATAAATGTCCATTATACACCTTTATATTTAACATATAGACTATTTCTAGATGTCACTTAAAATATAACTTGACCTAAATATATTCTTTGTTTCATATATGAAATGTAGGGCATTAAGTAGAGCTTTAAAACTGTTAGTGTGTGAATTACACTTATGCTTGAAAGAAAATCTTCTCTAAGAATTGTATTGAGTCTGGCGCCAAACTATCAGTTCGTTTAACCTTGACTGCAGCAGTACTTGACACTTAAAAATTAAGATCTGAGATGCCTGCTTTTTGAAGAGAAGCTTTTCAGATTTCTAAATAGGTCAGACATAAAATTCAACCTTTAAGAGGATCCAATTAGTTGCTGGGGCATCAGACCCTTCCACACAGGTTCCAGTTGCCGTCAGATTTCTCTTGGGGTGAAAGAAAGAAGAGTGGTTTCTTTAAAAATGACTCCTGAGTGAATAATTGTGAAATACAAAGATCTACGTCGTTTATAGCACATGGGATACAAGGCATAATTTCAGTGGCTTGGCCGTCATTTTTTTTTTTAATTTATTTTTAATTTATTTATTTTTGGCTGCGTTGGGTCTTTGTTGCTGTGTGCGGGCTTTCTCTGGTTGCGGCGAGCGGGGGCTACTCTTCGTTGCACTGCATGGGCTTTTCATTGCGGTGGCTTCTCTTGTTGCAGAGCATGGGCTCTAGGCGCACAGGCTTCAGTAGTTGTGGCCCGCGAGCTTAGTTGCTCCGCGGCATGTGGGATCTTCCCGGACCAGGGCTCGAACCCGTGTCCCCTGCATTGGCGGGAGGATTCTTAACCACTGCGCCACCAGGGAAGCCCTTGGCTGTTATTTTTTAATAGGTTCTGCTGGTCTCAAAATTATCTGTCCAGAGAATACTAACCTTCCCTTTTTTGACTTCAGAATTTCTACATTAAAATCTGATCTAGAGTTTATTTTAGTGCTTATTTATGAAGAGTAGCATTTCTACTATAAAGACTTAAGAAGCCTGTAACTCCAGTGGCGCAAAGTGGTACAGATGATTCCGCATCTTCTATTAGACATCCAAAAGTCTTCAGCGGTTAAATTGTAGACCTTGCCCTCATCAGCAAATAGGGAGCCTCCGAAATTATCACCACCCTGAAGTTGAATATCATGTGATAGACCCTTCCCAAGAAACCCACCTGCCTGAGATTTCTGTGACTTTCTGAATTCTCCACAGTTTCATGTGCCAAGGATTGAAAAACATTTCAAATATAAGCTTTCCATGTCCTGGGAACTCAGTCAACTCGCCCATCTCCCTCTTCCCATGCCAAGAAAAACATTTGTTCCTCAGAAATACAAGCATATACTACCCAACTCATTCAGAGCTAGTTCCTAGCAACACCAGAATTTGCTTCATAATTCCACAGCTGACTTTTGCATTTTTTGGTTGGAGATTACCTTAAAGTCCTCCAGAACCTCAGTTGTGGGAAGTATCTAAAAGGAAGAAGAAATTTACTTTATTCTTTGGCAGAAAATATATTCAATTGTTAGTCAAATCATCTAAAATTATCTCGGGTCTTTTTCGAAAGGAAGAGTTTTTTTTTTTTTATCTTATCATTGCCCACCTTGATTTTTTTTCCCCTGGAACCAGAGCTAGATATTTTAATGCAATTTTATTGAATATAAAATCCCTTAAACTCTTTTGAGGCTTCTTCTGATTCATAGGTCCTCTCCTCTCTTCCAAATACTGTTCTGCACTAGAGGATTTTATACAAGCAGCGCGAAGGGTATTGGATTTGGGAGAACTAGTGTGTGTGAGCTGTGATTCAGAGGTAGATATCCTGGGGCAGCTTTGCTGGAGCAGAGGCTATGTCCCGGGCAAGATGGGCATGTGAAAAAGAATTGTTTTTAAGAGCCGAGATGAGAAGTTGCCAGAAATAACCTTCTTGAAGCAACTATTATTTATTTTTTAAAATAAATTATATGAGTTTTGATGGTGTGGCCCAGCATGTCCAAATGATGTACGCATTTTCTTAATTCATTCATAATCCTAAATAATATCCTATAGAAAAATTCCAGTGGTGGTACTTAAACAAAAACAGCAAGATAAAGACTGGCCAAACTGACATGAAAGGTTCAGGTCAGTTGGATCTGCTTGCCTTTTACTGAAGTCAGTCCCTTGCTGTTTATGCCCAGGAAGGGACGTGTTCCTGCCAGAGGGCTCCTCTGTTTTGTAAGTCGTTTCAGAGTCATCAGGGTCAACCCAAAAGCGGTGTTTGGCTAAGAGTACAGGGCCCAGCTAAGGTTTTATTTACCTGTACGCTGCTCTTGGAGAAGTCATGCCAGGGCTAGGCTCTCCAGCTTCCTCGGGGACACAAAATATTCTTACCTGCCTCATGGAAGCCACCTCCTATGTCATCTTTTATGTTCATGTGCTGTGAGCCCTCCACCAAAGCTGCCGTGATCACCCCATCGAGCAACACAGGATGACCTTCTCAACCTTTCCTGTAGTCCTTGATTTTTAGCACTCCTAGTTATTTTTTTCCCCATGACCAGTTTGAAAGTCATCCATTCTGGTTTATTATAAGGTTTCTGGCTGTCGTCTCTTGGTTTAATTCTGAAGTGGTAAAATTAATCATAATTTTTATTTACTTCGGCTGACTGCCTTACATTTGCCATCAGATTTAATATGTCTGATGAATCAGAGTTACAAATTATTATTAGTCTCATTTTATAGAGAAGGAAACTTGAGACAAATGATGACTCCCAAAGTCATAAAACATATATGTGGTGGACCTTGTCTGAACCCAAAGCTTATGCCCTTAACCTTTGTGCCATTTCATCAAAGAGTCGCAGCAGAAACACACATCCATAAATGAGCCAGAGTGGAGAAGATAAAACCTATTCTTACATGTCTGGGGGCCCTGGAATCTTCCAAAGGAAAATAAAGCCAAATTTTATTGTTGATTGATGTTTAGAGCTTAAGTTAATACATACGTAGAGTTAGTTAGAAGAGCAGAATATAACAAATGAGAAATTTGCATTTGGATTTTATTGGCTGCAGCCATGGAGAGAGAAGGAATTGATGAGTCCTGGAGGGCTTCTTGGAAGAGGTGGGACTCAGGCTGGGCCTTGAAGGGCGAGTAGGATTTTTTTATGGGCAGATCGAAGTCTATTCCAGGTGGGAGGAGTATCAGAAGTGACCAAACTTAAAGAAGGGATCCTGGGACAGCAAGAAGACCAGTCTGGCTAGAGTGGAGGGTGTGTAGGGAAGTTATTGGGAGGATAGTTGGCGAGATGAGGGGAGGTAGAACCAAACTGTAGGGGTAATTAACACCAGGAAGAGGTCTTTTCATTGTTAAGAAGCTGGGCTATAAACAAGGAAGACCAGCAGCGAGGTCCCTGTCCCCTTTGGAAGTGGGAGGGTACTTTTGAGCTATGGGTGCCTGATGCTGATACCTGTAAGTCTTCAAGAATGAATGTGCATTAAAACTAGTCATGGGAGGTAGTTATCCCTTTTGAAGATGTCTGCATAGATTTTTCCTCCTGATGACAAGAGTAATACCTACTTAGGATTAAAGAACAGCTTTATGGCAGTACATAACATAAAATGTGAGGGTCACCCATAATGCCAGCCTCTCTGCACCCAAAAGAATTTAATAACAGTCTGCTGTAGAATCATCTAGATGTTTCTTCTTTGCATATACAAACAGGCTCTGTTTTGTTATTTTAATTTTTTCCCAAAACTGGGACCACAATATACAAACTACTTTTTTTTTCATGTTTTTGTCTTTGCTTGGAAGATTCTATCACTATTTGACTCACCGTCGTTTTAAAATGTGAGGGTCCATATCTCAAAACAAACCAACAAAAATGATTCCCCTTCAAATCATAAACATTGAGTACTTGAAGGCTTCAAGAATTTTTGTGTGAATGTGATATATGTGTTTAAGATGGGAGTCTCAGAATTATATAAGGCCTTTGAGGTTTCGCCAATCAAAATTTCACTCGTTTATTTCACTTTAAAGGCTTATTCACCTTCTAAAAAATTACTTAAGTAAAGTCTCTCTTCCTACTGCTTAAGACTTAATACATTTGAAATACTGGCAAATGGTCCATAGTTAAATGACAAAATCAAGATTACAGACTGTCTAGACTGTTCAGAGTAATGAGCTGAAAATGAGATTTTGTTAGGGAATAAATATAAAACATGTTGGGTAGCTTCTGACCTTTGTATTCACTTCCATTACTAGACTTGCCAAATATTCTTATAATTGTCGGTTATCATATCTGTCTCCACAGCTAAACTGTGTGCTCTCTGAGGTCAAGGACTATTTCAGAGTCTTAGCACTTGGCAGGCCATTCAATAAATATTTCTTGATGTGAATTAGGGCGGCAGAATCAACCACACACAAGGAAAACAGACAGACAAAACAGTAGTTTATGTGTGAAAAAGCCTGGGAATTTTAGTGACTGCGAGCTCAGCTGTGTCACACGATGTTTGGAAAAAGCCAGTGGAATTGTGCTGTGTGCACCATGATGCTGCATGTTTCCTTGGTCACACCTCTCTCCTCCAGTTAACTAGCTTTGCCCACCCCCCACCACCACCCCCCATGGCAACGCCATCTCCCTCTCAACTCTCCGCGACCAAAGTGACTAATCCCTTTCCTCCAAGCAGCCAAGAAGAGTGAGTGCAGTCCTTACTTGCTGCTACCTGTTGAGAACATTTTTGCTTCCTTCACTTTTCAAGTGTCTGCTCTCTGCTTATTTCCTTCTTATCTTCTGGAATGTTCCTTCAGCTTCCTCAGTGAACTCAGTGCCAGGCTCACAGCCTGCCTTTTTACCCCAGCCATGACCATCGTGCTCTGGAATTTCAGTATACTACACTCAGTGGTCATGACTCAGTGAATGTTTGGTTTCTTCAGCTGGAGAGATTCACCGTCTTCCTGACTGTGTTCCACCACCCTTCATCTGTGGCTGGACTCACCATAGCCACTCTACTTCCAGCATCTCAAACCCGTAAATTCTCTCTGACCACTACCGATCCCTTGTCTAGCCAACCCAGACCCTAGGCTTAGCCATTTCAAAGGGGCTTTCTCCTACATGCTCGTGTCTCTGCCTCCTTTGTCCTTCTCTGGTTTCCAACCTGCCAGACCCCAACCCTGAATAACCCTCACCTTGCACTTCCTCTGATTTCCACCGGTCTTCCTGGCTCTAATCTCAAGCTCTCCCAATCTGTTTTCAAGGTTATCTTTATTAACCACAAATCTGATTTACTTTTTTTTTTTATATTGAAGTATGGTTGATTTACAAGGCCGCATTAATTTCTGCTGTACAGCAGAGTGATTCACTTATGCATAGATACACATTCTTTTTTTATATTCTTTTCCACTATGGTTTATCACAGGATATTGAATATAGTTCCCTTTGCTGCACAGTAGGACCTTGTTTATCCGTTCTGTATATAACAGCTTACATCTGCGGACCCCCACCTCCCACTCCGTCCCTCCCCCAACCCCCTGCCCCTTGGCAACCACAAGTCTGTTCTCTATGTCTGTGAATCAGTTTCTATTTCGTAGATAAGTTCATTTGTGTTGTATTTTATTTTATTTTTTTCGTTTTTTAAATTTATTTTTTTTTTTTTTGTACTTTTTGGCCACACTGTGCGCGGCACGTGGGATATTAGTTCCCCAACCGGGGATCGAACCTGCGTCCCTGCATTGGAAGCACAGAGTTTTAACCACTGGACTGCCAGGGAGGTCCCTGTGTCATATTTTAGCTTCCACATATAAGTGATTTGGTATTTGTCTTTCTCTTTCTGACTTACTTCACTTAGTTTGATAATCTCTAGTTGCATCCATGTTGCTGCAAATGGCATTATTTCATTCTTTTTATGGCTGAGTAGTATTCCATTGTATAAATATACCGCATCTTCTTTATCCATTCATCTGTTGATGGACATTTAGGTTGCTTCCATGTCTAGGCTATTGTGAATAGTGCTGCTATGAACATAGGGGTGCATGTATCTTTTTGAAATTATCAATTTATTTTTAAAAATAAATTTGAGCTTATTCAGATTTATCCCTCTATAACATCAGTTTACTTATACGTATTCCAAGGTACTTTCTTGAGTGAAAGAGACAGGCATGGGGTCACAACCAAGGTGGTAGAAGTTGCAGATAGCTGCAGTGTTTACCTTGTCTGTCCCAAAGCTAACAGTGAATAAATGGAATGAGGAGCTAGAGAGTTAATAGCTGTGGTATCACAAATTATTATATTGTACTTGTGAGTTGTGATTTTCCTGTTACTCTGATTTAACAGTATTTTAAAATGTTGCCCATGGGTAAGTTTTTAGTTAGGAATACAGAGAAGGAAAGATGAAGAAATCCACATCTAACTTGAATGCAAACAAGAATAATGCCAGCAGCACGTCTGTTAGAAGGAACAATTGTCATAACTCAATTAAAGGCAGGCAGTAAAGTGTAAGTAAACTTCCCAACTAACACATTAAAATCAGTAAATTCTATATATTGTTAACAATAAAATAAGACCATTTTTGCTGATACATTTACAGTGTACTTTCGCATCTTGGTTATGTTACCTGTATAATGAAAGACTGGAAAAAAACAATTGTCTAAAAAATGATTAAGTTCAATGTTAAAATACAGGATAGAATTTTTTTTCTCTTCATTTTTTTCAGTGGCTTCATTATTATGTGCCTCTATCCCAGTACTTTTCACTACAGTTCTGCCTTCTCTAATTTTCTGGGATATTATGTAAATCCCAGTATCCCTAGGGAAGAACGTAGGCTACATAGATATCCACCCACTGTGTGTTGCCAGGGCAGAAAAGAGTGTTTGAGAACTACGGGATGGAGGGATGGTAGTTCTTTGTTAAGTCAAGGGCAGGTTTAAGATTTTATTTATTTAATTCATTACCATTTTCTAAATGGCGAGATGGCAAAAACAGTGCGTGAGAAAACAGCTTTCATAATATACTGAGTAAATTGGTGGTTTTTATACTAGTCACCATCATCCCAATAAAAGGAGTGACCGTGCGTGAGCTGGTGACGTAAAGCCACATAAAGTTAAGCAGCACGGAGCCCTGCAGCCCCAGACTCTCCCTGTGGCCCACGTGGAGCATCTCTCCTGTGGCCCCTGGGCTGCCTGTCTCCCGAAGCCGTGTGAAGGTGATGAACAGCAATAGGTCAACAGCATGTGAGACACGAGAGGTCCTGCTCCAGGGCGTCTGGTGGCCGTGGCACCCCTCAGGCACTGCCACTCCGGTGAAGCATGCGAGGGTTCCGTGGAACCTCTTCCCCAACTCAGGACGATTTTTTTGTCCAGTGTAATTTTAGAGTCGCACTGCAGTACTGGCGCGGAGCGTGACTCTTCCTGTGTATCGCTGGGTGCATTTTGATTGAGCAGATGCCAGGAGGACCCATTTTAACCCAGCTGGAGCTAGTGGAAATGAGGAGCAAATGATCTTTCCAAAACCAGTTATCTACATAGATCATCTTTCCTTAAGGGTCTGCTCGGGGATGTTGGACACCTGAGTTTGAGGTCCAAATCCAGAAAGTACCACCCACATTGGAGGCCGTGGACCATCCAGCATGTGCAGCCTCAGGCAGAGGGCCTGACTGCCTCCGTCTCACACGTGCGGGCTGAGATAAATCATTGACCTTCCACGATTTCGTATACGTAAGACGATAATGATGCCTACTTTTTGGGGTTATTTTGTGGATAAAATGAGATAACATGAAAATGCTTTCACATTCTAAATTACTGTAGAAATCTTAGTATTAAAGTAGCATAGTAGAAGCAAATTTCTTGTCAATTTATGATAATTTGTCAGCAACCAGAGATTGATGAGGATTTTTTTTTTTTTAATGGAAAAGGACAAAAACTTTCACGTCTTGCCTTGGAAGCTGAATGAAATCTCTTAACATCATGAACTGTTTCTTGGGAGTCTAAAATAATTCAGTGTTTGGAAAGTGGTGCTTAATCTGGAGTCCTGTTGATTTAAATTTCTTTGGACTTTGGGGCTTAATGGAAACCACCCACACAAGAAACTCCTTTGCACTTGATGTCCTAATCAGTGGGTGTAATGCAGTGATAAGTCCCAAAGTTAGACATTATTATTATTGGCATTAATCAATATATATTTTAAATTAATGATAACTATCATTTATTGCACGTCTATTAAATACTTTACGAACATTGGTTTAATCCACACAACAATTCCATAAAATAGGAACTTCCATAACCAGCTTCATGCTGTTTCTGGAAGGAGGAAAATAGTCTTAAGAAAGGTCACAGTTACTACCTGGGGGCAGGGTTGGAGGGGGTGGAGTCGGCCTAACTCCACAGCTCTGTCTACGATGTCACACGGTCTCCCTAAACCTTAGTTCTCAGATGTGTTATTGTTCCCTTGGAGAGTCTAGAAAAGGGAGCGCTCTGAACCCTGGGAAAGTGCTCTGTGTTTTGAATATTAAAACCATTCTTGGGTAAGAACTTCTGTGGTATTTCCCGCAGTTGCAATCTTAGCCTCCAAATCTCTTGAAAGGAACCAGTACTCCCAACTTATTGTTCCTCACCACTCGTTCTCTTCTCAAACTGCTAGAGTCTGTGTTCTGCCTTCAGCATTTTATTGAAACCACTCATGAAGTGACCTGCTGGCTAACCCCAGAGACATTCTCTCTGGGAAAGCGTCAGTCCTCCCTTGTTTACACCTGCCGCCGCCTCCTCTCCTCCCCGCCCTCTCTGGAATCCTTTGCCGTGTGACTTTGGCCCTAGCGCACTAATGACCTGGCTTTTACAGAGGTGGGCAGCAACTCCAGACAAACAAGTGCACGGCCTCTGCTCCTGCCTCATGCTTCTTTCTGTGTCCGTGGCATTTAAAACTGCTGACCTTCCTCCCGGGGAAGCTCTCCTCCTGTGGTTTGGGTCCTACTGTATGTTTCAGGCTCTCCGCTGGCCTCTCTGATGATGCCTTCTCTTTACCCTGTTTTCGCCGACAGCCGCCATCACGTAGACCCCGGTCTGGTCCTCAGTCCTCTCCTCTGCGCTCTCCCCCTTCACGAACACACGGAACCAGCTCTCACTTTTCTGAGGATGCCACCAAAATCTCCACGTCCAGCCATAATCAGGTTAAGCCCCAGACCGTCTTTCCCATCTGCTCTTCACTTTCTCCACCTGGATGTCCCACTCAGCCTCCACCGCAGAGGTTCTAAAATGGAACTCATTAACTTCCTCCCAGGTCTGCCCCTCTGCCAGGGCTCTTGGTACCCAGCTAGAATCCACTGCGTATCCAGGTCTCCTTGGACCCACATCCCACCAGTTGCCTACCCAGTCCTGTGGTTTCCGTCTCCTTACTTCCTCTCACACCCACCCCTTCCCTCCCCTCCCGTCTCTTACCCAAACCATTACCATAGCCACCCCACCTGCACACTCCTCCCTTCAGTCCACTCTGAACAAGGTTGAGAGTCATATCATTCTCCTATTCGAGAACCTCGAGCAGCTCTACCTGGCCTATTAAAAAAAAATTCCCACTCGCAGCATTCTCCGTGCCCATCCCCCAGCTGCTCCTCCTTGCCTCTGCTTCCACATATCCAGACCCTGCTTGTCCTTCAAAGCCAGGTGCACGTTTCGCTTCCATGGTGTTTCCCGTGATGCCCGATGTGAGTCAGCTCTCCCTCCTCTGAAACCCCACAGTGCCATGGCCGACCTCCCCGGGGGACATGTGGTCCATTCTGCCAACTCCATGATACTACCAGAAAGGGAGCTCATCAGAGACAGGGTTTTTGTCCTGCCCACTGCCCATCTTTCTATTCTAAACACCTGGCATATTATATTCTGGACATCACTTTCTAGAGTAGATGTCCTATAAATGTAAAATGAAAGTTGTGTTCTGTAGATAATCATGACGGTGGTTTAAAGCAGTAAGTCAAGATTTGGATTTTTTTTCTGACTCTAGACCCACAGTGTCTTGCAGGCTTTCTGCTCACAAAAGGTAGAAATGCCCGTGGGCATTGGCTCTGTTCTTTGAGCACGCACTCATTTTCATGTGTGTTTCAATAATCTCCCCTAAGAACCGGAGAGCTCTCGAAATGTGAGCTCTGATGGTCTTGGTATCTGTCAAATACCTAACATGTAGTAGATATAATATTTGTTATGATGAAACAAACCATTTATAAAACCATTTATGAAACACTAGTGAATCCAGGAGAATATCGAATCACTTTACAAAATAGTATTTTGACCATTGAGTTGAGTCTGAGTCCAAGAAATATGTATTAAGTGTCCTTGGGTTGACACATGGGTGTTAAAATTAAGGAGTACAATACAGATTTAGAAACATTTTGGGTGTTACTGAGACGCTGTATTTGAACAACAGACCACAAGATCTTGGCTGACACCCACGTATTTTTGGTGTTTGCCAACGTGTGGACATACCACTTGGTTTCCTGTGCTTCCTTGGTATTTTCTTGCACATGAAGGGTTGGTAGGGAGCAGAAAAGGTAGCCTCCTGGGTTTCCAGTTTTCCTTCCCATAGGTAGTAAGTAGGACCATAATCTATTCCAGATGTAAATGTAATGTGTTCAGTTGAAACAGTAGGAACTGAATTTCAAATGAACAATTCCAACCTGCTAGTAAAATCCAGAGGGGAAGAGTTACTACATTGGTGTTTTCTACTTGACAACACAAAGCACGGAGTCATAGGCAGCTGCTGCTATCCCTCATCAGTAAGGAACGTGCTGCTGGTTGGTTTTCTCTCATGGTGGGAATGCATTTATGCCAAGCTGCCTTCCCTATCTGAGAGATGGGGCAGGGCTCTGGGTGCAATCTATAGACATAGAAAAGGTACAAATGCGAAGCCTTTATCTCACCTGGTTCCTGCTTCAGACCCTCCAGTGGCTGTCTGCTCTGCCTTCAGAGTAGATTCAAGCTCAGCATGGAAAGCTGATATTTGGGCCCCTCTTTCTCTCGGGGTCACTCCTCACCCCTTCTTCCTGCTGCATCCTGCGCTGCAGCTGTCCTGAAGGCCCTGTCTGCACAGGGTCCTGCTCTCGCCCTCCAGGCCTTGCTAGTCCTCCTTCCTGGAATGTCCTCCTCCACTTATTTTCGCCTCACCTCCTCTTTATTCCATTCACTTCGCTAATTCCTACTCATCCTTGAAAACTTGAATCTTCCTAACTCTTCCTGCCTGGCTAAGGGACCTCCTTTCTGTTCACATCTTTGGGCACTCTTTAGTTCAGAGCTGATCATACTCTATTGTAACTGTCTGACTTTCCATCCCCCCCAAGACCATCCACTTCTTTTTTTTTATTGAACTCTAGTTGATTTACAGTGTTGTGTTAATTTCTGCTGTACAGCAAAGTGATTTAGTTCCCTATGTATATACACATTCTTTTTCTTATTCTTTTCCATTATGGTTTATCCCAGGATATTGAATATAGTTCCCTGTGCTATAGTAGAACCTTGTTGTTTATCCATTCTATATGTAATGGTTTGCATCTGCTAATCCCAAACTCCCCATCCATGCCTCTCCCACCCCACCCCCCTTGGCAACCACAAGTCTGTTCTCTATGTCTGTGAGTCTGTTTCTGTTTCATAGATAAGTTCATTTATGTCATATTTTAGATTCCACATATAAGGACCAGCTTCTTGAAGGCAGAGGCCATCATTTTTCTTTTAAAGGGCATATCATATATTTTTTTAAATTATTTATTTATTTGTCTGTGCCGGGTCTTTGTTGCGACACGTGGGATCTTTGGTTGTGGCGTGCGGAATCTTTTAGTTGCAGCATGCGGGCTCTTAGTTGTGGCATGCGGGATCTAGTTCCCTGACCAGGGATTGAACCCAGGCCCCCTGCTTTGGGAGCGCGGAGTCTTAACCACTGGACCACCAGGGAAGTCCCAGCAGAGGCCATCATTTTATTTTGAGTCCCCAGAGCGTGGCAGATTACCTTGCACGCATAGGCACTCAAATGAGCTATTTAAGTGAACGAATCTAGACTTAAGTGCTGCTGTTCATGGTGCTGCACACTGGCCACGACCCTCAAGAGGCCGAGACGCGTAGTGGTTCGATGGCAGGACTGCCTTTTGTCACAGACCCTTAACATTTTTCATACTGAGTCTTGGACAGACACTCCGTGCCCAGCTGAGCCAGAAGTCCCCAAGAAAACGTACATGCCCTCATTGGTTATGAAATAAAATCCAAACATCCATGCAAGTTAAGAAGTTTGAGACAAACCCCTCACAGATAGTGGGGAGAACCAACCAATCGACCAATACATACATACTGTAGATCAGGTGGTTAGAAGTACAATCAAGAGAAAGAAAACAAGGTAACAGGGAGAAAAGGGCAGCGGTGGCAGTGTCAGGTAGGGGCGTTTGGGAGAGCATCATTAATGATGGGGATGATCACACCCACCAATCCATTACCCAGGGACCTTGCTCAAAGCTGGAGGTGATGTTGAAAAACCTTTAAGAGGAAATAGACCCCAGAATGGTTGCCAGGAAAGCCTCTAAACTTTGGAAATTAAATTTGCTCTGATGTGCCTTTTCATAGCAAGTTGATTTGTGACCATTCTGTGTGCCTTGTTGTCTAAAAAAATGGGGGTGACTTGGTGTATTATTTGGGTCGAGCCCTGCCTCTGAGCTGAATCCAAGCCCCTCGATCAGTCCCCTCCCCATGGCAGCGATCCTCACCTACAGAGTAAGCCAGCCAGTTGTTGCCAGAAGGGGCAGTGCAGTTGGCTTTGCCCAGAATCAATCAGTCACAAACTAGCTGCCGAACACCTGCCACGTGCCTGGAGCTGGGGTGAATGTCAGTTACATCTGTTTAGAGCAGTGTAAGAGATGCTCATTCCACTCCGCCCTGCAGTCCAGTGAAGGAGACCAAATTCTTTCATCTATAGAAAACACTCCATAAACACTAAAAGGCAATTTGTCGTTTAGTACAAAATATATGATGCAGATTTTAATTGCTGTGGAACTGAGGCCCTTAAATCACCCCCCACCCCCACCCCGTGCCAGACGCTGTACTTTACACACTGCTCTCCTCTGTTTCCACGGCACCCTATGAAGTCGTGGGTGTCACTGTCTCCATTTTACGAATGAGGAACCAGAGGACTGGTTAATTGAGGGTCCCCAAGGGTTACGAGGAGGCTCACATGCATGCTCCGGGGCGCTGAGAAGTTGGCTGTTTTCCAGGTGCTCCCTTGGTTTCCCCATCTGTAAAATGGGAAGTAACACATCTCATGTCATAAGGTCATGGTGAAGATCAGTGAGAGACTTGTGCAAAAGCACCTGACATACCTGATGACCTAGAGCTGCTAAGCCAGTGAAAGGTGAGCCTGGATTTCACTGCCTGGTCCTTCTGCTTCTTGGAGGTTTACACGCTACACCTGAGCCCAGCATCACTAGCAATATTCCTGCGGGGGCATTTGGAGTGGGTGCAAGAGTGTCTGTCCGAAGAGAAGAACCTACTGCTTTAATGTTATTAAAAATACAGCTTTACCCGGAGCCAGGATTTTCTTCCACTGCATGGGAAGAGCTGGAAAGAAAAGGAAAAAAACGGGTAAGAAACCCACTGGGTGTGTTGGTTCAGAGACTCCCGCTGCTGGGGGACAATTTTAGAATAACCGTGCGCTTTGAAGTGTGGCTGCTCGTTCCTCTTCTTGATCCGCCATCGTTATCCTCACCCGATTTCCATACCGTCATGTAGAGCTCGACATGTATCTAAATATATACACTTCTCCTCAGATGTGTTCTTTCCTCTTGCTTCGCTGAGCTTTTGAGAAATCTCTGCATCGTTCCCTATGCGGGCCCCCCCTGTACTGTTTGTTGCAAGCTAGACACTGTGACCGCCTCCTTGAAGTCTGTAGGTATCTTCCCTCCGGTCAGGCCTTGAGGAGGAAGCACGGTGGCCTTGCCCATGGCCCATGAGCTCTGCATACCATCTGAAGTTGCTAGCGAGCTCTCAACTATTGCGGCCAAGTCACTGATGTAAAAGAGGCTTTTGTACTCCACGTTGTTGGTTGGATTTTCCGTGTGGTAAAGACATCTATACGATCTAAACGAACAGCAGGAAGCATTACTTCCTCATCACACAATTCCAAAGAGTCGCAGGTGAATTATGCATTTGGTATTGTGAGAGCGTCTCAATGAACAATGGCAGATGCCACCCAGAGTTTCCTCCTGAAAAACATTAGAAAAGGGCTCCTTCGCCATGCATTCATTTGCTTCGTGACAAATTTCCAGCCGGTTTCAAGGAGGGTTTTTAAGAACACACAGTTAGAGTTACAAATACCATTTAGTACAGAAGGAATACCTGTGATATTTGCTAATGGCTGTGGCAGAAAAAGAACGTGTTTTCGAAACTGGGGCATGCAGGAGCCCTGGGTTCTGTTCCTGTTTCTCCACTGACTGACTGGGTGACGTGAAGCCATCTCTGCTTTTCTGAGCCGCCGCAAGTCCTTTTGCAAAATGAATAGCCTTACACTACATATCTGGGAGGAGAGTGCATCCATGATGGAGGAAAATTGGTAAAACATTTCATACAGTGAGGATGCAGTGTTAAAAATCTGAAAGTAATCCATGAATACCTTCTGGATTGCAGAGGCCTCTATTTTCACGGCCTTAGGTGTTGACTATAGCAAAGTCATGGCGCATTTAAATACATGGTACCATTACACCTGTGCATTTCACGAACATCTGTGCCTACCACAGATCTGTGCCTACCAGTGGGTGCGAAAAAGGAGAGAGCGTTTCATGCTGATTCATCCGAAGTGGCTCCCAGGTGTCCTGATATCATCTGTTTTAAAGTTCAGACTTTTGGCTGATTTAGGGTGAAAGCCAGAAATTATGCCTGTGACTTCTTGGGATGGTCATGGATCATGAATTTCCTGCCATTCAAATTCTCAAATGTTTCAGAAGCCATTCTCCAGGTAATCAAAAAAAGACCCAGGCTTGTTTCAGTAAAAGTGGATCACTGTTTCAACGGGACGGCTCTATTAACCACAGTGTTCAAGGAGAGAGTGGCATTTGGTTAATTGGATTTTCCTGTTAAATCTGGGTTTTCCAGAGCACTTTTTCCAGTTTGAACTCTTTTTGGATCTTTATAACACATTCATTGAGCACCTCTTTTGGGCCAGGCCCTGAACTAAGTTCTGGGAGATAATGAACTTTAAGCAAGTTATGGGTGGATAGTTGGATGGATGGATGCATAGGTAGATATCCTGCTTGCAAAGAGATCATAGTCTGGTGGAGGCAAAATAAATTAACCTGCATGCAGCATGAGTACTAGCAGGAGAGCCTGAAGGGGGAGTTGAATAAGTGTATCTAGAAAGATCAGGGAAGATCTTCATAGTGATGGTAAATTTGAACTGAGTTCAGTTATGAAAGATGAGTTTGCCAGGCTGAGAAGTCGAAGAAGGATATTGCAAGAACGTACAAAGAAGCAGCGAAAAAAAGCACACAGAGTGAATGTTAGGAACCTTCCGTGTGGCAGTAGCACTGAGTGGGAGCAGTGTGGGTGTGGAGCGGGGTAGGTCTGGGAACATGAAGGTGGGCCGGGGTACTGATACTCAGAGTTTGGACATTTTTCTTGTAAGAAGACATGAGTACCTTGATCATATTTGCTTTTAGAAAAGAAAGGGATCTTAGGGGGAGAAGAAACTTGAACATAGAAAGCCAGTTAGGAACGTCCTGCAATGCAAGTTCACACAAGCAACCGCAGGGGCCTGAACAGAAGCAGTGGCTGTGGAACCGTGAGTGGGTCACAGATACGGGCTTCTTGGGAGGTTGAACCGATAGGGCTTTTTCACTCACTGAATGTATAGAACGAAAGAGAAATGAATCAAGGGTTTGTTCTGATTTTATTGACTGGGTGGACGGTGATGCCACTGGGGGAAAATGATACAGAGAAACAAATGGGTTTGTCCCCAATTATAGGACCTAGTGAATTGCAAGTCCAGGAATTCTCTTTGCTTTAGGTCAGACTTGCCTGGATTCCCCGGAAAATATAGAGAAAACGAGAACATGAAGCTTCATGCCAAATAAGGCCTTTGAGAGACCCTTTCAGTGAATTTAAGGATGATGGAATGGTAAATCTCAGCCCCTTTTCTTTTTTTTTTTTTGCTGTTTTTGTCATTTTGAAGACTAACTTTTTGTTTTGTTTTGTTTTCCCTGATCATATTTCAAGGTTTTGTTTTTACTCATCAGAATGACAGGAAGTTTTCCGTGTGTGTTTCCTTCAAGTTTGGCCTCAACCTTATTTTCAGGATTAGGCGTTTGTTTGTCCGTTTGTCTCCATGACAACCAAGCCCAGAATTCCTATATATAGTCATCCAGTGCCCATTGTCCCCCCTGGCCATTGTGTCATAATCTTGTACATCCAGGCCAGAGAACTCTACTGATGATAGAAGACAAGGAGGTGCCAGAGTCCTTGGCCTGGAGGTTTTCAAGGCATAATCAAAAGAAGGAAATAAAGTAACGTGGCTGCCTTTAGAGATTTATGTTCCCCTTTAGACGCTATCCAGGAGGAGTTGAAATGGCTTGTGTTCCAAAGCTTAGTTTCTAATACAGTTTTCCTTTGGAATGGCCCAGTGTTCTATCTGGAGAACCTTTCTGGGAGTCTTCAAAGGAAATACGTGGAAAGTTGAATTGGTGATTTGAAGTTGGTCGTGTTCTGGATGCCACATTCTGCTCCCCGTTAATAGCAAGAAATGAACAGCAGGTATCTTGAGAAAGAAATTGAGTTTCAAAGGAATTCAGATAGAACCTAAGAAATCTTCTAAAATAAGTAAACCTCTTGAATCTGTGAATCATCTTGACAGCTCTATGCTACAAACAGTTCTTGTAACTTAAAACAGAGAGATAGACAGACAGAGGTACAGGATTGAATTTAAGAAAGTTGTTCACAAATTCAATCCAGGAAACATTTTCTTAAGTACTTTTTTGAATGAAAGGACCATGAGTCTCTGGCTGTAAAAGCACATAAGATACTATTGCTGTCAATCTAAAATGTAAGCCCCACGAGGGCAAGGATCCTTGCTGGTTTTTTTTCACTGATGTATCCCAAATGCCTAGAAGTGCCTGGCACATTGAAGCCTCTCAATAAGTATTTTCTGAATTAATATAAAATAGGGTCAAACATATAGATAGATACAGTTGAAACTTATTTGATATAATCAAGACCTAGTTTCTCAGTGATATTTGAAAATTTCTTAATGCAGGGAATCCTTTTGAAAATGCTTTAAGCTTTTTATTTTCACTCAAAAAATGCATTCATTCACCAAGATTGTGCTGTAGGTTTCAAGCTTATGTATTGGAGTCTGGGTCTTGTGATTGGAGTTCCCCATTTTCTCTCTTGCATAAACTGTGATCACCTATACTACTTCCAGTTTCAGTTTCTTTTAAGTGGGATGATAATTTCGACATTTGTGGAACAGTCTTAGGGCAGAGTCCTTCTAGACTTTTATGTTCTCCTCAGTCTTTTATCTTGCCAAAACGTAATTTGACAGTAATTTTTTTTAACAACTTGACTTTCTCAAATCTTTTCCAAGCACTTAATGTAGCTTTCATAGAAATGGCAACTTTTATACCCATCTTTCATCATTTTAGGTAATGTTAATTAAGTTGAATAAGCTCAGTGACAAATATAAATATAACAGTTACAAAGAAGTTTGGGAGAAAATAAAACTGATCTTTGTTAGCATTAACGCAACTTCTGGAAGCAGAAGTGGATGGGGCTGCTGCAGAGTGCTCCAACAACCAGCCCGGACCCTGTTGCCATGGGATGTTTTAAGGTCAAAGGCATAGAGCGATAAGGCCGAATTTGTTGGTGGAGGTTGCTTGCTTAAGAGAACATATATAAGTGTAAGCTGAAGTATAATAAGATCCAGATGAAAATCACTATGTGTGTGTGTTGACAAAACACAGAGGAGAACGGAGTTCTGTCTGGATTGTTGGGGGAAAGCCTCACAGAGTAGGTGACATTTCAGCTGGGTTTTGAAGGATGGGTAGGGATTTGCCAGGCATAAAGAAGAGGAAGAGCATCAGGGAGCCCTTGATCAAGGATTCCCAATGATGAGATATGTAGAAAGTGCACGGAGTTGGGAATTAGCCAAAAGTGAGGCTGGAAACACAGGCTGAGACCAGACTGTAGAGCTGTATGTACCCAGGAGTAGACTTTATCCTTGAGCCCTGGGGCATAATCATATCATACTCATGTAAGTGATATACATTATATGTCTAGGACATGTATGCTGGCCAAACGAGAACGGATCTTGGACGAAGGAAGACCAGCTAGGAGGTTGTTAGAGTTGCCCGTATGGGATCCGAGGACATGAATGAACAGTGGGAAAGGTAGGCAGGGCCCTGGAGAGGAATATGATGGGAGGTAAGAAATGACATGTGTCTCTGGGTTGTGGTACCTGGTGAAATGTGCTGCCACAGGAAACATCTGACAGTCTGAAGGAGGAATCCCACAGCTTGAGCTTGAACGAAGTGGTGAGCCATTGACTCACATTCAGAACGCCAACGGAGATGCGTGAGCAAAGATGGTGGCCATGTGCGGCATGTTGAGTTTAAGGCGTCCGCCAGACATAGAGTTTTTCAGCTGTAGGTGAAGACTCAGATCATGTCTAAGCTCACTGATAAGCAGGAGGATTCTCTGTCTCGTCACCAGCAGATACCTGGGTTGCTATCACGTACATGGAAATACTTGGACCCTTTTTGTCCTTTGCCTGAGTTTCTTAGCCATTGTATGATAGGAGTTGATGCCATTCCCAAAGCTTCCTGCCTGTTAACTAAAGTATGTCTTTAGCCGCTCTCTTGTCATTGTTGGTGTGCCTTTCTCAATTTTTCTAGGAACAGTGGGCAGTATTTCCAGCATATTTGGGTCCCAACGCAACCCCTATACTTTGGGCATTTACCATATTTGTTGTTAAATTATCTACAGGTAATATTCTGTTTCTGGTTTCTTATACTACCAACCTTCAGTTGCCAAATCACCTGCTTTTCTGAAGAAAATTACAATCTGTGCATCATTTTGAACTCTCTCTGCTATTTTAGGACTTGAAGATTTTAAATCCTTCCTTATGCGATCTCCCTCACCCTCCAATGTACATATTTTTCTGCTCAGATTCATCCTCTGATCTTTATTTCTTTTCTCTGTAGGAATTAAGTCACTTTTGTTGTGATAAGAATGTAGTTGTTTAATTTCTATTTATGACTTAAGGTGGAGGTGTGGTGAATTGAACATTTAGGTAGCTTCACATCTGGTAGTGATTTCATTAATTAACACACTAGCTAATACTAATTACGTTTATTAATGGAACTCAAGGTTCTCTTGACATCCTCCCTCCATCTCCCTCACTCCTACTTCCATCGGTCACCAAGTACTGCTGGTACTGCTGATTTTGCCTTCTTCTCCACTAGGTTTTTGGAGATAAGGTGCCTCCACTGAGACTTTTTTTTCTTTGCAGTGAATCACAATCAGTTATTTACACGTCTGTCTGAGACAGTGAGTTGCTTGAGGGCAGGGACCATGTCCTACTGTTCCGGAACAGGGTCACGCATTGACTTAGATGTTCAGTAAATGTTCGCCGAATGAATGGGTGTCATTGAACCATTTGCCCCCCCTGGCCGCCTCTAAAATTTGCTTGCCTAAAATCCTTTTGTCTTTTATTTTCTCCTGGTACTGGATTTGCCCTGACCAAAGAGCCTCTCTCCCAAGTCTGCATGAAAATCTAGCTCAGATATAATTAACTGTGGTTGCTGGCACCAAGGTACTGCTGCCACTTTTTCACCTTCACTCACACCCTCCCTGCGGAGCCGCGGAAAATTGAGAATTGATCCTCCCATACAGCTTCCTTTTTGGATCACTCAGCGCGTAAGGCAGCTGTCCTCTCTGCTGCTCCCACAATTTACTGCCCAATTGATTCTTACTCTTCCCTGTGTCTTCCTTAATCTTGCACTAGTTAAGCTCTCCTGTTACTGTTCATTTGTTCTCTTTGCCCCTTTTATTCCTTCAGTCAGTGGAGTAAGAGTGTTAGACATGAAGCAGGCGTATATCTTCATAATAGCCAGCTACTCTGTGTTTCTCCTAGTAGATCTGGGCTCCTAGAAAGCATCCCTCGCACCTTCTTCTTTTTTTTTTTTTTTTTGGCTGTGCCATGTGGCTTGTGGGATCTTAGTTCCCTGACCAGGGATTGAACCCGGGCCCCCAGCAGTGAAAGCGCCGAGTCCTAACCACTGGACTGCCAGAGGATTCCTTCCTCTCACCTTCTTTGACTTTGAGTCCCTAGAGCCTGCCTGTGGCCTGACACGAAGAGGGTGTCGAATATTTTGTTGGATCAGAATGTTCAAGAGGGCTTCATTCTGTCATGTTTATTGTTCTTCCAGAGTTTACTCATTTGTCATTTGCTAGAAAATAGATTTCCAGTGATTATTTCTGTGCTGGCTAATCTCTGGAGAAAAAAGAAAAGAAAACAAAACAAAACCCTTTGAATGGATACTTACCTGGGTTTGGCTGGAATTCTGGGCGGCTGGAATGAGAGCCAGAAACTTCCCATTGCTCCAGGAACCTGACTGCATGAGAGGGCTAGGAAGTCTCATCTGGAACTCAGCCCTTGCCCGGTTTGAAATCCTGAGCTGTCCAAGAGCCACCGGAAGACACCCATCTCCCATTTGTATTCGTGTACCTTTCTTTTCCCAGCCAAATCCCCGCTGAGGAGTGTTAGAGCGTTACCTTTCGAGGGCAGTTTATCCGGCATCTAACTTAACATGCCTTTTGGGCAGACACATCTCCAGTGCTGGGTATTTGCAGTGCTTACCTGTGTAGCGTGCTTATAGAAATGTCCCCTGGGTGGTCCCTTGTTTTTGTTTTTATAAAGCATTTTGAAATTTTGGATATTCTTTTTCTTTCCTGGGAATCTTACTTTGTTGATTCTTTTTTCCCATGTGCTCTGAAATGCTGGTTTTAGTGTTTTCTTTGGTATTCAGTTTAATGTTTTTTTCTCTTTGTGATCATTTCTACCTAGTCTGACGTTACTTTCTCAGCTATTGCAGCCTTACTGCCATCTTCTCTCTCTCTTCTCTGCTGTGTGTTTCTTGCTGATGAAACACTCAGATATTCCCGCATGTTCTTCCGACTTGCATCACGGGACCCCGGAGGTCAAGGCATGGAGTCAGATGCCCGATAGACAAGTTTCAGATTTTAGAGTCAGAGAGATCTTTGTTCCAATCCTACCTCTGCCTCTCGGTAGCTGTGTGGTCAACCATTCTCAGCCGCAGCCATCTCATAGGTAAAATTGGCATGAGAGCCTACGCCGTACACCGTAGTGGTGAGAATTCGTTGTTGGCTGTTCAGTAACTTCCAGACCCCTACCTAGATGCGCTGTGACCATCCATTCTACAGTTCTGTTATGATCTTGCTTTTATAAAATCATCTTCCTATTATAGACAGTTTACAAAATGGGTAGCTCTGTATAACTTAGCTAAATTTATTTTATAACTGCAATTATAAATCATAATTTAATTTCCAAAACTTTGCACGTAAATAAAGTCACAAGTCAGAGACCGACACTCTTTTCTGAGACTGCACATCTCAGGGATGGGTTAAGAATGGATGGACCAATGCCCTCTTTGCTGTTGGCTCCATCGTAGATATTCCTGGCCATTCAGGTGGTGAAGGTGTAACCTGTACTCCTGTGCTTTAGCTGCTGTATGTTCCCATGACCACAGGTCGGGCTCTGCAAGCACAGAGTGTTTTTCCTTTCCTTTTCTTAAGCTTGGAATGAAAGAAAAGAGTCTTAATGATGATTTTTAACATATGTGACATGCCCTTCACTGCTAAGAATCTGTGTGTCTTTCTAACCTGGGCAAGCATCATCTTCTGCTCTTCTTTCTGGCTGTGCCTCGTGAACAAACTGGGATTTTATGTAGCTCAGCAAGTGGGCTTTTTTAGGATCAGTGGAATCAGACACACTCACGTCTTTGTCGCTTTAGTGCCTGAAGTGCTGAAATTGTACATTATTCACAAACTCCAAGTGAGAGCGAGGAAGAGTGTGTCTTGGCACCAGAGAGGACAGTACAGCTCTCAGAAGACCCAACAAGTCATCACCTGGGCGTTACTTCAAATGTATCCTAAGTGGTGGGATTTGCTTCCTTCTGTAAATAAACCTGTCCATCCGATTTTAACCAGGAAAGAAGGATTTTATGACACGGATACCTACAGGTGTTCTTTTCACACTGCATTTGTGAAGGGTGATAAGCTGTCCTTTCTTGGAATGCTTTCTCCACGACTTCTTGCATTTTTATTTCGAGTTTCATATCACATAGAAATACCGGTGCTAAAATTGAGACTGCGTTTTTTGAGATGGGTGGAATGATATGCCATAGACCCTAGAAACAAGAAAAATGTGTTGAGTCGGACCCCTCTCCCTTTGGGGAGTTTATCCAAGAGAGTCTTATGTGTGCTGTAGGTTGGGGGTGGCAGAAGGTAGGGGAGACACATTGACCTGGTTTGTCTTCTGATTAGGAGCCGGGTTGTAATTTTGTTTTAAAGGGACTGGAGCTCTCCGGTGCGTTGTGTCTGAGTCTTGGAGGCCGTGGTGTCTGCTTACTGAGAAATGGGCTGTTCCTTTGTTTTGGTCTCTGGGGAGATTTGTGGATGGTCGACAGGTCAGGGCAGTCGGACCTGACTTCGGCCTTGCTGGTCCCAGGATTTCTTTCCTGTAGAGCTAAGAGCAAACCGGGACCAGCACTGGCGAGAGGGCAGGGCTGGCCGGGGTACTGGCGTGGCAGTGCTTTCCCGGCAGCTCAAGTCCCAGTTAACAGGAGAGGCGGGCAGAGCGTGCTTTGTGCTTCATTGTGCGTGTGTCTGAAGCAGAAACGAGTCTTGAGAGCTTAAACAGAAAACATCTCAAACAGTCCATGAAATGGTAAACAAACCTGCTGTTGAAAGAAAGAATGAGAAGTTGACAATTGCATTATTGTGATCCTGAGTGGGTTCATCGGCTAGGGTCGAGGAATAAGGAAAAAGGAGATAAAAAGAATCGGGTGAAATGAATTCAGTTGTGTTATGTCTTTCTTCCTTTGTCTTCGGTTTACACCTGGTAATGAACCCATGGAGGCTCGGAGATATTGTTCGAGTTTCCTTTTGTTTTATTTGTGTGTGTGTGTGTGTGTGTGTGTGTGTGTGTGTGTGTGGCAGGTTTGTTTACAATTTCCAAAGGGCTTTTTTCCTCAATCCTGAGGAATATGAATTGAGGAGGGGAGGAGGAAACAAGAAGGGGAGGAATTTTAGTATTTTGAAGACAAGAGGTGACCCCACAATAAGGGACCTGCTCTGAGGCCTATGGGATGGATGGTACCAGTCTCATCAAATATGGGTTTTACAGAGCCCCCGCGTGTCCCGCCTGGGGAAATCACACTTTGGAAAATTAGGTGTCCATCAAATCAGGAGGAGGCTGGTACAGTTTCTGTCCCGTTTCCCCCCCTGCTTTTTGAAAGGCTTAAGAAAACAGTCCTTTGTTTTATTTTCAAGGAAAGTTACACTGAAATTCATCTGTGTGGGATTCACAGACGCCATTTGTGTCATTCATGGGCAGCCGTAGGTTATATAGAACAATGGTGGTGATAACGTTGGTGAATTCCTGACCTCAACATTCAGAGCGGCGTGTTGGGAAAAGGTTCAAGACCTTTTTTTTTCTTTTCACTTTCTCTCTCCTTTTTAAAAAACTTTAAAAAAAATTATTATTTAAGGAAGAAACTGAGATTTTCCCACCTCCCGTATACATTAGATTTCCCCACCACATGACATTGGAGCGTCACAGGCTTAAGATTTGTGCCTGTCACTTCCAGCATTTTCCTCCGAATTGCAAACTTTCAAATACCTTTCAGGGAAACTTGTTTGGAATTTCATTTTAATGGGATTTATGAATAAATCTCCATCTTAATGCTGACTAAGCTTTAAACATCCATTCCTGGAGAACACTATTGGATTTTTATATTTTAAAATTTAAATCACTTGACAGTGAAGGCATAAAACATTTTTATATTTGTGAGTGCCATGTGCTTGAGCATTTCTGTTAAAGACTTTTTCTTCTCCCCCCCCCCCCCCCCCCCACCGGTTGGCTTGAATAATTCTGGGCTGCAAAGGAGGAGATATCGCATCTTCTACTTTCCTTTCTCATGTGGATGCCCGTGTACATTGTGCGGGTTTATTTATCTCACCTACAAGGATGGGTATTCTGTGGCAGCCTGTTGCCACGCTGCAATTTCCTTTAAAAAAACAGTTTACTTTCTTCCTTCACTTTGAAACCTTTAACCTCAGAATTTTATTTTTAAATGCTGTGAACCCTCAAAGTCAGATTAAAAGAAGTGACGCTTCCTCCCTACCTGCCTTTCCCCAGAGATGCGTTGTAGAATGTAAATGAAGATGAAAGCTGGGATCATAGTCAACCCCTTTAAAAAAAAATACTCAAAACTGATGTTGGGGGTTTTCAAGTGTCAAACCTCCACTGTGTTCTTTGTGTCTGGTGTCATCTTCCCCCGTCTGTCCACAGACTCATCCTACTCCGAGCCTCCAGATGTTCAGCAGCAGTTGAACCACTATCAATCCGCTGCTCTGGCGAGAAACAACAGCCGTGTGAGCCCCGTGCCTCTTTCTGGAGCTGCGGGGGTCACTGAGCAGAAGACGGAAGCCGTTCTTCACTGCGAATTCTGTGAATTCTCCTCTGGCTACATCCAGAGCATCAGGCGCCACTACAGGGACAAGCACGGTGGGAAGAAGCTCTTCAAGTGCAAAGACTGCTCCTTTTACACAGGCTTTAAGTAAGTGGCATGAAGAACAGCCCTGAAAAACAAGGTGGCTGCACCCACCTCACCCCTCACCGTACTCTTCCCCTTCACTCTCCTATCTGGAGCTCCTGGGAGGCCCTGCCTGTGGGATGAAGAAGGGGTTGTTGGGTCCAGTCTTCACAAGAGGAGGCTAGTTCCGGAAGACAGTTTTGGGGGTTTGGGGAAGAGATGAAGAGCTATATCAGAACAAATGAGTTTAAAAATCAGAGCAAATGGGCGCCCAAGGAGTGTGAGATCATGGCAGAGGATTTCCCTGAGCCAGTATGTGAAACAATGAGTGTTTGCCCTTTGGAAGACCACCCCCTCACTCTCACCTTTTATTTTATTTGTCTTTGGGGGGAAAAAAAATATCTTCTCAGAAGCAAAGTCAAAGTCAAGAGAGAACATCAGCAGTAGTGACGCCCCTGCTACCCTTGTAGAGAATTCTTATTTCTTTTTTTTTTTTTTTTAATATTCCATTGGCTGGATAGACCACACGTTTCTTTTTAAAATTTTATTTATTTATTTTATGGCTGTGTTGGATCTTCGTCTCTGCGTGAGAGCCCTCTCTAGTTGTGGCAAGCGGGGGCCACTCTTCATCACGGTGCGCGGGCCTCCCACTATCGTGGCCTCTCTTGTTGCAGAGCACAGGCTCCAGACGCGCAGGCTCAGTAATTGTGGCTCACGGGCCCATTTGCTCTGCGGCATGTGGGATCTTCCCAGACCAGGGCTCGAACCCGTGTTCCCTGAACTGGCAGGCAGATCCTCAACCACTGCGCCACCAGGGAAGCCCGAGAATTCTTATTTCTTAAGATCAAATTCTTGAAAGACACCCAGAGAACCAAGACTCCACACTGGGAAGACTAAACTTGAACAATCACAGAGAGATTGTTCCCATCTAGAAAAAAAGATAATCCAGAGTCACCTTTGCTCCTGTGTATGACAAAGATTGGAATGCTTCCTATCATTTAATCTAAACTCCTGTGATTTCATCTCATCCTGGGAGATACTGTTTAGGTTCATGGTTACGAGTGTAGAATATGGAGCCTGACTACCTGGGTTTGAACTCCAGCTTTGCCACTTAACTGGCTGTGTGACTTTGGACAAGTTACTAAGCCTCTCTGTGTCTCTGGTTCCTTATCTGTTAAAAAAAAAAAAAAAAAAGACAATAATAGTACCTACCTCGTAGGGCGCTTGTGAGGAGTAAAAGAACCGTAAATGAAGCTGTAAAGTACTTAGCATAGTGCTTGGCACAAAGGAAACACTAATAAGTGTTATTGTATCATAGATAGAAAGCTTTTATAATAATATTAAATGCTATAGTTCAGATATAACTATCTGAACTGCTGCGTCAGGGCCTGGGCTTTAGGTCACTCCAGTATTTCAATACACACTCCACACAGAGGCTGGCGAGTAGGCTTCATGCCCCCCAAAAAACATGAACTGATAGAAAAACAAGTCTCTTTTCCACCAACATTTTAGTTGCTGGGATTTAATGGAAAATGTGTTACATCTCTTGACTATTAATGTGGTTCAGTTGTTTTTTAGATAAATATGTATGTGACCTTAGAAGTGAGAGAAGGTGAAAAGGACCCAGATAACAAGGGCCCACTGACAGGTGTACATGTTTCCCTGGAGAGAGGCACTCGGGTTAATAAGAAGGGGACCTTGCCCATTAAACTCTTGGTTTCATCCATTTTTATGAGACATTTAAGGCTTTGTAAATTTTGAAGTTTTGAAAAGGATGGAGTGGGGAGGCAGTGGTACCCTCCGCCTTCGAGCTGGTACAACAGCTCTGAGTTTCCTTTACGTGGTCATCAACTGTCCTGACTTCCTAACAAACCTGCCCTCCCCTGTTCCCCGGGAAGAGTCACCGAGGCAGCTGATAAATCTTCCCAGCTTCAAAACAGTCCCTCTCCTTCTGAGCTTGATGAGAAATATATTCTCGTAGGGATTTTGTTTTATAGTTTTAACAGGCAACTTCTAATTTTCAAGAATAAAATTAGGAGTCTATTTCTTTCTTTTCAAACTCAGCCCTGCCTGAGCCCAGCCAGGTAGCAAAATTTCCAAAAAGAAGTCACCACTGCATATGACAGTGCTTAGTTATTGCACGAGTGACCAGGGAACTTGTGGTCAGCAGACATGATGAACCACTGTAGTTTTGGCCCCCGGGTGGAGTGTCTTTGTAGTAGGGTTGCTGGCAGGGGGTGTGAGTGAGATGCTCCTCGGTTACACTCATCGCCTCTCTCCCCCCGTCCCTCCCAGATCTGCTTTTACTATGCACGTGGAAGCCGGGCATTCGGCGGTCCCCGAGGAGGGCCCCAAAGATCTTCGCTGCCCTCTCTGCCTCTATCACACCAAATACAAACGCAACATGATTGACCACATCGTGCTGCACCGAGGTAACCTTCCAAGCTCAGTTTTCTTGTGCGGGGTGGGTGAAGGTGGCTCGGGTGGCGTTAGAGGGAAGCCGTCTCAAGGTGGAAGCAGCACCTTTGCCTGGTCCCCTGCTCCTCACCATACCTCCCCTCAAGAAATCACAGCGATCACCCTAGTGACAGCCAACAGGGTAAAAACATCTTCCAGCTGGGAGGATTTCCTTCACTTGGAGGGAGGCGAAGGTGATGGATTCCGCAGTGAACAGTTCTGCGGGGCTTCCCCCTGAGAGGGATTTTTTTTTTTTTTTTTTTTTCCATATCCTGAATCCTCCGCTCTCACAGCCTTGCTAAGGAAGGAGTGAATGAGAAGCAGAGTGGGTGGGTGAGGGCAAGGAGCTCTGTGGCTGTAAGCAGTTCCTTGGACGGAGACCAAAATGATGATTTCCAAAGCAGAACACAGAATCTCCCTTGAACTGGATGGAGAGAGAAAATTCTTAAAGCTGAAAGTGGCCTGATGTATGTTAGAAAACCCATAGGCTTTGGGTTTAAATTCTAGCTTTAAAGCCTCCTGTGTTTAACCTCCCTCTCCTCCGTAAAAAGAGGCGACGAGTCTGCCTCTGAGGTGGCGTATTGCGTGTCCAGTGTGTTCCACGCGGGTGCGTCCTGGGTGTACATAAACGTCCGTCCCTCTGATACGCTGGGGTACGTCTTTTAGGTCCTCTTTGTTTTTTCTTTGAGTGGAGTTTACTGCTGGCCAATCAAAACAGTTAAACAACAGGCCCCGTCTGCGCTGGAAGGAAAAATATGTTTATGTAAAACCTACTTTATCCGGAAGAGATTCAAGCCAGAGGCGGATGGAAAAAGATGGCTCGAGTACCCGTTGCCAGTCTCTCTTGCTATTTCCACCTACTGACCTTTCCATCTCTCCTTCCTTCCTCCCTGCCTCCCTCCCTCCCTCCCTTCTTTTCTTCCTCTTCCTGCCTCTCTTCCTTCCTTTACCTCTAACCTGGGAAAGCTTTTAGGTATTTGCCGAAAATACCGAAAAAAGACTCAAAAGCAACAAGTGTCTTCTGCTGCCCTGCTGAGACGTGACTCTGAAATGCTGGGCATCGCGGGGGGTGGGGGGAGGGGCATTTTCAAAGTTTCCAGCATTTCCCCAGAGCCGCTGCCTTTGGCCGGCACGTTTTGTGACGTGTCACCCACATCTGCTGCAAACTCCGTGGAAGACTCAACCTTCAGCACCCTCAGGTCCCCCTCCTCCCCGGGCAGGCTCATGAGACGTGACATGCCGGCTGGCGAGGACGTCCGCCTGCAAGCTGGGGAAAGCCACGCAGGAACGTTTAGGCAGGAATTCCTGACCCAAGTGCTCCCTCCTGGTTGTCCCTCCTGGTGTGCCACCTCAGTCACCTGGCTTCCGGTCCCCCGGCCCATGTGTGTGTCACTGGCTCTGTGCCCACACTGCTTGGGGCAAGGCCAGGAGTCATGCTGCTGTAGAACACACAGCATCGGTGAGACCCCACTTTGGCGGTGGATTCTCTCTCTTTTCCATGTTGCTGCCTGGTGGGATCAGAGCCTTGATGCCTAATGCGCTTGATGACTTTCCTTCCCTGAGCTGAGAATTCAAGAAACGGAGGCAGAGAGAGAGAGAAAAACGCTTAATGCCTGGAGCATGCCACGCCTGACCTGGTGCTTCTCACACACGCTTACTTCATCGTCCAGCCACACTGGGAGGGACAGTACTATGACCCGTAGTCCTGTTTTATGTATGTGAAGCTTGAAGCTGGAAAAAACTTTTTCTTTGATTTAGTGTAGTTATTTACGATCGTTTCACAAAGGATTTAAGGTATCTTAAAAATAGTCATGCAGAACTGTAGGATTAAAAACAAATGAGAAGATTGGGGCAAATGCAGAATAAGGAGAAAGCAGTTGAAAGTTCACGTGAAGTATGAAAAAGCTCACCTAGAGTTTGGGTACTCGGTGTCTGCCATGAGGTGCTGTGTGTTTGGTAGCAGTGGGCTGCAGTCTTGGCCCTGGGACTGCGGCCCACGGTAGGAGAGACAAAAACGGAATCAACTGGATTTAGAGTGTTTGTTAGACTTTTGAAATTTTGTTCAGGAATCTGAGATGCTGGCACCTGAAAGGAGTTTCTCCACCGGGTTCTCCTGAGGGGACCGTGGAGGATGTAGTGCATGCGTACTGTCCCCACCCTGAATCCAGTGGTGAGTCCCCTGGGCCCACGAGGGCTGAAGCAGTTTAACCGGAGTCACCCAACCGGTGAGCAGGGAAGCTGTGTGTCAACGCAGTCCTCTGACCCCATGACCCATCCATCGTATTGCCTGTCACTGGTTACTTACAGGCTCTTCTCTTTATTTATAGAGATGATTTATTTTAAAAGAGGCATCAGAGTATATAGATATTGTCCTCATTGGGGTCGGAAAGCACACCATCTGGAATGAACATGAGCATTTGAGGATTGGTGGTAATAATGACAACATCCATGGCAACAGCAATGGTTACTATTACTGAGAGCTTATTAGGTACCAGGTACTGTGCCAAGTGCTTTCCAATGAGTCATTTTATGGAATTTTCACAAAACCCTAAGTGGTAGGTATTACTGTTATCCCTGACAACAACAGAAAAAACAGGTTCAGAAAGACTGAGCATCTTACCTAAGGTCAAATGACTAATAAGCAACCCAGCTGGGATCTGAGCCCAGGCTCGTCTGACCCCCAGCCCCTGCCTTTACCCACCAGGCGTCACTGTCTCATCCTCGGGGAGGTGACTGGTGTCACTCTGTTGAGCATTCTAGTGGCTGTGGCATTTGGGTCTGAGGATGGCGTGGTCTGGAGGCTGGAGGTCAGAGACGAGGACCACTGAGCCGCAGGGGGCAGGGTGCTTCAGGACAGCGTATCTGCCGTCTGCATCCTGGCCTGGCTTTGGTGGCCATCTCAACTCAAAATGGCAGCTCAGTGGGAAGCTGGTCTCGACAAGTCAGGAGACAGGGTTGGGTGCCTGCCTGGCAATTTCGAGTTGGGGCTGATCTCAAAGTGACCAGATGTGGCTCTTTCTCCACCTGTGCTTTCCCTACTCTGTGGGTGAATAAACATCTTTGGTCTCTAGGGCCTGCAGTACGAGATCTTTCTGAGACCTTAGTTAATTAAAATACGTGGAATGAGAGGCAAGGAAAACAACTTTTGAACTGGCCCTGAGACTGAGCTGCTGTTCGCAAGACTAGAGTCTCCTTAGCTTTTTGTCCAGACAAATTGCTATATTTACATAGGGAGGAAGGGAAAGAGAATCCGTTTCACTCCTGGGAAATCTGAATGAGAAATAACCATGGAATTGCGTTGGCTGTGGCAAAAGAGAGCATACTGTTTGTCCATGCATTCAGCAAACATTCATTATTTGCTTGTTCCATGCCACGCCGTGCTGCGTTCTTTGGATTAAGATGGGGTACCCGAGACCCAGTCTGCCCTCTTCAAGGAGATGAGGCATGTGCATAAGTACATATAAGATGGTGAGTGATCACTATCTAGGAGATTCTCAGTGGCAGATATATTTCTGTTTGGGGTAGAAAAAGGTGGTAGAGGGGGTAGCTTTCAAACTGATCCACAATAACATTTCAACAGGCAGAGAAGACTTAAGGTGGGTGTATTCTTATCTGGGGGACTTAACAAAAGTGTATTGTCTTTCCGTTTTGGAGCCTGGAAGTCTGAAATCCAGGTGTTCATAGGGCTGGGCCCCTCCTGAAGTCACTAGGAGAGAATCCTTCCTTGGCTCTTCCCAGCTTCTGCTGGCTCCCGACTTTCCTGGGCATCCCTTGCCTTGTGGCTGCATCACTCCAGTCTCTGCCTCATCTGCACATGGCCTTCTTCTCTGTGTGTGTGTGTGTGTGTGTGTGTGTGTGTGTGTGTGTGTGTGTGTGTCGGTGTGTGTGTGTGTGTCGGTGTGCCCTTTCCTCTTCTTACAAGAGCACTGGATTTAGGACCCACTCTAATCCAATATGATCTCATCTGGACCTTGTCTTGACTAACATGCAAAGACCTCATGTCCCAATAAGGTCACATTCTGAGGGGCCAGGTGGACATAAATTTCTGGGAGCACCATTTGACTCACTACAGAGTGGAAGGAGAATTTTAACAAACCAGTCAGGTGAGTGGAAGCAAGACGTGTTTACAGAGTGGTATTAGACTGTTCTGAAGAGAATAGGAGACAAGCCTAGGAAAGTATATTCCGGCCAAATTAAGGAGGGCTTGGGTACCAGCATAGGGGTAGAACGTTACTCCGTAGGTAGATGGGAAGCCGGGGTACTGATGAGATACCTGTGAATTCTAATTTAGCAAAGGTTGAAGCCAAGGATTATAGACCCATCTCTTGGAGGAACTGTGAACTTAGGTCAGATCAACATTTGGTGAGGTTGACCATGATTGGACCAATTTAACTGGAGAAAAATTAAGCCCTGAGACTTCTGTTTCAAGGAGAAAGTTGGGGGTGGGAAGTTTGGTGGGTTTTCATTCATGCCACAAACACTTATGAACACCCATCCTGTGCTAGTATTGCTTTAAGCTCTAGGGATACAGCCAGCAAGAGTCAGGCCAGGTTTGGGCACTGAAGGAGCTTGAGCTTTAGTGGCAAGAGAGACAGTGAACAAAGGAGTAAACAGTTTCAGGAGTATGTTTCCACTGACCTCTTTTTTTAAAAAATAAATTTATTTATTTTTGGCTGCATTGGGTCTTCGTTGCTGTGCACGGGCTTCTCTAGTTGCAGTGAGCCGGGGCTACTCTTCATTGTGGTGCACGGGCTTCTCATTGCGGTGGCTTCTCTTGTTGCGGAGCACGGTCTCTAGATGCGCGGGCTTCAGTTGTCGTGGCTCGTGGGGTCTAGAGCGCAGGCTCAGTAGTTGTGGCGTACGGGCTTAGCTGCTCCGCGGCATGTGGGATCTTCCCAGAGCAGGGCTCGAACCTGTGTCCCCTGCACTGGCAGGCGGATTCTTAACCACTGCACCACCAGGGAAGTCCCTCCACTGAGCTCTTGTCACCATTGGAAGCACAGTGCCTCATGCATCGCTTTGCCTAGACGTCCCTTGTATACCTACAGCAAACCTGGGTTTAAAAAGCTGGGCACAGATTGAATTATAGGCATGAAACAGTTCTGCCAAATATTTACATTATATTTATGGAGCTGTGTAATCACCAAGACTGGTCTCCAGTTGGCATATTAACCTCTCTGTTTCCCAGCCTGTAACCTCAATACGTACACAAATGCTGAGTACAACTGAACCCTGCAGGTGGGTATCTTTTTGGAACTGAGCTAATCTCCCCTAATTTATCTGATCAGTATCATTTTTCTTGAGAAAAAAAAAATCTACGGTGAGATTGATAGTCTTTCATTTTATTCAGTGAGGTTACATGTTCCCTTTATCCCCGTCACTTACTTTGGCCTGTTAGAATTAGGGGTGCAGTTCCCAGCTCTGTCTGGCTTGAGGGTGGTAGCCTGGCTAAAGTCAAAACTTCTTACAGGAGCTGTTTTGCTTATGTTTATGTGTGTCTATTTATGCTTATATTTGGGGATGGAGGCTTTCTAGTACTCAGCCTTTGTCAGTTGTTTGGCTGAGAGAGAGTAACAGGTGGGTCTTTGGTTTGGCCCAGAGAGGGTCTCGGCCCTCTACCATGGTAATCTGCATTCAGAGTTTGTTGGAGTGAATGACTTCCAAATCTCCCCCAGCTTCATGTAGGCCTGGCACGTTGTGGGGAGGAAACCCATGTGTGTTGTGGTCTGCCTTTCAGGAAGAATTTTTACTTGGTGATTCTGGGCTCCACAGTGATGTGGTTTTTCACTGTTTTGAGCAGAAGTGACCCCCCCTCACCCCCCTTGGTAGTTGAGATTTTGCAGATTTTTCCACCCGGCACACACTTCTGGGCTCTTGGTGAACCTTAGCACCCACGTGCTGCAGTGTGGCGTTGCTCCGGGCTGGATCCTCTTGGCTTTTCTGTCCAGCTGCAGTGCTAAGCCATCTTTTTGAGTATGAGGAGATGAGAGACACGATCTATCGTGTAGTCAAACTGGTGAAGTCATAATATTTTTGCAACCAGAGCTGGAAGCTCAGTCACAATGAGAGTGATTCAGGCCTTGATTTCTTACCCGAGGTAATTTCGAGAGGTGTGAAGTCAAGAAAAGACCCACAGTTGTTGCTGCCCCTGTAGAAAAAGCCCCAAACGCTGAGCTTCTGTAGCCAAGACAGGGCTCAGGCCCTACCTGGACACATTCCAGTCTCCCACTTTATGACCTTCACTGGCCTCCACCATGAATAACCTTACTGAGAAAACGCTATCGGTCCTTCACCTGCCTTTTAGAGTCTGTCTTGTTTTATATCTTGGTCATGTTAGCCATGTTTGTAGAAGGGAAAAAAAAGATAACTTTTTTCTAAAATTAACGTCCATATAACTAAGAGACTTGGGACATACTGTAGTTAATGTCTTAGTTTGGAAATGGGAAGTCTTACCTTTCAGAATAAGTCAGCAGGGAAATGACCTTCTCTGAAATCCAGAAGATATTTGAAAGAAATTCAGATAGAGATGGTTGCCTTAGACACCGACAGCTTTTGTGATTTTGAACTATTAGGAATAAAAGGCTTAGCAGTGCCTGGCGTACAGACTGGATGTGCCCTGAGAGTTCTTTTCAGGAGGAACAGAGGAGGGTGCAGGTGAAGGTCAGCGGACCCAGGCTCCCAGGTCACAACTTTGTGCTGACCTAGAGGAGCGACTTCGAGGAAGTAGCTTAACTGGTCCGTTCTCAGCTTTCACTGAAGATAATCAAACTGACTTTGCAGGGCGTTGTGAGAATACAAAGTAGCTGAGAGGGTCGAACACCTAACCATGCTTGAAACATAGTGAGCCCTTAATAAATGGGAGCAGCCGTTCCCATTCATTGTTATTATTTCACCTCCAAGGTATTATTCTGGGTGCTCCTGACTTTGTGCAAAATGCATTTAGACACACAGAGTGAAATAGGAAACTGCAAAGAAGACTAACCAAAGTGGTGGAGGAGTTGAAAAGGAGACCTATTAAAAAAAAAAAACAAGCTTGAAAGAACCGATTATTTTTGGTGGAGAAGGGAAGACTGGAGGGCGACCGAATGACTATCTTCAAGGTGTTGAGGTGTCGTTATGTGGAAAATTATAGCCAGCTGTTCTCCACCTCCACGGAGGTCGACAGACCCGGGACAGACGGGACAGGCCAGAGCCAAAGAAGGAAAGGGGAAGCAGTAGAAATGACAAAATATAAATCAGGAACAAACACAGAGAGCATGGGGCGGGGGGAGGGTGCAAGTCTCAAGGAAGGTGCCAGAAAAGTTGGTGTCAACACTTCCCATGAACTCCTGAGCTGTAGGGTGTGGAACCCGGTCCCCTCGCTTCAGCCTGCCCCCCATCTCTTGCCGTGGGCGCCAGCTTGCTCGTAGCTCATGGCCACGCCTGTCTAACCCAGGGCAGCTGGACTGAATAGTTGGCACTTGACTTGGAGCGGTGTCTCAGTCGGGGTCCATCTTGCTTCCTCAGGGTGCAGCTGTCTGGAGGCATTTTCTGTCGTCGTGACTGGGGAGGAGGAGGCGCCGCTGGCATTGGTGGGCAGGGGCCTGGGATGCGGATGAGACACGCGCTACACTGCACAGGAGAGCCTCCCACAGCAAAGAATTATCTGGCATCAAAACATCAGTAGTGCTACTATTGAGAAACCCTGGATTAGAGGAATAGAACATCATAGCCTGGGCTTTCTTAAGGCTCATTAGTTTACGCCAGAGCATTTTTTCCCTCCATTTACACCAAACCATGGAACTGAATGGTTAGAAGACTGTTAACAGCATTTGCTATTCTAAGAAAGTGTGTGGATTCCATTATAATCATATGTTTCTTAGCTGTCTGCTCTACTTTGGTTTAAAAATATTTATATTTCTAAATAAGCGACTGACTCTTTGTACAGGGAAAATAACATATGCATTAGAGCTCCAGGGAGTGTGGTGCAGACACCACCTTCCATGCTTCCTCTGCCCAGATTCTTGCTGGCCAATTAATCGCTGCATTCAAGGGCTCCCAAGGCAGGGACTGCCCTGCAATGAGAATGTGCTGGTTGAGAGGAAGACAGGGCTTCAGGTGGGAGAATTCCCCAGGGGCCAAACACAGGCCAGCAGCAAAGGGAGGGCTCCCAGGGTGAGCGACTTCAGCGCACACATCCTGATGCTCTGGAAATGTTGCCACTCGGCGACTCTGAGGATACAGCACGCTTTCCGGACTTACTAATACATTGCTGTTTCTAAATAATATATGTTGTGTGTGTCCATCTGTAAACTTTCAGAGTCTTCTGAAATTCAGACACAGCATGAAAGCACACGCTATATTTGATCCTTGCATAAATAGCACAGATTTTAATTTTATCCCAGTTACGGATATCTGGCGCGTGTGCCGAAACTCTGGGCAGACTGGTGTGAAATTTAACTTGAGCAGCTAAACACAAGGGTGAGAGAGCACAAAATAAACAAGCACACACACTTCCAGCCCTACAGCATTTGGTATGTGAATGGGAAAAGCACCCAAATCCTCTCTCTCTTTTATTTTCTCCCTTGTGACAGTCAGATTACAGATTGTCTGTAAAGGCACAAATCCTCCACATCTCCACATCTCCCACGCCACCCCTTTCTCCCCTGGAAGGCTGCCTGCAACCATTTCATCTGCCTAAGTTCTTCCGAGGTGGAGTTGGAGTTTCAGTGAATGAAAGTGTCCAGGATGCTTTGTTTTCAGATTTGAACTTAGATTAGAGATTCCCTTGGTTTCAAGAAAAGGAAAACAGTCTCCTTGAGAACATTTTGGAAGGGGAAACAGGAATGGAATTGGAAACGATGGGAAATAACAGACTTGTGGTTTGGTAGATGGGCATGGGGATCTCGGTTTAGGCAATTACAGAGTTTGTGACCCATGGAGAGTTACTTAAAAGCTCAGTTCCTTGCTTTACTAATTTGTAAAAATGGGAATAACTCCGGCCTAATAGAGTAGCTAGGGAGGTACGCAGTGGTGGCACACAGGTGCTCCGAGAATGTCATTTTCCTTCCCCCTTAAAGACATCTGTAAGTCCAGCCTAAATGCCACTTGCTGAGGAAGTAGGATGCGTTGTTGGTTGCTGCTGATAATCATTCATGTTGGTACAAATTCCGTTCTTCTCTCTTCCTTTAATCACCTCCGTTCAGGAATCAGCCAACACCTTTCAGCCTGCCCACCCCTATTTATAGGTCATTCTGGGTATTAAGTACACAGAGAGCTTTCGGCCTTAGAAACACCTGTGTGTCCCAGCGGACTGTGTTGATTTGGGGGTTGGAGGAGGGACGGTGGGCATGTGTGTGCAGTTCACGGAGCCGGAGCCATGAGAGGTAGCAACAGTGGATGGGTGAGTCTCTCCTTGTACTCCCGAGAGAGGACGTCTGCCTTCCATCAGTAAAAATTCCCATCTTTATATTCAATTTGTTTCCACAGAAGAGCGCGTTGTCCCCATTGAAGTATGCCGATCCAAACTGTCAAAATACTTGCAGGGAGTAGTTTTCCGCTGTGATAAGTGTACCTTCACCTGCTCCAGTGACGAGAGCCTCCAGCAACACATAGAAAAGCACAATGAACTGAAACCTTACAAATGCCAGCTCTGCTACTATGAGACCAAGCACACGGAGGAACTGGACAGCCACCTTCGGGACGAGCATAAGGTACGGGCCTGGCCTCCCTCCTCCCCCCCTCCCCCCCAGCACACCTGGGGGAGGGGCCGGGCCAAATTTAGCCACACCCACTGTGAGCAAGACAGAGACAATGCGCCAAAGTAATGTTTAAAATGAGGTTCAGTTTATTCTTTTTTTTTAAATTTATTTATTTATTTATTTTTGGCTGTGTTGGGTCTCCGTTTCTGTGCAAGGGCTTTCTCCAGTTGTGGCAAGCGGGGGCCACTCTTCATCACGGTGCGCGGGCCTCTCACCATCGCGGCCTCTCTTGTTGCGGAGCACAGGCTCCAGACTTGCAGGCTCAGTAGTTGTGGTGCACGGGCCCAGTTGCTCCGCGGCATGTGGGATCTTCCCAGACCAGGGCTCGAACCCATGTCCCCTGCACTGGCAGGCAGATTCTCAACCACTGCGCTGCCAGGGAAGCCCTATTCTTTTATAAAAGAACTGTAAGGTCGTTTTAGAAAAGTGGAACACGTAGATGGGGGAGAGAGCACCACCTGTAATGCTACCCCCGCATCCAACTGCTTAACATTTTTGGTCTCTTCTATGCCCACTTTCCTTTGTTTTATTTAATTATGATTCTACCTTACTTGAAAGAGTATATCTTCCCTTTCTCGTTCTTAACTTACCCTAACTGGAGTATTTATTTTAAATGTATTATCACAAGAGTTGATGAACTTTTTCCGTAAAGGGCTAGATCGTAAATAGTTTAGGCTTTGCAGGCCAGATGGTCTCAGTGGCAGCTACTCAACTCTGCCCTTGTAGCAAGAAAGCAGCCCTAGACAAGACAAACATGAATGGGCATGGCTGTGTTCCAATAAAACTTTATTTACAAAATTAGGCGACAGGCTGTGGACCCTTAGTTGCCGGCCCCTAATCTATCTGACGGCTCTGCCGGTGTGTCCCTCAGTCATGTAGGTTGTTTCTGATATACTGCTGACTACAAAAATTTTCCAAGGCTTTGCTGTTCATGTCTGAACATTGTAAGGACCGTACAATATGTGTTTTATTTGTGGAGGGAACAGATTAGTGTAGGACATAAAATAAGGGGTTTATGAAAAAGAATTCTCTTCCAGAAGTCTGCTGATCAGAGGGTAACATCATCCCAGATGGTTTCCTCTCTTCCCTGAGGACTTGTGTGGCACATCAGGAGTTGAGACAGTTGTTTCTGGTTTTGTATATTGTCCAGAGTGTGGGGGAGTGTGTGTTGGGGGGCGGGTAGGGATGATTAGTATTTGTTTCATGAAAAGAGCCTATTGAAATGTTTTCTAATTAACCAACAAATCCAAAACATCTAGTGAGTGTTTACCTAAGGCACAATGAGAAGCACTTTTGATAGTGTTTCCTTTTTTCCTTGCTCTGTGTACTGTCAGTGGAAATAACAGCTTCTCTTTTCTGGACTTAACAAACCCAAGTTATAAAGATTCCTGTCTGAGTCATCTGCACCCAAGGGTTAGAATTTTTCTGTGAGGTGTTGAGAGAGAAGGCTGAGCTTTATCACCCATCTACAATTTAATGGTTTGATGCTAACTTTTCTGCTTTGGAATGCATTCATTTCCTAATGTGTCTCCCCAAAAATGAAAGCAGAGAAGAAAAGCCTGAGTTACCTCGCTTAAAAACTCCAATACCCTTTCTTATCCAAACTTCCTGGGCATTTCTGCCCCCAAACTGAAAGGAAAATCACTCACCTATCTCAAGCTAAGCTTTCTACATTTATGCACATGTGTCTTATTTATGTAACCACTTTTTATTATAGTGTTGAAGCCATCAGACTGGTTTTTTGGGACAGAGCAAACCAGGAAGGTAGATTCTTCCCCAATGGTTGCACAGTAGCTGTGAGTCACTGGAGAACTCCAGAGAAGGCTAGAAACCATACCAGATGTGAAAGCAGGCGGAAACGTGGGGCTTTGGAATATGCGTCAAGCAAATGGGTTACTCAGGAAACTAGGAGCCCAGTTTAGAACTTTTGGAGCCAAACAGACCTAGGTTTGAATTTTATCTCCACCATTTACTGTACAGCAGGTTACTCCAATTTCTCTGTCTGTTTCCTGATTTCTAAATGGGAATCAGTATACTCTTCTCAGAAGTTTTGTAAGATTAAATGAAGTCCTGGTATTTCCCACACTTTGAGAGGCACGTCTCAGTCTATTTGCGAATTGAACTGTGCTCAAATATAACAACAACCTATCAGAAAGGCAGTTATGTCCCTAAAGACCTGAAATGGACTATAAAATCACTAACTCTACTTTGCATTTTAGACATGGTCTTTGATATGTTATATTTTCATTATGCCATGTTCGATTCTTTAATCTTACTCCCTCTCATGGTTGACCAGCTTATTAAGTCCAACAAGCACCTAATTGAGGCTAAAGAATTGCCACTCTCAGCATGCCTAATGATTTTCATCTTTGTCTCAATCGTTGTGAAGTTTGAGGCTCGTGCTTATTAACTGTTCCTTCTTTTCTAAGTGATGCATACAAAATGCAATTTGAATTTTTGAAATAATTATCCAAACACTATTTTATAAACATAGACAGCAGTGCTGCTGAAAGTGAATTTTTGACTGATAGGCAGTGACATTATGCACTAATTAAAAGTGGTCATTCATTGGGGTGAAGGATATACAAAAGCCTGATTTCAGCATTCATGAAAAGGGTATAGGAGTATCGATAAACAGTGTACTAAAGAGAAGTTTGCTAATGATTGAAATACAGAAGTCAAGAACCATGAGGCAAGAACAAGAAATTAAAGCCATAAGAATTGGAAAGGAAGGAATAAAACTGTTTTTGTTCACAGACAGTGTGATCTCTGTAGGTAGAAAATCCTAAATAATCTATTTTAAAAGGTACTAGAATATTAGTGAGTTTAGCAGAATTGAAGGATATAAGATCAATATACAAACGCCAATTATATTTCTATATACTAGTAATGGACAATCTGAAAAAATGAAATTTTAAGAAGATCAGTTTCATTTATAATATCAAAAAGAATAAAAATGCTTAAGAATAAACAAGAACTGTGAAAGCTATATGCTGAAAACTACAAAATGTTGAGAGAAATAAAAGAACTAAGTTAATGCAATATATACCATACTCATGGATTAGCAGACTCAATATTGGTAATGCTTCCCAAACTGATCTACAGATTCAGTGTAATCAATCTATCAAAATCTCAGTAGGCTTTTTTCTTTAGTAGAAATTGACAGACTGATGCTAAAATGTATATGGAAATGCAAGGGACCTAGAATAGCCTGAACAGTATGAAAAAAGAACAAAATTGGAAGACTCACCCTTCCTGATTTCAAAACTTTTACTATAAAGCTACAGTAATCCAGAAAGTGTGGTATTGGTATAAGGACAGATGTGTGGATCAGTGGTGCAGAAGAAAAAGTCCAGAAATAAACCCTAATATATGTGGCCGGTTGATGTTCATCAGAGGTGCCAAGGGAATAAGGAAAAGATAGCTTTTCAACAAATAGTGCTGTTACCATTGGATTTCCATATGGAAAATAGTGGTTGTTGACTCTTACATCACTCAAATATCTCTTGGGAAAAAATTCTTAGGTATGATAAAATAGCTGTGAACATTAAAAGAAAAAATTCAATAAAGTAGATGTCATCAAAATTAAATTGTTGCTCTTCAGAAGACACCATTAAGAAAATGAAAAGGCAAGCAACCGACTGGAAGCAAATATTTGCAAAATAACTATCTAACAAAGGAGTTTAACCAAAATATATAAAGAACTTTTACAACTCAGTAATAAGATTAACAATTTAATTAAAAATGAGAAAAAGATCTGAATAGACACTTTACCCATGAGGCTATACAAAAGGCAAATGATCACATGAAAAGATGCTTAATAGGACTCATCATTAAGGAAATGCAAATTAAGACATCATTAAGGAAATGCAAATTATATGCAAATTAGGTGGTAAGCCATCACTACCTCTCCACTAGAGTGGCTGAAATTAAGAAGACCAATAGCATCAAAGTGTTAGCAAGGTTGTGGAGAAACTGGAAATCTCACACAGGGCTGAATGCAGTGTATAATGGCACATCTACTTTTGAGCATTTTGGCAATTTGTTTAAAAGTTAAACATACACTTTACCGTTTGATCCAGCAAGTCTACTCCCACATAAAGTCGTTGCATAAACAAAATGTGCTATATCCATACAATGGAATACTACTTATCAATAAAAAAATTAGCTACTGATACATGTAACAATATGGCTGAATATCAGAATCATCATGTTAAATGGACAGAAGCCAGACACAAAAGACTACATATTGTATGGTTTCTAGAAAAGGCAGAACTGAGGAGACAAAGCAGGTCAGAAGTTGCTTCAGGCTGGTGGTTTGGAGCAGGGATTGCTTGCAGAGGGTATGAGGGTATTTCTTAGAGTAATAGAAGAAGATTGTGGAAGGTTGTACAAATGTATACATTTACTAAAACTCATTGAAATGTTCATTTAAAATGGATTAATTTTATGGTAAGTAAATTACACCTTAATACCTAAAAGATGCAAGTTCCCCAGGACCTGACACATGGTAGGTCCTCAGTAAATGTTAATTTTCTGCAGTCTTTTCTTATAAGGTTGATCCTGAGAACAGATAGAGCCATAAAGATGCAGAGATCCAGAGGAATGTGTAAACTGGCAAAAATAAAATGTGCTGTAGACTTAGCAGTTGGTTCTAAACTAAGGTTTACTGTTTTCTAGCAAAACAATGTTGTGTGCATTGCTCATTACATTCTTCCACGAATAGCTTTAGGTGATTTTGTGTGGTAGAGAGAATCTATACGAGAAATTAAAAGACACTGTAGGATGTATTTTCAGTCAAAGGATTTCATCATTAAACAGAACTGGATATTCAAAACTGGACTCCTGAATTCTGCCTGCAAAGCTTGTAAACCTCAGGAATGTCTCTGAAGATGTCAGACTGTATCATTCATGGACTAGACAGAATACTGGTTCAGCAGGAAGCATCCTTGAAGTCAAATAAACCATTCCGCTGAAGAACCAAATTCTCAAGTGCCCTGGATTTACACTGCTGTGTTTATCCTCAGAAGCCAAGGTGAAGTAGAAAGGGGTGACAATCAGCACATTTATTTTTTTCTCTTTATTTGTTTTAGCACCTTCATTTTTTTACGTGACACAGAATCTTGTCTTCCTAGATCTTTATCTTTGTACCAGTGAACAAGGAATCACTTGTAAATCTCTTGGAATCTAAAGTAAACAGTACAGGCTATCTGAACTTTTAGTTTTTCATCCTTCAACTCCCTGTCTTTTTTCTATCTCACTAGGTCTTCTAGAGGCGGACTATTCTATTCTTTCAGTCCCTCCCTCCTTATGTTCCTCCCTCTTTCTCTCTCTCTCTCTCTCTCTCTCTCTCTCTCTCTCTCTCACACACACACACACACACACACACACACACACACACACAGAGAATGAAATCATATGTCAGTAGTGCCATTTATTAGCAATGCTGGTGCAAGATGAAGAGGTAACATTTCTAGGAACCTTGAAATCATGAAAAAAACCAAACCTCGCACTTCTCACATTTGGAAAAACACACATATATTTTTCTTTGAAGAAAGTTTAAGTATATGCAATACCTTGTTAGCGTTCTTTATGGTTCTGAAGTCTCTTTGCTAGTTTAAGGAACATAAAAATATATTATCTCTAACTTGGCTTTGCTCGTAAAGTTGTCATGTTCGCTGTATGAAATTTAGAAGGATAGTCTATTCAGGCAATACACATTCACTAATTGAATTTACTTTGAAATGTTTTTAGTTTTTTATACAGATGGAGCCTCAGGCAGCTGAACTCTAAGGAACTCGCATCTCCTACTTTCTGTCAGTTTAGGGGAAGCAGCAGAACATTCACCTCAGGAGGAATTGCCAACATTTGAGTTATTCCAATAAAATTGTTCTGCTTTCTGGACTAGTGAAATCCGCAGGGGCAAAAAAGTCACATAGAATATTTGTTTCCAGCAAAGGGAATGAGAAGAAATAAAACAAAGAACCTTCCCCAACTCCAAATCATAAAATACACCTTTGGCCATGGTTTTTTTGGACTGCGTTTAATTTCTGAACCAAGTACTGGCATCTCTAGCTTTATCAACTCTGTAGATTCCTGCAAGCTGAAGGTTTTTCCAGAAGATTATGTCATTTCATCCTTGCTCTCCCTCAGGTTATTTGCTTCTTGATTTGTCAACCGTGGACCTGCTTCTTTCATGTATTTTGGAAGACAAATCAGAGGTAGATGAGCAAGAGGTGTGGTCATATTCAGAGGGGTGTGCCTGGCAGAACCTTAGAAGATATTTCTCAAGTAGACATTTGAAGATGTTCTTTGCCTATAACCTTTGAAACTATCTACTAAAGTCTCCAGCCAAAATGAATGGCCCCAGCTCCCAGGCTTCCATAGAACTTTCCATCTTCCTCTATTAAGGCATGTATTTCATGCTGCCTCAACTTGCACTTAACTCTTTTTTTTTTTTTTTGTGGTGCACGGGCTTAGTTGCTCCGCGGCATGTGGGATCCTCCCGGACCAGGGCTCGAACCCATGTACCCTGCATTGACCGGCAGATACCCAACCACTGCGCCACCAGGGAAGCCCTGCACTTAACTCTTAACAAGGCTCTGTCTTGCCACTGGATGCAACAGTCTTAAAATGGAAACCACATTATTTACCTCTCTTTTCTTCCCAAATCTAACCATAGTGCCCTGCATACAATAAAGTCGCCAGTAGCTGGTTGCTAAATAAGTAAATAAATGAAATCACTTTTCAAATGAGAAATTGTAAGTATCCTATTTATTCAAATAAGCAAAACATGACAGCATCATCGGCATCTTTGCGTCTGGATTTCGAGTTCAGGAGATTGGCAGCAGCTCAGTTGGCCGACAGCAAAGTTGTTTGACTTTAATGATGCCTTTCACTTGGCTATCTTGAGTACTTGTGACTGGGGCTGTGCTGAGATTCTCAAAATGATTGATTCTGTCTGGACTTTTGCTAAGTCAGGTCTGGCAGAAGCATGTTTTCTGTTCTAACTCAATGATGGCAGAAGAAAGTAGATAGTCTCCTTGACTTCTGTGCTCCATACCCTTCTGGTACTTTACCATCCTTTATTCTTACCGTTCTTAGAAAGGTTTTTATTTTGAAGAAAATATTCTCAAAAGATTCTACTGCTTTATCCCACCAAATTTTGAATCGAATATTATTGTCACAGTACTTTTTCTTCCTTCTTCTTGTGTTCAGCCAGTATCCCATGGATAATGTTTCCATATTTTGTAAGCAAATTTACATTTCGACAGATGATCTGCATTCTAATGAGGAAAGCTGGAGCTATGTCATCTGAAGATGTGAGTTCTAATTCTGGCTTTATCACTTACTTGCTTTGTGTCCTGTTTTCCTCATCTACAAATATGGAAGATAATACATATCTTACAGAATGATCATAAGGGTTAAGTGATACATGGAAAAACTACTGGATTAATTTTTAGCCTATAGTAGATTATTTGGTAAGCATTGAAACAAAATCTTTTAGAAAATGTCCAATTTTATTCTCATTAGCAAGCAAATTTGTATCATGGCATGCAATATTATGAAGTTCTTTATACTTTATGATCACCTACGGGATTTTATGTTACTGGTAGATTCAAGTAACATGTATTGTGTGTCAACTAGATGACTGGCCTTATACTCTGCACTGAGCCTGTAAAACTAAATAAACAGTTGCTACCCTGGAAGAGTTTATAAGCAAGCAGATGAGATAAGCTTAAACAGAATCACAACTAGCGTGTTAAGTGCTGGATAAAGATATCTGTAAAATAGGAGGGCAGCATAATGCAAGGCAAGTATGGTGTCACGGCTCACCTTGCATAGAACTGTAATACACTGAGCTGAATATCTTTTCTAGAAGCTTTTATAAGAGCTCTGATAGAAATGTTCTTAGCAGAGAATTTAGGACTTTCACCTGCGTCTTTGACCGCCTTCCTGTAAGAATTCGTAGAGACAGTGCTTTGCCGACCCTTTCTCCCACTGATTCCTTTCCCTCATTCTCATTCTGACTTTCAGAGACAGGCAAAGGGAATGTACTGGGCAAACCACCTGATAATCATAAGTCAGGGGTGGGCAGACTCTGGCCCATGGACTAAATCTGGCCCACTGCCTGTTTTTATATGGCCCGCCAGCTAAGAATGGTTTTGACAATTTTAAATGGTTGAAAAAAATCAAGAGTAATATTTCATGACATGTGAAATTATACAGCATTCACATCTCAGTGTCCCTGAATATAGTTTTATTGGAGCACAGCCATGCTCACCCATTTCCGTATTATCTGTGGCTGCTTTCAAGCTACACAATAATTGAGTAGTTGTGACAGACCATATGGTCCAGGAAGCCTAAAAAACTCGCTTAACTGGCCCTTCACAGAACAAGTTTGCCTGCCTGGGCCATAAGTCCTTTAAAATCTTTGCAATACTACACATTGTCAGTTTGTGACTGAGATGGGCATTTCTGATGTAAGAGACAGTTTTTCCATGTTCTCTGCTGTCACTTCTTCTAGAAGTAAAAAGTTCACTTGGCCTTTCTTTTTAACATGAACACGCACTATTAGGTGATGTGAACATCCTGGTTGGATGTCTCTTTTTGAAGGTACAAGTGTTAAGTCAGTAGGAGGGGGACTCTGGAAACATTACATGGATTTTTCTTCATCACCATCTCCCCCACTTAATGTTTGCTAAGTAATCTGAAGACGTGGGTGTCCAACTTCATTCTTTCCTTAACAAGCAAGGTTATATCAGTCTTTCCTATAAGACTGGGTTTGCCCCCCAGGGCAGCATGAAAATGCATGTGCAACTTGGTTATATTTGTAAATCACATAACACTCCTCCCCTTAGAATAAGACTCGAGTATGTAAATTCTTTCGTATGCTGGGGACAGATAGAAACCATTTTGCTGAATGGTTAAAAAGCAGCAACCAAAAAGACAGGTGTAGTGGTGAAGCCTGAACATTAGCATGAGCATTGAACGGTTTACAGCATCTCCGCTTCAGCGTTAAGGGGTAAAGCTTTTGCTGGTCTTTGGCAGTTCATCTCACCTCCTTACTGGACAGCTTTTCACACAACTCTGAGTTAGCAGCCTTTATGGGGGACTTTCAATTCCTGGGCATTCACAAATAAGTTTCACGAGATATAAGGATCTGCACATAGTTTTACAGTCTGAGTGATTGTGTGTTTGAACAGCCTACCCTTTAAAAACATGGATGGCTTCTTTTGCCTTCAGAAGGCTCTAAGGAGCCAGGTTCTAGAACTCAAACTCAGCCTTGCTGTCTTTCTCTCTCTGTTGTGGGCTTTTGGGAAACAAGGTGATAAACTGCTTCTCATCTCTAAAGAAGAAAGTGAATGTCCCTCCATATGTCCTCTGTCCCATTAAGAAGTTGGTCGGATACCCACCAATTTCTAGATCCAGAACATAATCACTACAAGTATGATCATTTTAGAAGCAAACTTAGAAATATATTGGAACTTTAATATAAACTCTGTATACCATTTGACTTTGACCCTGTAATTTCACGTCTGAGTATTTAGCCTATAAAATTAAAACTAAATATAAAAGAAAGGTTTATATACAATAAGGCTTATTACTGCATTTTTTTCTTTTTTTTTCTATTTTTAATTTAAAAATTAAAAAAAATTTTTTTAATTTTAAATTGGAGTATAGTTGAATTACAATGTTGTGTTACTTTCAGGTGTATAGCAAAGTGATTCAGTTATATATGTACGTATATCCATTCTTTTTCAGATTCTTTTCCCATATAGGTTATTATAGAGTTCCGTGTGCTATACAGTACATCGTTGTTGATTATCTGTTTTATATACAGTAGTGTGTATATGTTAATCCCAAACTCCTAATTTATCCCTCCCCCCACCTTTTCCCTTTGGTAACCATAAGTGTGTTTTCAAAGTCTGTGAGTCTATTTCTGTTTTGTAAATAAGTTCATTTGTATCATTTTTTAGATTCCACATGTAAGTGATGTCATATGACATTTGTCTTTCTGTTTGACTTACTTCACTTAGTACGATAATCTCTAGGCCCATCCATGTTGCTGCAATTGGCATTATTTCATTCTTTTTTATGGCTGAGTAATATTCCATTGTGTGTGTGTGTGTGTGTGTGTGTGTGTACACACATACCACATCTTTTAATTAATTTATTTATTTATTTATTTAGGCTCCGCTGGGTCTTAGTTGAGGTACACAGGATTTTCGTTGCAGCATGTGGGATCTTTAGTTGAGGCATGCAGGCTTCTTAGTTGCGGCATGTGGGCTCTTAGTTGTGGCATGCATGTGGTATCTAGTTCCCTGACCAAGGATCAAACCTGGGCCCCCTGCATTGGGAGCACTGAGTTTTACCCACTGGCCCACCAGGGAAGTCCCTATACCACATCTTCTTTATCCATTCATCTGTTGTTGGACATTTAGATTGTTTCCATGTCTTGGCTATTGTAAATAGTGCTGCAATGAATATTAGGGTGAATGTATCTTTTTGAATTATAGTTTTCTCTGGGTATATGCCCAGGAGTGGGATTGCTGAATCATATGATAGTTCTATTTTTAGTTTTTAAAGGACCCGCCATACTGTTCTCCATAGTGGTTGTACCAGTCTACATTCCCACCAGCAGTGTAGGAGGGTTTCCTTTTCTCCACACCCTCTCCAGCATTTATTGTTGGTAGATTATTTGATGATGGCCATTCTGACTGGTGTGAGGTAATTCCTCACTGTGGCTTTGATTTGCATTTCTCTAATAATTAGTGATGTTGAGTATCTTTTCATGTGTTTTTTGGCCATCTATATGTCTTCTTTGGAGAAATGTCTATTTAGATCTTCTGCCCATTTTTTGATTGGGTTGTTTGTTTTTTCTGTTACTGAGCTGCATGAGCTGTTTGTATACTTTGGAGATTAATCCCTTGTCAATTTCTTCATTTGCAAATATTTTCTCCCATTCTGTGGGTTGTCTTTTTGTTTTGTTTATGGTTTCCTTTGCTGTGCAAAAGCTTTTAAGTTTAATTAGGTCTCGTTTGTTTCTGTTTTATTTTCATTACTCTAGGAGGTGGATCCAAAAAGATATAGCTGCAATTTATGTCAAAGTGTGTTCTGCCTATGTTTTCCTCTAAGAGTTTTACAGTATCCAGTCTTAAATTTTGGTCTTTAATCCATTTTGAGTTTATTTTTTTGTATGGTGTTAGAGAATGTTCTAATTTCATTATTTTACATGTAGCTGTCCAGTATTGAAGAGACTGTCTTTTCTCCATCATATGTTCTTGTCTCCTTTGTCGTAGATTAATTGACCATAGGTGTGTGTGTTTATTTCTGAGCTTTCTATCCTGTTCCATTGATCTATATTTCTATTTTTGTGCCAGAACAAAAATGTGTTTTGATGACTGTAGCTTTGTAGTATAGTTTGAAGTCAGGGAGTTTGATTCTTCCAGCTCCATTTTTCTTTCTCAGGATTGTTTTGGCTATTCAGGTGGGGTCTTTTGTGTTTCCATACAAATTTTTAAAATTTTTGTTCTAGTTCTGTGCCATTGGTAATTTGATAGGGATTGCACTGAATCTGTAGATTGCCTTGAGTAGTATAGTCATTTTGACAATATTGATTCTTCCAATCCAAGAATGTGGTATATCTTTCCATCTGTTTGTGTCATCTTCACTTTTTCATCAGTGTCTTATAGTTTTCAGAGTACAGGCCTTTTGTCTCTTTAGGTAGGTTTATTCCTGGGTATTTTATTCTTTTTTGATGTGATGGTAAGTGGAATTGTTTCCTTAATTTCTTTTTCTGATCTTTTGTTGTTAGTGTATAGAAATGCTAGATTTCTGTGTATTAATTTTGTATCCTGAAATTTTACCAGATTCATTGATGAGTTCTAGTAGTTTACCGGTAGCATGTTTAGGACTTTCTATGTATAGTATCATGTCTTCTGCAAACAGTGACAGTTTTATTTCTCCTTTTCTAGTTTGGATTCCTTTTATTTCTTTTTCTTCCCTGATTGCCATGGCTAAAACTAAACATGAAAGAAAGGTTTGTATATAATAAGGCTTACTGTTGCATTTTTAATAGTGAAAAGCCAGAAATAACCAAAGGTAAACTCACATGGGAAGAGTCAAGTAAACTATATCTACCTGATGAAGTATTATGTGGTGATTAAAAATGGATGTATACAGAGATTGATATTTATGCCATACCATGCATCAAAAAGCAGCACTGTAAATCATCTGTGAATAGAGAACAGGAATACAGAAATGTAACTACTTGTTCACAGGTATTATGTATAGGTCGTTGGATTTTAAATGAGTTTCTCTGTTTTCTAGTTTTTCTTTGTAAACATTTATAGTACAGAAAAATATAATAAATGAAAATGCAGACACCCAGTATCCAAGAGGTGAGAACCATGCCTGCTCTAATCTGGACACTGTGCTGGCCAGTGCAGATCTGGTTGTGAATAAGCTGCAGGGTGTTTGTCTTCATGGAGTTTGCAGTTCTGTTGGGGAGGCAGGCCAGAAACAGTTAATTTCTGAGGGTTTTTTTTAATCGCACCATTGTTGATTTACAATGTTATTTTCGGATGTACAGCAAAGTGATTCAGTTCTACACACATATATAGGTTATTACAAGGTATTGAATCTAGTTCCCTGGGCTGTACAGTCACTGAGTTATAAAAGGGGAGGGGAGGGTGCTGTGGAAGCCTAGAGCAAGGATATTTAACCCAGGAGGTGTTGAGGGAAGGTCCCCCAGATACAGTGACATTGGAGCAAGGCTGGAAGGCTGAGGAGACACCATGTGAGCGAGGCAGGCTTGAGAGAATTTCACACAGAGGACATGGCCTCTGTGGAGAGAGGCACAAAGTCAAGAGCTTGGCCTGTTCCAGGGACCTCAGTAAGCTCAGGGTGGTGGGAGCAAAGGGCAGTCAGTGTGAGGGCGAGGGTGGGCCAGGGGGTAAGATGATAGTCGGGGGGGGACATGTAAAGCCCAGTAAGAAATTGGGGTTTCATCCTCAGGGCAAGTGGAGTCTGACGTGAGCAGATTTAATTTTTTTTAAAAAATCACTCAGTCAGACCGCCCTGGAGGTTAGATGCAAGAGGTGGTGAGAATGGACGCTGGGAAACCAGCAGGGAGGGAGGGAGGGGGCTTGCAATAAGACAGGAAAGAGACGGTGGCTCAGAAGTGCAGCAAGGAGTCTTCCTTTTGTGTGAAGATTAATCCTGGATTGCTGGTTTGGAGATTTAAAGTATAGTGAGAACTCAACCCTATAAAGAGTTTTTAATTTAAAATCTTCTAATTACATAGCAAAATTTTTCATTCTTATTTTTAAACAAAGATTTTAGAAATCTTTAGGACAAATAAATCCTCGGTGAGCCCCGGGTGAACGTTATACCATGAAAATGTCATGTACTCATAAAATTGTGCAGAATCCAAAATGCTAACAGTTTTCCTGTAAAAGGAAAAGAAACAGGAAGGAGGAAAAGAAAAAATAACATTTGGTTTGGTGACAGATCTCCTTCTGTCACTGTGAGTTCCTTGATAGGCACAGGGCCTGGCATACAGCAGGGCCCCCGGGAGTCCTGAATGAATGAATGAATGAATGAATGCAAACTGCTGGATTAAAGATGTTTGAGGATTGTTTTTTGCCCTTTCTTGGTTTCATTTTTTTTTGTTTCCTGGCAATGCCCACCTCTCCTGCACCTTCTACATGCTTATAGTTGCCCTGGCTGAAGCAGGGAGAAAGCTATTGGAAAAGGCTGCCTTTTAAAGTACCGATCATTTCAAAATATTGTTTCTTTGCATATTTTGAGATTAGGCCAATTGGAATCTTGCCTGCTTTTCCTGAAAAAAACTGGCAACCCAGAAAACTTTTATTCACATATTTGTCATAAATGCTATTTGATTAAAATGTAGACTTTGTGGCGAAACATAACTTCATAAATATGCATTTACGATGCTTATACATGTTTCCAAAAGCCAAAATCGGAAAAGGCCACATTCCCAGAAAGGGGAAGGAAACCACAATTCGGTAAACTATTTATTGTGTTTCGGGTACTATGCTGGCCCCCTTTTACAAACAAGGACACTGAGGACATTTATGTTCAGTAATTTGCCCGGAGTCTCATGGTTCACGGCAAACCCGAAACTTGCGCTCAGGTCTGTCTGACTTCAAAGCTCCTGCTCCTTGTGCCCTCCCTTTTTGCTTCTGTGTTATAAATTTTTAAAAATCTATATAGGTCGGTAGGAGTGAGGATAGTAAATAGATAAAGCCCTAATTAGGAAGGTACTTTGTGCACAAGTCCTTTGCCGGCTGATACTGTGAACTCAGAGAGGAAGAAAGATTCTAACTTGACTTCCTCCTCTTCACCTTAGTCTATTCATTTTTAAAACTTTTTTTCATGAGCAAAACAGGAATTTGCCTTCTCTGAGGGTTTAGTGCTGAGATTGACGAAGAGGTCTTTTCCACCTTCATGCTGAGTTGTTTTCCAAGTCAACTGATTTCATGGATTTCATTCAATGGATTGTTTCTCTTGCTTTAAGAGAGCTTTCATCCCGAGTGTTCTTGCTCCTTTTCAACGCGGCCGACTCCCAACATGATGTTGTGGGGACAGTATTAAGCTTTTTCACAGGACTGTCTGTTGGCCCTGATGCTCTGAGGCTCTTTCTCTCGCATTTGTCACAGTTGATGATGATGTTTCCATCTGCCAGGCATATGGAATTGGTGGTGCTCAGCACATCTTTGTTCCAGGCTGGTCCCAGGGAATATTTTGGAACTGTCTTGTAAATTCTCCCTATCCTCTCCTGCGCCCTCATTACGCTCTATCTCTCCTGTAGCAGCTATGGAAATCTGCCTTGGAGTCTCATTAATGAAGTCTGTCTTCCCTCCTCAACTAAACTCTGAGCCTCTGGAGGCCAGAACTGGGTCTTATTTATCTTCTTGGGCCCCTTCCCTGGTCCCCACAGGGGAAGCACGGAACCCATCACTGTATTGGTTTGAGTCATTTTGTTGGCTAGACTCCTGTGCTGTCGTTGCTGATAATTCTATGCATGCAACTGAAGAAGTTCTGAAAATAGATTAATTGAAGAGGGTTGCATTTTGTACTACCATTGACATGAGAACCCCAAACAGAATATCCTTACAGAGTTTTCTCAGGGTGGATTTTTATTTCTCTTGGATGATATTTTGAAGACAGTTTGGATTCCCACATTATTCTAACCACGTTTTATGTAAACAAAAATCAGCCATAGTTAACACTTTAAAAGGGTTTTTAGGGATTTGTCATCTAGATTTTTCTCAGATAATCCCCAGCTGTGATGAATAGGCTGTGGTCAGCTTCAGAAACACTAGTAAAACTAAACAGTACCATTATTGTCTTACATCTAAACTGGAGTTAGGAATCGAATAGCTGTCATTTGGTCAAAGCTAGGACAGCCCACAGCCCTCCAGGTTGATAGGCTCATGGTGGAAATGTTGTGACTCTCACTGCTAGTTTTCAGGTTACTTACAGAGTCACTTCACCTCCAGAAACATAACTTCATAAATATGCATGTATGACACTTCTTATACATGTTTCCAAAAGCCAAAATCAGAAAAGGCCACATTCCCAGAAAGGGGAAGGAAACCACAATTTGGGTAGTTTACGGAAGGTACATCCTTGAATTCAACTCCAAAAATGTTTATTGGACACCTACTCTACACCCCAGGCTTCACGATACTTTTGATTTTCTGCTGACGGTAGCTCATGTTTCTTACTGAACTTGGTAAGGAAGGTCCGGTGTTGACACTTCCGGTGAAAATGAATGTGGAAGTAAATGGCAGGTACACCTCTGAGAGAGTCAACGTGAAGAAAGGACCTCTTAGGCACTGGGGTTATTTGGTCCTGGCTCTAAAAGCTCACCCACAGGAAAATGACGTTGGAAAGTTCTGTCCTCCGGGGAGAACCGCATTCAGTCGTGGTTTGTGATTCCACTGTCTGTTTGGGTCTTTTTCAGGTAAGCCGTAACTTTGAGCTGGTTGGACGAGTCAACTTGGATCAGCTGGAACAGATGAAGGAGAAGATGGAGAGCTCCAGCAGTGATGAGGAGGACAAGGAAGAAGAAATGAACAGCAAGGCTGATGACAGAGGTAGGTCCCTTCCCTGCCCTCTGAGCCCCGGCTGGCATCCAGCCCGGCCGTGCTGAGACAGAAGGGGAGGCAGAAGGTTGTTGTAGGGGTAACAGAAGGAATGGCCCCTCTTCGTTGAGTCGCGGAGCAGACTGACTTAAGAAACACGCCAGGGGCTGTGTCTTGTAAACTAGTACCGGCTCTAGAAACTCCCAGGAAATATATTCGTTAAAAAATACGTGGCGATGATTGGTTTTTTATTCAGGAAAACTTGGTATCTAGGGAATCTGCAGAATAAGGACAGACGGCAAGATGGATGGTCCTGTAAAAGCTACCGAGGAATGTAAATGAGCTTCCAATGGAACGCTTATTTAAAATTGCTTCTGCTGGGGTGTACACCGCTGGGCTGGGGGAGCTGCAGGGGGCTTGAGCTCTCTCCATGTGTCCTTCTGCACGGTCCTCCTCTTAACCCCCTTGCTACTGCTTTTGCTTTGTAAAGAGAGAGAGAGACCAGGGGCTTTTATTTGGCTGTGTTTACAGGGAAAGGTTTTGTGGTATTTTTGTACTAGTTTTCAACTTTCTGTGAGTCTATCCTTATTTTCAAAGTCAAGTTTTTCAAAGTATATTTAGTTGTAGACATAACGTTTACATGATCTAGAGTTGGTATTCTATATTGCTCAACACAGAATCTTGTGGAAAACCCAAGACTATACGTAAAGAATGTAGGTTGGGATATCTTACTTTAGTTATTGCAGATTTATCAAAAGCACGTGGATAACCTAGACCTGAGAAATAAATGTGATAGACACCATCCCAGTGATGAGAAGAATGGGATTAGTTGCCATTACTGAGCATCGTGATGTGCCAGGCCCAGTGTTGGCGGTTTTTATACCTTTTTCCCTTAATCCTGCATAATGTAGAGGGCTCTGCAGTCGGTCTGTCTGGATTTGGCTCCCAGTTCTGCTACTTGTTGGTGATATGACTTTGGGTAGATTATTTTATCTCCTTGTGCATTCATCATCCTTATAATACCAACGTCACTTCCTAGGGTTGCGTAAATCTTAAATGAGAGAGCACAGAAACGTTAGTCTAGTTCCTAGAACATAGTAACCAGCTAATGATAATGATAAAACCCTGCAATGTAGATGGTATTATTGCCATTTTTACAAATGGGGAAACAAAGGCCCAGGATACTTAAGAGCTTGTTCAAAGTTTTAAAAAAAAAACAAACAACAAAAAAAAACCACTGGAGGTTGAGTCTAAGTCTTCTGGCTCCAAAGGCAAAATGTCTTTTACACTACATACCGTCTCCCCTACCCTTTGGACAGCGGGATGTTCTCATTGAAGGGAACCTGCTCCTGAATTCTGTCAATCCAGTGGCCCTTAGGGCCTCACTGTAAGGTGCACTTTTGCGGAATTTCTTGGTTTTTCTTGCTTGGTCAGTCTGCAAGCCTAAGAAAGCCGACTTGGTGGCCACTTCCCCCTGAGGTTCTCCCTGTTCTTCTTCCTGACTTGCCCTGACTTCCAGCCCCATCCCCTCGCCCACCATCTTTCACCTCTGCCATAGTAGGAGACCACAGATTTGCTGACTGGGGATCCAGTTTGGCTCCTGAACCCCCATGCCCGTGCTAAATGGATAAATAGAACACCCGCACCATATAGACTGATTGCCCTTGTCATGTTACAGCTTTTGTTAGTAGGGGCTGTAGTAATCTGTTTCTTACAAGGAAAATGGCTGTGATCTGAGAAGCATGGTTTTTTAATTTTCTTTTCCTTTATTTATTTTTTTTAGCGTTTCACAAATATGTTCTCAGTGATGAATTCTTTAACGTCTGTGCACTGTTTCCAGAGTTCTCTGGAAGAGGATGCTTGTGACAGAGGGTACACAGGCTCCTTTTCTTCATGGTGCTCTGTGCCCTACCGTTCCTCTCCAGGAAATGAACTATTCCTCATTGGGTACCATGACTTTTTAATCTCTAGAGCCAAGCACACATGATTGTACAGGTTATAAGTATTGCAGAGGCAAGAACCCCTTTTAGTCCTCCCCTCCCCTGTGATGCCTCTAAAATAAAAGCGTAGACAATGAGAAGAAAAAGATGGCAGTTAGATGTGAGAGCACCAGGCACGTTCCCTTGCTTGCCCAGCCTGGCCGCCCCCTCGCACGAGCACTGTGGCATCAGACCAGCTCTGTTTGCCTGGAAAGAACTTCATGGTGTCTGATCGCCTGTCCCTGGAAAGTTTAGCATCCACATTCATGAGCCTTAACAGCATGGGGAAAAAAGTTTTGGTGGGGAGAAGCCTGTATTCCTCTCTGAGGGTGGGGGAATTACATGAGTCATTTCTAGTAACGTTAATGGGAATTACTAGCAAGAACCTTCCCGTACCCCTCACCCGATACTTGAAAGAACAGCCTTCTTTGTCTCATTGCCTTTGAATCAATTTTCCACCATCTAGGTGTATTCTTGCCAACCAGAAGAACCGGCACACAATAGCCTCGGGGTGTTTTTGCCAGACGTTCTGTCTTCCAGGAGTAGAGAGCGGGAGGTGGCTTTAGCACAGCTCTCGGGGCTAATGGAGAGCCATTTGATGTGTGACAGGTAATGACTGGCCTCCTCCTTTGAGGATGAAACAGCATGAGCCCTTGGAAAGAATAGGTGGCTGGTTTCATGTTTCCTAAGGGTAAGCGAGTGAGTGTGCCAGGAGCAGGCCCCGCGTTGGCTGTGTAGACGCTCATCGGGCGCTCAGTTCGGGGCGCTCACGTCCTTGGAGCTACCCCGTTCCCAGCGTCCTTTCCCAGCACGAGAACCAGGGAGGGGACTGACTGCGGCCACATTGCAGGTCCTGCCTCAGAAGGCAGCTCGAGGGAATCTGAAAGAGAAGAAACCAGGCGTGGAGAAATCAACATGAACCCAAGCAGGACCCTCCCCACCCCCTCTCATTATGCAGCTGGGAGGAGTTAGGAAGGCATTCTGCTGATTTCTTGCCCAAGATAATCCCTGCTAAGGAATTAATGCGCAGGGCAGATGGTGCTGTCTCATTTCCAATGAAAAGAATCAAGGAAGATAGTCTGTGCAATTATTTTTAATGGCTTGTGTGGTGATCTTCTTAATTTGTGAGAAAATGTTTCATCTTTTGTTAAAACTGGCCCCATTCACAGAGCTTTTTGTGCTGAAGATGAAGGCAGCGTAGAGACACCTAGCCTGTTAACGTCATCCTGAGGATTTTTATCAGATGGAGTGTTTCAACCAGGAGACATCCTCCTGTAACATCTTGTAGGTACAGACACACAGCGATCAGCTATGCAGAGATGATCAGCACGTCCCCGTGTGCTGCCCTCACTTTGCAGCGTGGCTGCAGCGCCGTCTAGGTCCTGCTGTTTATTATGCACGTAAAGATTTGGCCCTCCGTGGTATAATCAGAGACATATGGGCTTGGGGCTCAGGATAACACAGAGGCCATGTAGGTTCTCATCTTTGCGTTTGCCAGGAGGAGCGGCCTGGAAACAATTAGACAGCCAGTCCGCGTTTATCAGACCACTCGCGTGTGCCCAGGGCCATGGAGGAAATAAAACGACAGTCAACATTTGATGTTAACAACAGAGCTATCCAGAAATGTGTGCATATCCCCATGTTCAAGAATACACCAGTTGGACTTCTCTGGTGGCTCAGTGGTTAAGAATCCGCCTGCCAACGCAGGGGACACGGGTTCAAGCCCTGGTCCGGGAAGATCCCACATGCCGCGGAGCAACTAAGCCCGTGCGCCAAAACTACTGAGACTGTGCTCTAGAGCCCGCGAGCCACAACTGCTGAGCCCGCGTGCCACAACTACTGAAGCCCGTGCTCCACAACTACTGAAGCCCGTGCGCCTAGAGGCCGTGCTCCGTGACAAGAGAAGCCACCGCAATGAGAAGCCCGTGCACCGCAACGAAGAGTAGCCCCCGCAACGAGAGAAAGCCTGCACGCGGCAATGAAAACCCAACACAGCCAAAAAAAAAAAAAAGAATATACCGATTGAGGCATAGATGCCGGGCAGCTGGCCAGGATCCCTTACTAGCTGAGGACATGCTTTCACATTCCGGCCTCCCTGATGCCCGGGACTCACTCCTGCTAGGTTCTTTGCTTACAGATCTCACTCAGTGCTCGCAGTCACCCTGGGAGGTGTTGATTCTGATATCCATGGCACATGACCACCAGTCGTGAGTCCTCAGCCTTCCTTGGAATGTGTTGAAACCTTGAGGTCTTACCACGCTTTTCCTGGTCTGGTGCTTTTTTAGTGAGTGGAGATAAACTTGTGTCAAATAGAAAATAGGTGCTAAACTTGAGGCACTGATACAGAGCATCACAGAAGGGAGAGATTTGATAGGAAAAAAACGCTCAGATGCCATTGGAATGAACAGAAGGGGTTTTTCAGGCAAGACAGACCCAGGTTATTTGTGATGGAAGCAACTGGGAGGTGAGGAGAAGTGAGGACACCTGGGGCTCGGGAACCACAGAAACAGTTCTTGAGAGAGTTTCAAGAAATATCCTTTGGTGAAAAGCCAGTAGGAGAAAGAGTAAGGAATCTGGCAATGGTTTCACTGAATGGCTTTGGGAGGGAAGGTAGGAGAGGAGGTTTCCTAATAGATGTTGACTTCTCTTCTTCCCGCTCCCCAGCACACAGGTAACACTTCTGCTTTCTCCTCACAGATCTGATGAGATTTTCTGACCATGGGGCTGCTATCAACACTGAGAAGCGTTTTCCATGTGAATTTTGCGGACGGGCGTTTTCCCAGGGCTCTGAGTGGGAAAGGCACGTGCTGAGACACGGCATGTAAGTCCCATGAAGGCCTTCGCCCATCGTGCGAGGTGGCGGTTTCTCCTGACAATACATAGACCCCTCTGTGTCACACTTCCGGGCATGGGAGGAGAGGCAGTTGTAACGAACTGGGTTTCTACCTTTCCGCTGGTTTTTAAATGGTCACCCAGACACAAGTCAAAGGAGGAAAGATCATCTTTACGAATGACAGATCCCACTCAAGCCCTCGTGTAGAAGTGTAGCGCTCTCTCCAGCCCGTGTCCCTTCAGCTTTCATTAGCATGACGTTCTCTGATAGAGCGTGGACCGGGGTCCAAAGATCTGGCTTCTGTTCCTGCCTCTGTGATGACTCATTCCCTGAGTGGCCTTGAACCTTCCCACGCACCTCTTGGTGCCTTCAATGCTCTGCCTCGGGGACAGAGCCCGCTTCTGCCTGCCTCCCAGGTAGGTGGGAGCATACCTGTAGAGCACTCATAAGATCCTTGAACATGAAAATTGTCCCCTAGATAAGGCACTTAGAGCCCAGCAGACGCTGGGAGAACCTAGGAGTTGGTCCTTCCAGCAGAAAATGCCCAGAAACGTGAAGCATCTAAACTTCAGAGAATGTAACTAAGCTCCCCAGGACATGGGTCCCGTCTTCAGGTTTTTGCTTTTTGTTGTTTCTGGACCTATCCATTAAATCTTTAATACCTGAGTTGCTCTTTTAGTCCGAATAAATATAGCAAATCTCCAAGCTTCTAGGTTCTTCTGATGGGTCTGAGCATAAGACAGTTCTTGCTATGACCACTTATGACTTACATTGTTCCCAGTACAGGAGGGAACATAAAATAATTATGTTGATCTGGAATCAAAGCATGGTGTAATCAAAACATAGTATGATAATGGATATTTTTATAGGTTCAACTTTTTGATAAGATACCAAAAATATACGACCTAAGCATAACAGGTAGCAAGGATAAATCACTCACAGTTCAGTCATACTTGTAAGACCCCAAGACCTTTTTAGGATCAGAGAAATAAGGACATGAATGTTTTTTGTTTAACTAGAAAAAAATATATATATACTCACCCTTCACTACCATGAATGTTTTTCCAGGGCGTTGAATGACACCAAGCAGGTGAGCCGAGAAGAAATCCACCTGAAAGATAGCATGGAGGACAGTATTAAGGTGCCCTCTATAGAGGAAAAGGAAGATGACGAAGCAATCGGGATAGACTTTTCCCTAAAGAATGAACCAGTAGCCATCTGTGTAGTAGCTGCTGACAAATCTCTCCTGGAGAATGCAGAGGCCAAAAAAGAATAAGCGTTTGGTGAAATTCTTAATCACCTCTTACTTGAACCGTGATGAAAAAAAGTGGGAGGGCCAGCTTGGGCTGAGAAGGGGGGGACAGAAAAGAGAAGACAGAACAAAGCTGCTTTTTAGGACTGAACAATCTATTTTCAAAGCACTGGTACCTGTGTGAGTGAGTATGTAAATTAAAGTTATTTAAATGGTTGGAATATGTGGCTCCTTTTCCATCACTACATCTTTCCTTCCGGATCTTCATCGTGGAAGTTTCAGTTGTTGCGGAATACGAAGCACCTCCCTTGCACATGTGTGCGCTATGGTGGTCTTGGACAGTATGTGGAAACAGAAGCTCCGTGACAGTATAAGACTTCTCTTAGGGGAACAACTTTTTGACGCACAACTTTTGGTGCGTTTTTCTAGTTTTAATACGTTAAGCTTTTTCAAGACCTAACTGCAGCCGCTTTGGGAAAAAACAAACAAAAAAACACAAAAAACAAAAACAAAACAAAAAAACTGCTTTGCATACAACAGTCACCTGTTTCCTAGTACCTCAAACTTAACCAAGGGAATTCTCTGCATTTGTCAGTACTACCTGTCGTCATTGTGGTTAAATGTAGAGAGAACTGCTGGGCAAGATGGTGAATGGAGAAAAAAAAAGAGTTTTAAAGAAAGGAACACAAATTGTGCTTAAAATCCCCACGTGGGTTTTATTTCTTAAAATACTGTGATTTTTTTAATTATTTTAGTAAAAAACAAAACAAAAAAAAGAAACAGACTTTAATTATTAGATAAATGTTTGTGAATTGTCATCCTTTATTCCAGGTAAGCTGTTTATTAGTGTTCAACTATAATTTAGAATTTGGTAGATTTCATGTGAGCTAATTTTAAGGTGACTGTGGAGTTTTGTTTGCCACACGTTTATCTTCTATCAATTTGAGTGTTACAAACACAGCACAATTCAGTTTTTCATATAAATTGCTTTTTTTGTGTGTGTTATTGTTGTTTTGATTTGGGGGCAAGGGAGATTTAGTTTTTTGTGAATAGGAACGTTTTTATTTTAAACATGGAAATAACAAAGAAGTTAACTTTCTTTTTTTTTTTTTTTTTTAATTTAACTAAAGAACCAAACTTTTCGGCACAGCTATGCAGCTTGTGGGCCAGACGAGGAAGTCCTCTTCACCCTTTTGTTGCTGTCAAATTTTTACACATTATCCGTCTCACACAAATAATTTCTGTTAGGATGGGCTGGCTTTTGTGTGTGATTTTAAATCTGTGTTCTGTTTTTGTTTGCATTGTGTTTTTGGGGGGTGGGGGGGATTCTCATTTATTTTGCGGGACAAGGGGATGTGCTCGAATCTCATCCCTTTGGTGAGAGTGTCCATGAAATACTTATATCCTACAAGGAGCCTGGAGAACTACTTTTTTTTTTCCTTTAATCTAGCTGCCAGCTGCTCTGTTTCCCCATATTAGCTTTTTCAGGAGGGAGCAGCTTAGACTAAATCTAAGTCTACATTTATAATATGTTCTGATTGTGAACAAAGGGTTTCGTTCCAAAAAGTAGAACTTTCCTTGAATCTTAGGTTTTAGAAGCCTGTGTGCGTGTGAGCTTGGATGTGTGTGTGTGCGTGTATGTGTGTGAGTCCTTTGGTTTTCATGTTTCGTTTTGTTTTTTTTTTTACTTGGAAGGGTTGGGGGAGGGGGGGAGAAAGGGAAGGGGAATTGCTGAGATGACAGTGTCCCACACAGCTTCAAATAAAATCCATGGAAAGATATTGCATTTGTGGAATAAGTGCTTACTTGAAAAGCATGTTGTTCTTTTACTTTCTTGCTGTTAAGAATTTTTATTTGTAGGGTGTTTGTTTGTTTTAATTTAATTTTTTTTTTTTTAGGGATGGGGGCCATCATGTGGAAACCAGAAAAAGGGAAAGTGTGAACTATCTAGACAAAGATTCATTTTGTGTCCATATTTGTTTTTAATTGGCCTCATTTCAAATGTACTAAACAGTTCCATACCTGGATTGGGTGTTTGTAATGGTTACCAAAAAACAAAAAAAAAAAAAGAAAAAAAAGAAAGAAAAAAAGAAAAAAAAAAGAAAATATTTGTGACATGCTTTTATCACTACTTTATTTTTCAAATAACATGTAAATATTGTAATCCATTGGATTTTGTTTTGCTAACCTGTTAATAAAAATATGGGACCATTATCCTTTTAACAAGGCTAGAATGTCATTTTTTTTCTTTTTTCAAACATATACCTGATATTTTGTGGCCGCACATTTTGGATGCATTATTATAATTCTGTTGACTGTAATGACATAGAATTTACAACATTTTTTTGTTTAATTTATACAGAGGACATTTTTTTTCAGAGCTTGAGAGAAGAAAATAAATAGCAAAATGATAACCTATTGACTCCAATAAAATCAGTATTTCCCAGTACTTGATAAAAGATAGGGAGATCCTGAGTTCTTGAAGCCAAGGGTTTAAAAAACAACAAAAAACACACAAGTAGGTTATTCAAAGTTGTTTGCAACATACATTTTGTAATGAAATGTGAGAAATTAATAAAGACTTTTTTTCACATGTGTCTATGTGCATCTGTTGTAAATCATTTACAGATATGACTACAGATATGAAATGTAGAAATTACATAGCATTGCCTTTCAATGCATGTACATGAGAGAGATTTCAAGCCATTAAATCTAAACCATTATGAAAAGCAAAGGTAAATTTAAGGTGAGCTGTGAGCTGGGATTTTAAAATGTTAATATTTCTGCATCAGCTATTTATAACCAACTGGGGAAATTTTATGGAGGGAATGTTTTCCATCAAAAATGTTAAAGTGGTGTATGAAGCTTCAGAAGGAGGAAATGCCAGTGACTGAACATCATCTGGGGACCCTGAACCCGTGAGCACAGTTATTTTCCTTTAACTGCAAGTCACAGCCACTGCCACAAACTATCTTACTACACATCCTGCACCGGTAATTATCATCATTAACTTATTCTTTGAGCTACCCTGTTATAAATCAAAGGAAAAATTAATAGTCATGAAACCTGGAAGAAGGGTAAATTAAAATCAACAGCACTGATTTTTTTTTAACATCTTTATTGGAGTATAATTGCTTTACAATGGTGTGTTAGTTTCTGCTTTGTCATCAGTTATACATATACATATGTCCCCATATCTCTTCCCTCTTGCATCTCCCTCCCTCCCACCCTCCCTATCCCACCCCACTAGGTCACAAAGCACCGAGCTGATCTCCCTGTGCTATGTGGCTGCTTCCCACTAGCTATCTATTTTACATTTGGTAGTGTATATATGTCCATGCCACTCTCTCACTTTGTCCCAGCTTACCTTTCCCCCTCCCCGTATAAAGTCCATTCTCTAGTAGGTCTGCATCTTTATTCCCATCTTGCCCCTAGGTTCTTCATGACTTTTTTTTTTTTTTTTTTAGATTCCATATATATGTGTTAGCATACGGTTTTTTTCTCTTTCTGACTTACTTCACTCTGTAGGACAGTCTCTAGGTCCATCCACCTCACTACAAATAACTCAGTTTTGTTCCTTTTTATGGCTGAGTAATATTCCATTGTATATATGTGCCACATCTTCTTTATCCATTCATCTGTTGATGGACACTTCGGTTGCTTCCATGTCCTGGCTATTGTAAATAGAGCTGCAATGAACGTTTTGGTACATGACTCTTTTTGAATTATGGTTTTCTCAGGGTATATGCCCAGTAGTGGGATTGCTGGGTTGTATGGTAGTTCTATTTTTAGTTTTTTAAGGAACATCCATACTGTTCTCCATAGTGGCTGTATCAATTTACATTCCCTCCAACAGTGCAAGAGGGTTCCCTTTTCTCCACACCCTCTCCAGCATTCATTGTTTGTAGATTTTTTGATGGCCATTCTGACTGGTGTGAGATGCTATTGCATTGTAGTTTTGATTTGCATTTCTCGATTGATTGATTGATTAATGACGTTGAGCTTTCTTTCATGTGTCTGTTGGCAATCTGTATATCTTCTTTGGAGAAATGTCTATTTAGGTCTTCTGCCCATTTTTGGATTGGGTTGTTTGTTTTTTTAATGTTGAGCTGCATGAGCTGCTTGTAAATTTTGGAGATTAATCCTTTGTCAGTTGCTTCATTTGCAAATATTTTCTCCCATTCTGAGGGTTGTCTTTTCATCTTGTTTATGGTTTCCTTTGCTGCACAAAAGCTTTTAAGTTTCATTAGGTCCCATTTGTTTATTTTTGTTTTTATTTCCATTTCTCTAGGAGGTGGGTCAAAAAGGATTTTTTTGTCTTTTAATATGATCTTTTTATTGATGAATTCAAACTACTTTAGCTTTTTAAAATTATTTGACCAGGCAAGAATTACTGTCAGAAACTAGCTCAAATCAAAACGATCGTGTAACCAGTTTAACTTATTGCATTTGAATATTCAATTTCTGCCGATCCATAATCTAATCATTTCAAAATAATTTCTTTTTAACATCTTTACTGGACTATAATAACAGCACTGATTTTTAAACTCAAAGCCAATTTATACTGTCTGCCTTCACCAGTGTTAAGAATGGCTTACATCCAGAGCCCATTCTAAAAATTTGATTCTCACACTTCCTTGTTTTTATCTCCTTCACAAAAGAAAGATACTAAGAGACTTACAGAGTGTATAAAACACAATTAGAGAAAACAAAGTTAGGTAAATCAAGACCTAAAGGGAAAATGACTGAATAGCAAAATCATAGTAGAGAATTGGCAAAAATGCATTCCACAAGACCATGCATAAGCTACATACTTGGCTCTGAGCTTGCTGGGAGGCATGGCAAAAAAACGGCTCAATCAAGAATCACATTCTTAGTAACTTTTTATTATTGAATGTTCCAGAGACATTCCACCTTTTCTAGAACTGCAGGTTAAGAAGTTTCTTCTGTGTGTTTTCCTAAAGGAAAGTGATGTAATCGACTTGTCCATTGTAAAACATAGCTATTCCTCTCTCATGGCCTCCATCAAATATTTAATGAACAGTGTTTTTATTGAGTTCATGTCTAATCCATACTCCCACTTGGTTTTATGTAGAGGAAGTAGAATATACTGATAAATTAGTCATGGTAGGCGCTGCAACAAGGCAACTCCTTAGCACCATAGAGGTTTAATTCTTACACAGATTCGCAGTGAGGGTCAGTGGGAATGCCCTTTCATCTAGTGGCTCAGGAATCCAAGCTCCTCCATCTGATGTTGCTGTCATCTTAGCACATGAATCCTAGGGTCATTGCTGAGAGCTTGGAGGTGATGTACCCACTCAAATGCCTCATCCAGGAAGTAGCACACATCACTTCCCGTCTTGCTTCATGGGCTAGACCTGGTCATACAATCCCACCAACCCACAAGGGGCTGGAAAGTGTGTGGTCTTGTCTACCAATGTGCCCAGGAAGGTCTCATGAGCTGGCAACCTCTACCACAACCAGGAACTTACAGAAGTGTTTCCTTGGAAACAGAAGGGGAGATAGAAACCCTCTATTTAGAAAGCACAGGATGCTGGTCCCATCACCCATGCACGTCACCAATATTTTTGAGCAAATGTTTGGTGCTAGCCACTGGGTAACAACAAACCAAACAGACATGGCTCTTGTCTTCCAAGAGCTCACGAATGGTGAGGACAGAAATGCAACGTGGCAGAAGTGACTACCCCTGAAGATGCTGGGGCTTGCTGGACCGTCAGGCTCCTGTCGTGAAGGCTTTGCCCCCACCTCTGGGTTGCTGCTGGCAACTCTGGGGAAAGGCAGCCTTGACTGAATACGTTTTCTGTGTCTAAAAGCACACATTTGTTTTAGGGAGGCATAGGAGAAATTGGTTACTCATATACATTTAGTGAGTCTTTAGCCCGAAGCATAACAAAAATTACTATAGGATGTGCTGTTTCCTTGCAACTATCCAAATTTCAGGGCCAAGGGGTCTGATAGGGGACAACACTAGATCATAAAGACCGTAAGATGCTTCGAAGTACTGTGCTCATCATTTCCTGGAAATGTCAGGGTTTTTTCCCCAAACACCCTGCCCTGTACATGCCACTCCCTCTGCCTTCAGTACTGAACTCCTTTTCCTTACCGGAAATTACCTGTCCCTTTAAGAGTCAGCCTAAGTGTAACCTCTGACATGAAGCCTTCCCTGACTTCCTACATGTCATAGGTGGTCACCCTATTTACCACCCGTCCCCTGTCTTAATAAACATTTATTGAAGATTCTTCGCTTCTCTTCCCCACCCCCTACTCCGACTCAGACTTAAGTCTCTGAGACACACTGCTGTCAGATGCAGCTAGCCTTTTTAAATTCAAATATATTCCTGTTGATACCAAGTGTTAGTTCTCATCTGATTTGGCATCAATGTTACATTTTCCTTCAGAGCTTGAGATTGCTTTTTAAAATATCTAAGTAAAAATATGCAGCTTGGTAGATGAAAAATGTCTTTGTCTGAAACTCTCGGCTCTCTGGGAAAGCATCAGAGAACTGACACCAACACTCCCCCTCCAGAGCTCACATTGGCCATCCTCCTCCTCCTCTCTCGTCCAGAAGTGAACAGGAAATGGATGGGGAGGTCCACTGGGTCTGAAGATTAGACACCAGTGGTGGCCAGCCACGGGATGGGGGAGCAGAAGCCAGAATTGGCCACGGTGGCGGCAGGGATGTGTGGCAGTGACAAGCGGGTAGATGACTGGATCAAGATGCGCGCTGGCGAAAGCAGGCCGGCAAGGGGGGACGCAGGAGGCAGGTTCGAGGGAAGACTTTTTTTTGGAATTCGAGTGATTTGGACATGTTCATTACACTGGAGCGAAGGAGTTATGGCAGCTGCAGAGTAACTGACAAGCAAGCTCATTCATGTTGGGATCCAGGGCACGGTAGAGGAATTGGCTTTGCAAAGAAGAGGGGCTCTTCCTCCCCTGAGAGGGGAAGTAAGAGGAAAGGGAATGTGCTCTCTGTGCCTTTGCAGGTGGGAGGTGCAGGGGTCACTGAGTTCATTCTGTAGAACCTAGGCTTCGAGGTGGAATCCAGAGTGAGAGATGGGGGCGAGTCAGCAGAGAGGTTAAAGATTTGGAACTGCTGCTGAGGGCCAGATAGAAGAGAGCAGAGTGGAGGGAAGACGAACAGGACTGGAAACAGTTATTATGTTCTCCATATGACAGAAAAAGCTTACTCAGAGGATGCGGAGAAATAGATCTTTTACTAGAACTTCCCTTACAATACCCACCCCTCTGCCCCCAAGACACACAGACAAACCACCACCACCGCCGCCGCCACTACCTAGTAAAGAAAGGAAATGGAGAAACAGAGAGAGTCAGCTCTTGGAATCAGAAGGGACACTTCCTTTCTCCGCCTACTTAATTATCTGGCTTTTTGAATTAGGGGTGGAAAGCAAACTTGCCTTATTTCTATTCACCATTTCTCTCTTGAGTTTGCTCCCATTAATGAAGCAGCTTAGTTTGGTTTAGCTAACTGCATGCATGACTTCCAAAACCCACATCACAATGTGGGAGGAATGCAGCCTCTAGCAAAGCTACAGCGGCTTCACCACATTGTTTAAAGAGGGGAGCAGGGGCAGCGCCAGGGCCTCTGAAATCCATTTAAGATGTGTGAAAACATGAGATTGAAATGCTGACCTTTCCCTGAAGCTGAAAGAACCTACTCCAGGGGGCTGTTTGGAAAACTGCGGCTGCAGGTCCGGGCCCATCCGAGACTCTCCAGGCCCCTGGCTCCCAGGGGCCCGTCCAGCCGGGAAGCCCTGCCTCTGTGTCCTCTGTCCCGCACAGGGCATCAGCCTGAAGGCTACTGGGCATTTTGGAAGGGGAGACGTTGCTTAAGGAACGGTCATGGAGGCCAGAAGAGGAGGGGGTCGTCAAAGGGCAAAGAGAGGAAAGGAGGGAAACCCTATCTAAATCGCGTGGGTCCAGGTCTATGGCAGCCCACTGCCTTTTCAGATTCAGGTCAGGGAAAAGACGCTACCCAGATGGGCTTTCTGATGCTAACCCAGGTGCCAAATTGTTTGAGGCATCTCGAGGCAGGAGCTTGGCCATAGAACTTGAAATTTGATTAACATGACTGAATTTTCATTCTGCGAAATGAAAATTCACAGAATTTTGTCACAGAAAATCGCGGATAAATATAGCACAGCTGGTTAAGAGTGGAATCTCCTCCTCCTTCTCTCAAGCTCCTGCAACTTCTTCGGCTGTCCACTGGTCCTTGGGCCCCCTTGCTGACTGTGCCAGCAGGCCGGGTGTCGCCTCTGTTTCACAGCGTGCAGAGGTACCCCTCTTTAGCCTCCCCTCAGGTCAAGACCTACTATTACCCTGAGTCCCCAGCTGATTTTCGCCCAATTGGATGTTTGATCCAACACTGTTATGCTAATCATCATAAGGGTCACATCCTTTAATCTGTTTTTTATTGAAGTACAGTTGATTTACAAAGTTGTGTCAATCTGTGCTGTGCAGCAAAGTGACTCGGTTACACACATATAGACATTCTTTTCCATTACGGTTTATCACAGGATATTGACTATAGTTCCCTGTGCTGTACGGTAGGATCTTGTTGTTTATCCATCCCACATATAATAGTTTACATCCGCTAACCCCAAACTCCCACTCCATCCCTCCCCCACCCCCCTCCCCCTAGGGTCACATCCTGAAGGGAATTTTTCCTTGTATTAGTATCATCACATCGCCTGTGGCGCTCCAGCCCTATCCTTCAGCTCTATCAGCTTCTTTTCCTCTTCTGCTGGATGCGGAAGCCCATTCAGGGCCAGGTCTCCTCGCTCCCTCTCTGCAGGGTTTAGGGTCTGGGACTCCGGTCGCCTGTCCTCCTGCTGGCTCTTACTCCTCTCTGTAACTAACCCAGGGGCCTCCTCGGGCTCACCGAACAGGCAGACTTCCGTCGCTCACAGGGATCTCACTGCTGCCTTTGCCAAACACACACCCTTTCTTAAGGCCGGACGCCACAAGCCCAGTTTTCCCTGCTTAATTAAACACCTCCTCTGCCGAATTCCCGGCCCTGGAGTTAGAGGCCATCACGGATTGGGCCAATTATACCATCTCTTTCACTGCCATCAGAACTTAATTGTGCAACACCCCCTTGAGGGGGTCCATCCACTTAAGTCCCTAACTGTGCACTCCCTTCTTATGTTTTCGGGATATCAGGGACACTGGGAGAGCACCAGGACAGACAACTACCATTTGGCCAGACCCCTGACTGATCATGACAGATCCCTGTCTCGTCACAACATCCTAACAAAAAATGGGGTGACTACAAGCACTCCGAAGGACTCCCCGTTAGGATGCATAGCTAATTGGAGTAAATTCAGACAAGATGGCTTAAGAAAAGAGAAATTAATTTTCTTTCGCAATACCGCATGGCCCCAATACAAACTAGGGGACCAAGAGATCTGGCCAGAAAATGGGTCACTGAATTACAATACCATCTTGCAGCTGGACCTATTTTGTAAAAGGGAAGGTAAATGGGGGTAAGTTCCATATATCCAAATGTTCATGACCCTGTTCCAAGATCCAGGAAATAAAAATAAAAGCAAAATAGAAATAAAAGCAAAAATAAACAAATGGGACCTAATCAAACTTATCAGCTTTTACACAGCGAAGGAAACCATAAACAAAAAGAAAAGACAACCTACGGACTGGGAGAAAATATTTGCAAATGATGCAACCGACAAGGGCTGAATTTCCAAAATATACAAACAGCTCATACAACTCAATAACAAAAAAAGCTAACAACCCGATCAAAAAATGGGCAGAAGACCTAAACAGACATTTCTCCAAAGATGACATATAGATGTCCAATAGGCACATGAAAAGATGCTCATCATCGCTAATCATTAGAGAAATGCAAATCAAAACTACAAAGAGGTATCACCTCACACTGGTCAGAATGGCAATCATTAAAAAATCTAGGGCTTCCCTGGTGGCGCAGTGGTTAAGAATCCTCCTACCAACGCAGGGGACACGGGTTCGAGACCTGGTCCGGGAAGATACCACATGCCGTGGAGCAACTAAGCCCGTGAGCCACAACTCCTGAGCTTGCGCTGTAGAGCCCGCGAGCCACAACTACTGAAGCCTGTGCGCCTAGAGCCTGTGCTCCGCAATGAGAGAAGCCACCGCAATAAGAACCCCGCGCACCGCAACGAAGAGTAGCCCCCGCTTGCCGCAACTAGAGAAAGCCCGCGCACAGCAACAAAGACCCAACGCAGCCAAAAAAAAAAAAAAAAGTCTAAAAATAACAAATGCCGGAGAGGGTGTCAAGAAAAGGGAACCCTCTTGCACTGTTGGTGGGAATGTAAATTGGTGTAGCCACTATGGAAAACAGTATGGAGGTTTCTTAAAAAACTAAAAATAGAGTTACCATATGATCCAGCAATCCCACTCCTGGGCATATACCCAGAAAGAACTAAAATTCGAAAAGATACATGCACCCCTATGTTCACTGCAGCACTATTTACAATAGCCAAGACATGGAAACAACCTAAATGTCCATCAACAGAATGGATAAAGAAGATGTGGTATATATATATATATATATATATATATATATATATATATATATATATATATATATATATATATATATATATATATATATATATATATATATAATGGACTATATTACTCAGCCATTAAGAAGAATGAAATAATGCCATTTGCAGCAACATGGATGGACCTAGAGATTATCATACTAAGCAAAGTAAGTCAGGAAGAGAACGACAAATACCATATCACTTATATATGGAATCTAAAATGTGACATAAATGAACATATCTATGAAACAGAAAGAGACTCACATAGAGAACAGACTTGTGGTTGCCAAGGGGGGTGGGGTGGGGGAGGGAAGGACTGGGAGTTTGGGGTGCGCAGAGGCAAACTATTATGAATAGAATGGACAGACAACAAGGTCCTACTGTCTAGCACAGGGAACTATATTCAATATCCTGTGATAAACCATAATGGAAGAGAATATGAAAAAGAATATATATATGACTGAGTCACTTTGCTGTACAGCAGAAATTAACACATTGTAAATCAACTATACTTCAATAAAATTTTTAAAAACAAAATAAAAAACTCCTGCCAGGTATACCTGGCTCACATCCCTTAAAAGTACCTTCTTCTCCTACAGGAGCCCCACAAGCACCCCAAAGGACTCCCCGTTAGGATGCATAGCTAATTGGAGTAAATTTAGACAAGATGGCTTAAGAAAAGAGAAATTAATTTTCTTTTGCAATACTGCATGGCCCCAATACAAACTAGGGGACCAAGAGATCTGGCCATCTGATTTTAGATGATACCCTTACGTGGACCTCTTGAGGTCCACAACCTCGAACTCCTACCCTCCCCAATTCTGAGGGGAGACAGTCTTCCAGACCGTCTACCCCTAGCACCCCATCTGGGCTGCTGGAAATACCACCACTTATCCCTCCAGTCCTGTCCTGTATCCTCCGTCACCAGAGGTGAGTTCTGCCAGTACTACACGAAGCAGGGCTACCTGCAAGCCTCCCAATACCAAACTCTGTCCCTTAAGGGAAGTGCCAGCTGGTGACAGAGGAACAACAGAGTCCATGTCCCTTTTCCAATGGCTGACCTAGCTACTTGCAAAGAGCAATCTGGATGTGCTTCCGAGGACTCCAGTTGGACCCCTTTGTGGAAGGACTTCACCAAGCTGACAAGGTCCTATGAACTTACTCGGGGGGACCCATAGGTCCTCCTTCTACTGCTGCACGTTTGAAGAGAAAAGCCGGATCCTTGGGGCAGCCCGGGCACATGCCAATGAAATGGCAGCCCCAAATCAACGACATATAATCTACCTTACAGGAGGGGATGCAATCCCTGACCAGGACCCGAAGGGAGGTAGAGGGCTCGAACATAAGAGGTAGAGGGAGGGAGGTAGCGGGGTCGAACACAAGAACCACATGATAACCTGCCTCGCAGAAGGGATGAAAAGGCGTGTTGTTAAGCCTGTTAATTATGACAAAGTCAGAGAAGTAACACAGGGAAAAGGTGAGAATCCAGCGCTCTTCCAGGACTGCCTGGTGGAAGTCTTTAGAAAGTATACCAATTTTAACCCTGATGCCCCCGAAAGGCAAGTCCTCATAAATATCCACTATATCACTCAATCTGCCCCAGACATTAGGAGAAAATTACAGAAGGCTGCTATGGGACCCCAACATCCCATGAATCAGCTCATGGACTTGGCCTTTGGAGTATTTAACAATAGAGATAGGGTTGAGGAGGCAAAAAGGATTTGGGGACAACAATGAAAGGCACAGTTACTCACTGCAGCCGTAGCTCCTGCACCTCAGGGTTGCCCTCCCCGACTTCGCCACCCCCCATCCCCTGCCTTGCAAAAGCCCATGGCAGGGGCAGGATCTAGAAAATCTGGAATAGAGACACTGCCCCACCGAAAAGGGACCTATTTTAAATGCAGCCAGGAGGGCCACTGGAAGAACGAATGCCCCCTGTATGGAAAAGTCCACCGGGACCCTGCTCGATATAAGAGGGCCACTGGAAGCGGGACTGCCCCCAGTCCTGAAGGGGACTTGGGGCTCCCAAGCCGATGATGGCCAAGAGGACTGATGGGGCCCGGGACCCTCTCTGTCTCCCAAAGGACACCTGGACACCTGGTCATTTCCCCTGAGGAGCCTCGGGTAACCCTTGACGTGGCAGGTAGGAAAGCTACTTCTTTTTTTTTTTTTTTTTTTTTACTAGATACAGAGCCACCTATGCTTTCTCATTTCCCTGGACTCTCGTCCTCCCAATCCCGTAGTAACAGGGATGGATAGACGACGGCCCAAAGCCAAATGATTCACCACCTCCCTCAGCTGCTTACTAGGAAGTTTTACCTTTGCACACCAGTTCCTGTTCATGCCTGAGTGCCCCATCCCCTTGTTGGGAAGGGATTTTCTCACCAAATTCCAGACAATAGTTCAATTTGGAGACCGCCTCAGAGAAGGCACGCACCAGGAGAAACAACTGCTCTTGGCCATGGGAGCCTGCCTCAGTAACACATCAGAGGAAGTCTCCCTGCCTCCCCATATTGTTTCCCAAGTGAACTCTGCTGTCTAGGATACTGATGTTCCTGGCAGAGGTACCAATGGGCCCCCAGTTCAGATTTCATTAAAACCCAATGCTGATTACCCGTGGAAAAAAACAGTATCCATTGAGGCCCGAGGCCCAACGGGGTATCCAGCCTTTAATAACCAAGTTCTTAAAATATGGGCTGTTACGACCCTGCCAATTTCCGTGTAATATCCCCATTCTCCCCATAGAAAAACAAAGTATACAGAATACAGGTTTGTTCAAGACCTGAGGGCAGTTAATGAGGCAGTGGTCCCAGTTCACCCAAGAATCCCTGATCCATACACCATACTGACCCAAGTTCCAGAAAACACAAACTGGTTCACAGTGTGAGACCTAAAGGATGCCTTCTTTTGTATTCCCCTGCACCCAGACTCCCAGTTATCTCTTTGCCTTTGAGTGGACAGATCCAGACACCCAGAGCACTTCCCACCTAACCTGGACCGTGCTGCCCCAAGGCTTTAGGGCTAGCCCCATCCTGTTTGGGAATGCATTCACAAAGGATTTAAGAGAATGACAGTTGGTTAATGGATCTCTCCTACAGTGTGTGGACAACCTCCTAATTTCCATTCCCACTAGGGAAAACTCAGATAAAAACACCATTCAGGTCCTCAACTTCCTAGGGGAATGATATCAACTCTCTCCTCACAAGGACCAAATTTCCACCCAACAGGTTAAGTACCTGGGATACATGCTCACGCCTGGGACGAGGACTCTAGTACAGGACCGAAGGAAGCCACTGTAACCCTCCAACCAACCCCCCTGGATACCTGGATTCAGGCTCATAGCAAAGCCTTTCTATGAGACCCTAAAAGGAGGCGACCATGAATCCCTTAACTGGGATGAAGATTGCCAACAGGCATTTCTAGCTCTGAAACAAAAATTAGGGACCACCCCTGCATTAGGTCTCCCTAACTTAGAAAAATCCTTTACCTTCTATATAGCTGAGAGACAAGGGGTAGCCCTGGGTGTCCTCACCCAAAAACTCAGGGACCTCACTAAACTAACAGCTTATTCCTCAAAACAACTTGATCAGGTGGCCACTGGATGGCCAGGAAGTCTTAGGGCAGAGGCCACCACTGCTCCACTGATGGAAGAGTCCAATAAGTTCACCCTGGGACAATCACTGGAAGTCCTAACTCCTCACCAGGCACAAGGAGTCCTGGAAGCAAAGGGACACCAAATGGCTGATGGGTGGATGACTGCTTAAATACCAAGCCCTCCTACTTAATGCCCCAGGTGTAACTCTTAAGGTTTGCCAAGACCTGAACTCAGCTACTCTAATGCCAAACCCCCCACCCCAAGGGTCCCTTGTTCACTCCTGCGTGGAGACTATTGAACAAGTTTACTCCAGTAGACCTGACCTCAAGGATGAGCCCCTGATGAATCCCTATGTAGAATGATTTACCGAGGGAAGCAGTTTCATACATGAAGGGGTAAGAAAGGCTGGCTATGTCATAGTCAGCCTGCAGACCACTACTAAGTCTGGAGCTCTGCCCTCTCACACTTCCACCCAAAATGCCGAGTTGATTGCCTTGACCAGAGCAGTTCAGCTGGAAAAGGGATTAAGAATCAATATTTATACTGATTCCAAGTATGGATTCCTAGTGCCACATGCCCATGCTACCATATGGAAAGAAAGAGGACTATTAACAGCCAAAAGTTCCCCTATAAAACACCAGGCAGAAATTCTAGAACTCTTAGAAGCAGTCCAGCTTCCAAAGGAGGTTGCAGGGGTCACCAAAAGGGCAACACCTCCCTTACAAGGGGAAATGCCCTGGCCAAAAAGGCCGCTAAGATGGCAACTCAACAACAGCTTGTCCTACAAGCTGTAGCTGTGGCTCTGAGACCGGACAGCCCACCCTTCCCAATGGTGCCATCTTATACACCTGAAGAACTCGAGTGGGCTAAACGTGGGGGACCAGAAAGAGACCTCTCAGGGCGGCTGACAAAAGATAACAAGCTTCTCATTCCCGGGGCCAAGCAATGGAAAGTAATTAAGCACTTCCACGAATCCTTCCACTTAGGGCAGGACTCTCCTTATTCAAACTGGTTACTCAGGCGTTCCTGGGTAAGGGACTGTCCCAAATTGTTAAAAATATCACCAGGGCTTGCAAGCTTTGTGCCTGCAATGCTCCAGGAAGCCACTCCATACCTCCACCCCTAACTTGGCCCATACAACACCGGGGAACCTATCCAGGGGAATATTCCTGGATATTCCTGGACTTGACCCAAACACCCCCATGTAGCAGATGAAAATATCCATTGGTATTCATAGACACCTTTATAGGGTGGATAGAAGCTTTTCCTACCTACTAGGACTAAAAAGGCAATAGAAGCGTCCAAATTTCTGCTTAAAGAGATAATTCTGAGATTTGAGTTACCAAAAAGCTTACAGAGTGATAACGGACCTTCCTTCACCACCAAGCTGACCCACCAGGCTTCCCCAGCTCTGGGTAATTAACTACTGCTTCCACTCTTCCTAGAGGCCCCAGTCCTCAAAGTAGAAAAAGCAAATCATGTTCTAAAAAGAACGCTTGCTAAGCTGTGCCAAGAGACTTCAGAAACCGGGGTCTCCCTCCTCCCTGTAACCCTTCTAAGGACCAGGATGGCCCCAAAGGGAATTTTAAACTTAGCCCATTTGAAATGACCTATAGGAGGCTGCTCTTGACTTCAGATCTCTGTTTGATGAGGAAACCCACAAAGTGGTCTCCCACCTTGTTAGCTTGAACCAAGTTCAAAGGGCCCTACAAGAATATGGAAACAAAGTGCTGCCCACCCCCCCAACAAAAGAAAATGTCGAGGAGTCCATCCAGTCAGGGGACTTTGTCCTACTAAAAACTTGGAAGGAAGGGTCCCCTGAGGACCAGCTACAACCAAAATGGAAGGGACCATACCAAGTGTTACTAAGTACCCAACTGCTGTCAAGCTACTGAGAATTACTAGTTGGGTACATCTGCCTAGATTAAAACCTGTATCTTATAAGTCCCAACAGGAACCAGAGGAGAGCTACTCCTGCGAGCCAGTGGAAGACTTCAGATACCTGTTCAAGACAACAGATAAGTGGCTTCATGTGGCTGTGATGGGTTGGCCTACTCATCCTTGTGTTTCTGACTATCATGCTCTTATTCTGCCACTTTTCAGAACCCCCTTCCCCTGGTAAACATCTTCTTTGCCCCTGATGGGTCTAAGAGAAAAAATACAGTAATATGATATCAAAAGCCATGATACTACTAGTAGGACTTCTGATGATGGTCTTGGCTCGGGGGAATGGGAAAATCATGCTTTAGTAAACATATCTACAATAGCCACCTGGGGAGAAAAACTACTTAATTGTTGGGTCTGCCACAAAAACCCTGGCTTACAACAATCATTACAGGTACAAACAGGTACATACAACAAGAGCTTGACCAATTCAAACACATGGCATCCCCTCCTCCCTCCCCATACGAGCGCAATGGACAATAGCCCTGTTAGGCCCACTACCTTGCCTAAGTTTAACTCTTTTTAAAAATATGACTTAAAACTTTTCCATTAATAATGACTACTTTTGTCATCCAGAAAACCAGTCATGCTTCCAACCTCTAATGGTTCTCTTGGCTATGGTAAGCCTTTTTGGAATAATCCCTGGCCGCCCAATGGTAACATCACCATAGCGCTTTGGAACCTGGACCCAAACTGCATTCCCATGAACGCCTCCACTCTGTGTGCTTATAGAAATCCAGGTTGAGGGTGCCTACAGGATAGAGATGGAATGCACCAAAAACTGGGCTAAAAATTGTCTGGCCCTATGGAAGCGGTGGGTAAAACCCTCTTAATTCACCATCTCATCTAAGCTGAGGGCATGGAATACTCCCGACTTAACTATTTTGCATATTCTAATGGGCCCCCGTCCCTGCATTGTGTTTATAACTTGTCCCTTCCATGGGTCCGGACAGTTGTTTCCTTGTTAAATTCTTCTGTTCCCAGATCTCTTATTGCACCTTCAGGATATGTCTGGATATGTGGCACTCCCCAGAACGAGGGCCCAAAGACAAGTGCACCCCAGGGTAATATGGCCCCTATATAAATCTTATCCTTATATCGATAATGTGTGGCATGAGAGAGCCTATACATTAGGACATTTGGTCCCATTCACAGCACAATACATAATAATATTCAATATTATCCCAGGACGGCCACTGGATTAATATTGGCAGCTCCATGGGGAGGCTTTGCCTACCATTAAATAACCCAAGAAAATCTAACCAACACTTTAGAGAGCCTAGCCCTGACCACTGGAAATGCCCTGAATAGACTTTCTGACTTCTTTAAACTCACTGGCCAGTGTGGTTATGGACAATAGATTGGCCTTGGATTACTTGCTGGCCAAGCAGGGTGGCGTTTGTGAGGTCACAGACAAACCTGCTGTACCTGTGTTAATAATTCGGGCCAAATCGAGATAGACATCAAAAAGATTTATGAAGAGGCATCATGGTTACACTGCTACAACCAGGGGTCAGACCCTAATGCCGTCTGGTCTCAGGTGCCTCCAAAGTCTCAGGGCTTACTGAGGTCATCACGCTGAGGACTCAGAATAGAAACGCTCTGCTCACGTGTGAGCCTCTCTCCCTCACTGAGTGGCTGTGTCCCCAGTGCTCAGCATTGTGTCTGGAAAAAAGGAGGTTGATTCAGTCAGGATGCTTTGGGCTGCAAGTAATAGAAAATCCCAGTGCTAACTCCAACGGGTTTACAACCATGAGGAAATGTATAATTTCACAAAAAATCGGAAGTCCAGATACACGGTGGGAAACAGGTACAGTAGGATCAGCAGCTCAGTGACGTCATCTAGGGTTCAGTTCTGATTCTTTTCTCTGACCACCATCGGTATCAGCTCCACCCGAAAGCTGGTTCCCCTTGTGGTCACAGCATGGCTTTCAATGTTACATACTTTATTGTTTGCATGTAAAAGGGAAATTTCTTCCCAAGCATAGTCTATAAAGGTTTCTTGTAATCTCATTGGGCCAACGTAGTTTGGCCCACACATATAGCCCTGGACCTTTGCCAGGTAATCACCATCATCTGATTGTCTTAGACTAATCGTGGTTTCCATCTGGAATAGGAATGGGGTGGGGAAAAAATCTGGGTTCAATGAGGAAGGAGGAAAGGGGAGCTAGATATTGGCTATGCAACCAGCAGTACTCTTTCCATAGGTGCTGAATAATTATTTGGTGGATGATATAATAAAAACAAGAGCATGGCCTGATGCTCCTTGGAGTTGTTCCAATGCAGAACAAAGTCGGAGTGGCTGAGGCTCTTGTGGTGGTTCTCTCCGCGTTGGAATGTCCTCGGTTTCGGGAAACTTTTGTTGATCGAGGCACAACTGGGTCCTTACCAGTCTGATGCTTCTCTTTTTTTTTTTTTTTTAAAGCTTTATTATTTATTTATTTATTTATTTTGGCCGTGCAGGGTCTTAGTTGCGGCACGCAGGATCTTCGTTGCGGCATGCGGACTTCACAGTTGCAGCATGCAGGCTTCTCAGTTGTGGCATCCCCGACCAGTGATCGAACCCAGGCCCCCTGCAGTGGGAGTGCAGAGTCTTACCCACTGGACCACCAGGGAAGTCCCACCAGTCTGATGCTTCTACTCCTCAGCCATCCTCTTGCTCAGAGAGGATACTGGTAAACTTGTCCAGCCACATGAAAACATTTCAAGAGTTTAGCAGGCAGGATCCACATCTCCCCATCTTAGACCGTTTCCTTAACTCTAGCAAGGTATTTAGCAGACCTGCTACTCGTTTTCCTTATAACCCAACCTTTTCAGTACTCATTAGTTTTCAAGAACCAGAAGTCTCTCTTTGGAGACAATTAAAGAATTATAGTCTTTCTTCCCAAACCTGTGTCCTATAATCTATCCAATCCACTTCTCGGGGAGAAGGTAGGGGCAGATGGTAATAAGGGTCTTTAGGATCTGATGGGTCTGTCTTAGAACACCACCTCTACTACTGACTCAGAAGCGGACCACTGGGAAACCACATACCCTCCCTAAGTCTTTTTTTCCTTTTCTGTGAAATAGGGTCTTTATAAATAAAGTACTGTCTCCCCTACCTCAAAGAATGGGCTTCTGAAAACTGCCAGAGTGGGAGAATTTGTCTGTTTGTTTATTTTTGGCCATGCCACGTGGCATGTTGGATCTTAGTTTTCCAACCAGGGATTGAACCTGTGCCCCCTGCATTGGGAGTGTGAAGTCTTAACCACTGGACTGCCAGGGGAGTCCCCAAAGTAGAATTTGGGTTTGAAGAAATTAAGACCTTACAGAGAATTGGGAGAAAGTGGGGGGCAACATCAGCAATAAGCCTATGAAAGGTCTCAAGGGGACTTCCCTGGTGGCGCAGTGGTTAAGAATCCACCTGCCAATGCAGGGGACATGGGTTCGAGCCCTGGTCCGGGAAGATCCCACATACCGCGGGGCAACTAAGCCCGTGCGTCACAACTACTGAGCCTGCACTCTAGAGCCCGCGAGCCCCAACTGCTGAGCCCGTGTGCCACAACTACGGAAGCCCGCGCACCTAGAGCCCGTGCTCCGCAACAAGAGAAGCCACCACAATGAGAAGTCCGTGCACCACAACAAAGAGTAGCCCCCACTTGTCGCAACTAGAGAAAGCCCGCACGCAGCAACGAAGACCCAACACAGCCAACAATAAATAAATAAACAAACAAATAAATAAAAATAAAATTAAAAAAAAGGTCTCATGAATATATATTTTTAATTTTTCCTAAAACAGAGTTTAAAAAAAGACAAAATGGCAGTGACATTTAACACATATTAAAACATGAATAACAAGTGCTATCCAATTAATTTCTATTTACCATCCCTTGCTTGTAAGAACATTTTCAACATCTCCCACCCCTTAAGTTTACAGGAAAATGCTGGAAAGTCAGATTGTAGGTAAGCAGATGAAGAGGAGTTTGTTGGTTTGCTTGTTCTCGATTTCAGGTCTCCATCCTATGCTCATTGTCTTTCTGTTGGTTTGCTTGGGCATTGTTTTCCTCCCGTTCCCCAGAGACCCAGGCTCAAGGCACCGGAAAAAACAAACCTCATGCACCGTCTGTCTACACTGGGCCTGCTCCTCCCCTGGGGCTCCCAGTCTCAGGGAAACACTACCACTTAACCAGTCACCCAAGGAGAAATCTGGGCACTGAGTCCTCCCTCACACTAGCTCCTTGGGTCCAGTTGTCTGCTGCATAGCACCCCCTGAGTCCATCTCCCTCTGGCCATACTCGCTCCAGGTGCTAGAGCTTAGCTTTCATCACTTATCAAGACCACTAGGAGCACTTCTTATCTGGTTTCCTCCAGTCCAACCAGGCTACGCAAGGCAGCCAGAATGGAGGCAGATCTAATTCTGTCACTCCCTTTCTTCAAGCCTCTCAAGACCCTCTAGCTCCATCCTCCCAGGCCCCACAGCCTCCAGTCATAAAGAATATCCTGCAGGGGCTTCCCTGGTGGCGCAGTGGTTGAGAGTCTGCCTGCCAATGCAGGGGACACGGGTTCGAGCCCTGGTCCAGGAAGATCCCACATGCCGCGGAGCAACTAGGCCCGTGAGCCACGACTACTGAGCCTGCGCGTCTGGAGCCTGTGCTCCCAACAGGAGAGGCCGCAACAGTGAGAGGCCCGTGCAACGCGATGAAGAGTGGCCTCCGCTCGCTGCAACTAGAGAAAGCCCTCGCACAGAAACGAAGACCCAACACAGCCAAAAATAAAAATAATTTAAAAAAAAAAAAAAGAGAAAGAAGCAGGGTTGTCAGGTTAGCTGTCATCTCAGCCGCGGAAAAAAAAAAAAAAAAAGAATATCCTGCAGCTCCCCACCCCCAAATTATTCCTCACACTCTGTGGATTCCCCATGCGGCTCCAATTGCTTGGAACATTTCCCTCTACCCCAGCCTAGCTAACCCGTCTTTGCCCTTAAATACTCAGCTCAGATTTAACCACTCTGCCTAAGCTTTTCATTCCATAAAATGAGCACAATAATAGGACCTACCTCATAGGTCCTTGGAAGGAATAAATGAGTTCATCCATATAAAGCAAGAAGAACTGTGCCTGGTAGTTGGATAAATGTGAGCTATTATTATCCTTTCCAGGTAGCCTGAACCCTGAACCATACTCCTCAGATTAGATGCTTCCATATTGTCCCACACTTCCCTCATCACAACCCTTCAAAAACTGAACTCAGATGGAATCACTAGACTTTGCATTCCTTGAGAGCCTACCCAGGGTCATATTTATCTCTGTCTGTGCTCAGAGTAGGGCCAGGAGCACTGAAGGGTCACAGTGAATGTTAGTTGAATGAATAAAGATTCAAGGCAAGAAGCCCTTTTACCACTGCCTGAAAGCCATCCCAGATGAGTTACAGAAACTCCCTCTCCTGGGAATTCCCTGGCAGTCCAGTAGTTAGGACTCCGCAGTTCCACTGCAGGGGGCACGGGTTCGATCCCTGGTCGGGGAACTAAGATCCCGCATGCCAAGCAGAATGGCCAAAAAAAACCCCAAAAGAACCTGCCTCTCCCCAGGCTTCTGACAAAACATCCTGAGATGTCTGGGCTTCTGTCCCAGCACTCACTGACCAGAGACAACCCCGTCAATTCGTGGTATTAGTGGCATGATAGGCGGGGTGACTCCACTTAAAAAAGGAAAAAAAAAAAAACACATGAAGAGGAAAATAACTTAGTCATCACTGTCAACCTTGGCAAATAAACAGTGCTATTACACACTCCAGAACTCAAGGAGCGACACGTAATTAGGCACAGTTTCAATCAGCAGCGTGATGCAGGTTAGGTGGGAGCGCCAGGGTATGAGTGGCTCATTTGCACTCAGAAGAGATGGGGATGTTGATTTTCATGCAAACACTGTCTCTAAGATTCGAAATTAAATACGCACATTAATGTGTTTAATGCCCTACCTAGGAGAAATGCGTTTTCTGAGAAAAGGAGCAGGGATGTGGTATGGATGTTTCTGAGTTGGCAGCAGCAGATTTATTAGGACTTTACTTGTTTTCTGATGTTAAAAGTAATATATTTTCATTGCAAACACCTTGGAAAATATAGAGAACAATAAAGAAGAAAATAAAAATCTATAATAATCTTATCACACACTTGATCCTATCATGACTTTGATTTCCTCTATTTACATTCAGTAACTCAGTAAATGCTCTCATCCACTCCCAGGGCTTTAAATGTTATCTTTATGCACATGATTCTCAAATTATATCTCCAGCCTCCTCCTCTCCACCAAGCTCCAGACTAGATGTCAAGAGATGGAGCCCTGTGGGTATTTAAAAGCATCAGAAACTCAATGTGGCCACAATAAATCTCTTGTTTTCTACCCTCTCCTTGCAAATTTCCTCCTTGGATCTTCCCCATATTAGTAAATGCCACTGTTATCCACCCAGTTGCTCAAGCCAAAACCTAGAAGACATCATGCTCTAAACTTCACATACATTTTATCCATCATCAAGTCTTAACTCTACCTCCAAAAAACATCCCAATTTCCTATACATCCTCCATCTCTACTGCCATCCCCCAAATGCCAGAGGCCAACATTTGTTGCCTGGAATAGAATTTCTCTATTCTTTGTACAGCAGTCAGAATATCTGGTTATTTTCTTAAGCCTGATACCTGAAAGCAGAATTGCAAAACATAAATAATTTAAGGTCTTGATTATGTATGTATATGTATTCAAGTTGATTTATAGAAATCATCTCCTAATATTCCCCACACCAACAGTATCTGAGTGTCAGCATTCTGAGATAGCATCCCCAGTTGTATCACACACTTGGCCAAGAGCAAGCCTAGATCTTTTCATCACCGGTTTACATTTCTATCTCTGCTACTGATGGAAGCAATGATTACTTCTTTGATCATTTCATATCTATATACCAGTATGAATTTTCAATCTTTGGCATAAATGAATCAAAAATATAATTAAATTTTTTTACTCATAATTGAACTTAGTATCTATCTGGAACCCCCATGTTGTCTAGTGGCAGAAAATTCAAATCTATTTAATTCTGAATAAAATCAATCACTTAGGGGTTTTCTCTGTCACCACAAGTTTAAACTCAGTCAATTTGGATTTTCTCTATCCCTTCCTTCAGCTCATGACCTGAAACTTAGATAAGTTGATAGAGATAGCAGGATAGGGAGGGGCTTTATAGTATCCTAGCCCCAGACTGAAAAAGGGGAGGGGGAATCTGGTTTACAGCTGTCATCTGTCCTTGCTGGAATCTACTAAGAAGAACTTTTTGTTTTGTGGTCTTTGGTTAATCCCACCTTTTTCAGTCGAGATGTCTCCTGCCCACCATAAACTTTAGGTGTCAGTTGGTCCAAGCAGCCCAGGTCTGACTGTCCATTAACCATTGCTGAGCCCTGTTGGGGATGCAGGGAACTTTCAGGCACTTCTCCATGGCAGCGGGGGACCATGCTTGGGCTGTCCTGCTGTCATTCCACCTCCACGTCAGTCCCCCATGCTGCCTCTCTTGGGGAGTTCTCACCAGGCCCTTACTGCAGGCTTTCCAAGCCTATCCAAGCATTCTATCAGCTCCTGGCCTGGGATTAAGCTTAGGGAGGAGAGGATTAGCGTGGTAAACGTGGAGATACACTGCTGCCCAGATCCCTTGTCACAGAAGGACTTGCAGCCCAGCTGCAGCGAGTGAGTGCAGTCAGCAGATGGTCTCCAGCTGTCAGCTCCTCCGAGATGCAGACAGCCACCTCTCTCAAGGTCATGCCCTTCCCAGGGCATCTTGTATTGATGACTGAGTAACGTGGAGGTATAAAGGTCCAGCCATTCCACCCAATCCCAGAGTACCTGGGTGAGTAATATTTGCTCCAAGGCTTTGTCAGGCTTGCATCCCAGTTCAACTTCTCCCTCGGCCCAGTGTTGCTTTCTTTCCCTTTCTTTCTTTGATGTTAATTCCTAATCAGCATTTTGCACTCCGGACTTCATCTCAGAGTTTGCTTGCAGAGGACGCATCCTGGAATGATTGCTAAACTGAGCCACATTTAGGGGTCCCTCTCAGAAATACTCACTGCTACTCTGTTGCTTCTCCTAGGACCCCTGGGTCTCAGTACAGCCCCTGGAATCTCTATAGACTCTATACAACTAGACCATTCATTAACTTTTAAAATGTTTTAACATATTTTTATTTTATATATTTCTTTACATTTTTTATATTTTTTATTTATCATCACATAATCTTCCCCAATCTATTGTAAACATCATAGCATATGGCTTTTGGCATAAGAAAAGCCAAGCTTTTGAAACTCAGAAACCTTTTCTATCAACCTGTTTTCTTTGCCAGGACTTTGAAAAGGCTCTTTGAAACTCAAGATTGAGAATTGATGCCTTTGTTCTCTTTTGTTTGGCTATAGCCTCCCTTCCTTGAGGCAATGAGCTTTGCCAGCCTGAGCTGCTGCCTGAAATGATAGAAAGTTCCCATGGTATATTAGAAATGTGGAGGTGGTTGTGTGTGGAATATGGAAAATACTTGGGCTAACTCAAAATCTTATGCTAGCTTATACCATAGCCTCTAAACGCCACTAAAAACAGGTGAAGCTCAAGTCTGTGCTGGTTCTGAAACCCAGACATGGGAGGTGAAGCCATAGGGAGGTGAGGTGAGAGCTCTCTAAAATCATAATTGTCACTATGTAAGGCTAAAAGATGTTCTACCAAGAACCTGGAAATAACTTTTCTCCTCAAAAAGAGATGCAAAGTCATCTGAAATAGACGGAGTAGCACATAAAAGAGTAGGGCTCTCTTATATTTCAGTAGATATTCCTTTAGGAAATGGACTTAGAAATGTTAAAGCAATATCAAGATAAAGAGTCCCAGAAGCAGATGTGGACAGTCCTTTTGGAAAGTCCTTACCTATGGTGTAGGTTGACGAATGAAACGTGTTTATTCTGTTACAGTGGTGGCCCTCAGTGAGCACACTCTGTTCAGTCCCTCCCCTAGAATCTGGGCTGGTCCTGTGACACACACAACCAACAGGCTGCAGAGGAAGTGACGTTGTGCCAGTTTTGGGCATAAGGCTTGAGAAGACCTATCAGCTTCCACCTTTGTGCTCTTAGGAGCTCTGACCCCCATGATAGAAGGCTGCCAACACTGCTGGAGAGAACGTATGGAAAAGCCACGTGGAGAGAGAGGTCCTGACATATGGAAAGGGAGGAGGCCCAGTCAACCCAGCATCCCAGCATCCCAGCTGAGCCCCCCCCGACTGCCCTGCCAACTAAAAAGTGCCACATGAATGACCTCCAGTCAGACCTGTAGAAGAACTGTCCAGCTGAGCCCAGCCCATTTTGAAGATGTATGAGAAACGATGTAACATTTTCTGTTTTAAGCCGCTAAGTTCTGTGGTGGTTATCAAATATTCAATTCACCTTACCCCCTCTGTGCTAATTCCTGGATCACCCAACAACTTTCCAACCCATCCCTGACCCTGAGCTCTTACCCTGCCATGCAGTTCTGACTTAAGAGAAAGAAGGCACTAGTAAAAGGCTGGTGAGAGCTTTCTTCCTGGCTTGCAGACAGCTGACTTCTCACTATGTCCTCACATGGCCTTTCCTCAATGTGTGCGTGCAGAGAGAGAACAAGTTCTGTAATGTCGCTTCTTATAAGGACACTAATCCTATCGGAGCAGAGTCCTGCCCTTATGATCTCATTTAACCTTAATCAACCCCTTATAGGCCATATCTCCAAATACAGTGACACTGTGGGTTAGGGTTTCAACATATGACTTTTGGGGAGACACACATTCAGTCCATAACAATGGGTAAAGATACAGATCAGTGAGGAAGCAGAGGGGAAGAGAGTGGAAGAAGTTCCTGCTTAGTGGCTGTGTATTTTCTGTGACCTAGGATACAAGATCGTCTGTTGATGATGAGTGGGATCTGGAGAGAGCGGAGGCCAGAGGAGAGGCACAAAGCTTTAGAACAGAGCAAGGAAGGAGGAGGAAGGACAGTGGAAGCCTTGGCAGGGAGGATTGCGAGTTCTGCTGCAGGTGACGGCATAGATGTGAAATGAAGCTAACCTAGAGCGTGGCGAAGCACTTTAATTTGGGAGTCATCAATAGTTCAGGGCAATCAGTGGTTCCGGAGCAGGAACACAGGAAAAAGAACAGTGAATTTATCCCAGGTAGGAGAGGGGTGTGTATGTCTGGGGTTGGGGATGGAAATGAGGGGGTTGAATGTCCATGGCATCCGGGCTAGGTTAGGAAAGGAGCAAAAAGGAGATGGGATCAGAAACTTTGGGATAAAAGTAAAGAGAAGGCTTAGGAGTATCTGCAAAATAGCCTCTCGTTTCACAAGAACTCGTGAAGGTTAATGGTTCTATTTGCATCTAAACCTGACAAAGCTGGGTTTGGTAGCTGCTTGATCCCCTTTCATACGTGTGCCTTTCTCTCCTAGGATGGACTGCCTAGCTTGCACACTCATCTGTTGGATCATTCTTGTTACAAAGCCATAGAGATAATGGGAGATTTGTATGAAACTGTATTTATAAAGATAGGCTCAAGAAAGAACGATTCTTGAGCATTTCACCAAATCAAAGATACCCATTTCCTTAGCAGAGGGAGATGATTAGTTGAGGTACTTGTGATATGACTATTACACACTGGTGGTGGGAGAATTCTCCCGGACTGTCCCCAGTCATTCCCATAGCCCTGGCATAGTTTAGAGGTCACCAGCTCAGCCCCCCTAGATATGTGACCTTGGGCAATTAAACCAACTTTCCTGAGCCTATTTCCTCGCCTTGAACATAACTTCCCTTCCAGGGCTGTCATGTGGCAGAATGAGACAATGGATATGAAATCGTGTGAGGTTTAGTCTTTAATTACGTGGCTGAAGTAAGCGCCCAGCCATCCCAGGTTTCTTTGAAGCTGATTTTTTTTTAAGAGCAGACTTACCTGGAAGATGATCTGGGAGAGGCTTACTCACTGCTTTAAATGAAGCTCCTTCAGGTCCCATTCAGGTCCACTAAGGAAAAATGAAAGACGGTTGAGTCCATGAAGCTTGCTGCCCATGTCAGAAGCAGCTCCTGGATCTACGGCCATGCTGCTCAAGGCTTAGCATGCTTCACCATCACCTGGAAGGCTTGTTAAAATACAGATGGCCACACCCCCCCTCCAGAATTTCTCAATCAGTAGTTCCAGGCTGGGGCCCAAGAATTTCCCCATCAAACAAGTTTCCAGGTGCTGCTGCTTTTGCCCAGGAGCCTACACTTTGAGGATCATCACTGATCTAAAAGAGCTACAGCCCTGACGCCTGGCCCCTTTTCGCAGAGAAGCCAGCTCTGCTTCCTGTCAGCAGAGGAAGACATTCTGCATTTCACAGATTAGTAAGGACCTTTTCCCTCCTTTCCCAATCAGTGGTCAGAAGTGAAAGTCACTGGCTCTCAGTGATTAAACTTGAGAGCTGGCTTGGCCAGTGGTCCAGGGAAGAGTGTTTAACCACACACCTAAATGAATGGGTTTGATCAATAATTAAGTGAGCTGTTGTGATGGTGAGGCCGTGGTCAAGCCGCCCGGTGAAGGAGGTGGCTAGGAGCGGTTTTGCTTGTTCATGCGGGGTTCAAAAGGGCTTCGGGGAGTTAGAAACTGAGCCAGACAGAATTTATTATTATTTTATAATTATTAAAGAAGGAAACCAGCACTACTGAGAGGTACTGGTGAAGGGAATATAAAGTGTTGCTAAGTGTTGGCTTCTAAACCTCCTTCTCATACTCGGGAATTGCCAAACTTGTAAAATTGAGTCCAACTCCCACAGAAGAGACGAAAAATGCCAGGCACTTGCCTCCCGGGCCCACCTTGCATTTAGAGGACCTGATGGAGACTCTGCCCTTTGGTGCACTAACTTCAGACTCCACCAGAAGTTAAGGACCCAAGAAGCAGGCATCATCAAGAATCCACCTGTCAACAGGCAGGACAACAACACTGAGTTTCTAGAAGCATCCGGAGCAGCAGTCCAAGAGACCTCACAGGCATGCGGGCGGTTTCAGGTATGCGAGCTGTGGTATTTAATGCCCAAGGAAGGCTACACTGGTGCCTTCACCAGGCCAGTGCTGGGCCTGCTTGGGTAATGCTATTCCTGCCTACAGTATGGTGCCGGAGGGGTTTGGGGGGCTTTTTGTTGTGTTTTTGTTGTTTTCGAACTTTTGCTCACAGTTGAGAACCCTGTGCAACTCAGAATATGTTCCAAATAAACTCTTAAATCAGAAAACCTAGTTTTGAGTTCTGCTCTTTTTTTTTTTTTTGGTCATTTTGAACAAATCTCTTAGCCTCTCCAGGCCATAATTTCTTAAGCTGAAAACAGGGAAGACTAATTTCTACATAAAGGAAGAAGGGGAATAAAATGAAATAAATATGCAAAAATGCTTTGAAAACCACACGGTACTATAAAAATGTCAGTTACTGCATGTATATAAATATGGACTGACACCCATGGCCTCTCTATGACAGAGGCTATAATTTGGCCCTTCCTCAAAACTAGTGAGCCTTTTCCTTCTCTGTGCTCATCAGTATCTCAAAGCATATCTACTTAAAGCGTTTTCACAATGAATTTTAATTAGATTTACTAATCTACCCCATTGGACTATGAGTTCCTCAAGGGTAGAGTCTAAGTAGACCTTTTATTTTCCTCTGATGTCTACTGGTACATAGTAGGTTCATAGTAATTGTCAGTTGGATAAAAAAATAAAAGAATTTGCTGGGGCCTCCGTGAGTGTACCAGGAAGTTTCTAGCTCAGATGCAACTCTCACTTTCTCCCTTTGCAACACTTTTTGAATCTGCAGCAAAAGGCCCCAATGGACAAAGGGAGCAATCGGATGGAATATGCTCCTGGCGAAGCTCCTACAGGTGCAAGTGATGGACATAGTGGAGGAACTGTGTCTTAATTGGTAGCGTGAAAAACATTTCCCAGGTGCTAGATTGGGTTGTTAATGCCATCTGTCCTGCCACAGAGGATTAGAAGGAAGAATACCTTTCTCTGGGTTCTGGGGATAGTGTAGGCATCAAGATGAGTGTTGATATTAACTTGTCTGTGCTCCGCCTGGATAATTGCAGGCGAGGGAATCTGTCTAGAGTTTCTATCTTTTTTTTTTTTTTTAAGTTTTTTTTTTGTTTGTTTGTTTGTTTGTTTTTTTATTTATTTATGGCTGTGTTGGGTCTTCGTTTCTGTGCGAGGGCTTTCTCTAGTTGCGGCAAGTGGGGGCCACTCTTCATCGCGGTGCGCAGGCCTCTCACCATCGCGGCCTCTCCTGTTGCGGAGCACAGGCTCCAGACGCGCAGGCTCAGTAATTGTGGCTCACGGGCCCAGCCGCTCCGCGGCATGTGGGATCTTCCCAGACCAGGGCTCGAACCCGTGTCCCCTGCATTGGCAGGCAGATTCTCAACCACTGCGCCACCAGGGAAGCCCCTAGAGTTTCTATCTTGAAATCAAATGGATGATGCGGTGGCAGGTCTCCGGTTCCCAGGTGTTTGGTTACATTTGTTAAAGGGAATTCTGGGAAGAATTAGAATTCAACAATTTTTGGCCTATCCTGGGAGGTTCTAGGTCAATACACTCCATACTATTTGATGTTTGATCCTCCAAAGGCAGAAGAAATGAAGTTTACTTCTTCACTCTGGCCCTGTCTTCTCTTAGACATCCTCTTTCATTTGGTTATTAACTCCATAATTACTGAGTTCCCATGAAGGGGCCAAGCCCTGGGTTGGGTCCTGGGGACACCAAGGAAGAGATGACATTTTTTTCTGAACTCAGGAAATTCACTGTTTTGGATAGGAGGTGGGGAGGGTGTCAGACACATAAACAAAATACAATATAATGTAGTAAACGATATAATAGATATACAAAGAATTCTAGAGAGAGAGGGAGAGAAAGAGAGGGATATATACATACATTCATATACGATCCCTGATGGCATATAAGCTAAAAGATCCCTGGAACTTTCAGCTACTTTGGCCAATAAATCTTTTTGTCTAAGCTAGTTTGCTCTTGGTTTCAGGCATTTACAATTCAATGAGTTCCAATAATACAGGAATCACAGAAGCTGTTGTGTTAAAGCTACATTTGAGCTGAGGTTTCTCACCTAAAGGAGGGCTGGGTGCTCTAGAGAGAATGTTACATGCAACACCATGAAAGAACAAGGCCTGTCTTGGGAATGTTGAGATATTTGATACAATTGCATTTTCATCACACCGTCCAGATGATTCTAAACGTGCACAAGAACCCCTGCTTTAAAGAGTACCCAACTATTCGTATCTGAAGAATCCCAATTTTGATGCTTCATTAAAGCAGATTTTTCAAAAACTTCATACACGTTACTCATCACACTCACCCTATGGAAATGTGCTTAAAAAAAATTTAACCCTATATCCTTGGCTTTTTTTGGGGGGGGCAGCATTATATAATACATTCACGAACATTAAGATGCTAATGCCCCTTTGCCTAATTCATGTGTAAACCCCATGTCTTACACTGCATAAAGTAAAACTCAGTGAGGAACAGCGGCCCCATCTTCAGTAATAGTAATAAAGTAATGACATCCACTTACTGTGTAACTTCTCTGTGTCCGGCTCTATGCTGAGTGCCTATATGCTTGGCCCAATTCTGTTTTCAAAACCACCCTGTGATAGGTATGGTCATCCTCATTTTAGAGCTGAAGAAACTGAGGCCTCATGTAGTTTAAATAATTTGCCTGCAGCTAATGGAGGTCAGGATAGGAATCCAGGTGTTTCCTTTCTGCCACACTTACCCCTCTGCCTCTGCAATTCCCTTATTCCCTAGCTCCAAAATCCACCCTCAGTGTTTCTTTCTTGGGGGAGTGAGTTTCTGGCCCTCTCAGCTTCTGCCGTGGGAGGTGAGCTTCTGGCAAGGAAGTCGGGGGAAGAGCGGGAATGGCTGTCAGGAAGGCGGCCAGTAGTGGCCGCCCCTCCAAGCCATGTGGGACACGGGAGAAGATGCTGGAGGTGTTTACTCCTGAGGGGAGAAAGGGCATGACGACTCTCTCCATCCATCCTAAGTCACTCACTTGAGTGTTTTAAGAGGTAAACCTAGGACGGTGGTGGAGAGTTCAATAATAACCTTCTAACACCAGCGATCAAGAGAATGGGCTGAACAGCGAGGAGGTGACCCAAGGTGTTCAGACACAGACTGGAAGATGGCAGTTTGTGGGGAAGAGGAAGCCCTCTGGTCTCAGACAGACCAGCTGGTTGATCCAGCTCTTCCACAGCTGAGCTCTGCAACCTAGGACAGATGATTTAAACTTCCTGTCTCCTTCCTCATTATAAATTAATATCTTAATAATATCTATTCTGCAGGCTTGTGAGAATTAGAGGTAATACATATTCAGAGCCGCCATAGAGCAATGGAAATAATAATACTACAATGGTTGCCAGAGATTGGACATCTCTCTTAGCACAAGTGTTTTAGATTCAAGAATCCAACGGGAAGGGCAGAGCATTGAAATGTATTACCTGTAGAGATCCCACCAGGGTAAAGAGGTCTTTTTTTTTTTTTTTTTTTTTTTTTTAAATGGAGGGAATTACCACCTTTTTTTTTTTTTTTAAAGGGAACGCTATTTATTTATTTTGGCTGTGTTGGGTCTTCGTTTCTGTGCGAGGGCTTTCTCTAGTTGCGGCGAGCAGGGGCCACTCTTCATCGCGGTGCGTGGGCCTCTCACTGTCGCGGCCTTTCTTGTTGCGGAGCACAGGCTCCAGACGCGCAGGCTCAGTAGTGGTGGCTCACGGGCCCAGTTGCTCCGCGGCATGTGGGATCTTCCCAGACCAGGGCTCGAACCCGTGTCCCCTGCATTGGCAGGCAGATTCTCAACCACTGCGCCACCAGGGAAGCCCCAAGAGGTCTTTTTTAACCATAACTTCCCGAAATGTGGAGATAGAGCAGCACTGATTGGAGGGTGGGGGTAGTATTTTACAGGAACTTTTTTCTTTCTGCGTGTTGTGTTGTGGGAGGGGCCGGAGAGGTTCCCATATTATGTACATTTCATCTCCAACGAGAGATCAGGTTACTTTGACGTAACCGCAGGGAGCCTGTTATTTACCCTCCATCCCTATAAACTTCTCACTACTGAGTTTACAGTTGGTGGATTGTTCATTCCACATACTATAATTGCTTCATTAGAGGCTTCAGATGGTTCATTGTGTTGGCAACTTCCTGCAAAACTGTCTGCACAATCAGGGCCAGACACATGCCACTTGAGTCATCAGGAATTGAAGCATTTGCCTGTTTGTTTGTGTGTGTGTATTTGTTTTCGAAAGGCAGCATATTACACGGGATTTAATCCTGAGGCTAGGTGCGACCCCACCAGCTGGGGGGCAGCACAGGGGCAAACAGATCTCTCAGTGATCTCAGCCACTACAGTGTGTAAATTACCATCCATTTATTAATGACTCCCTGATTTCTAGCTCCAGCCCCCATGTCTCTCAGGAACTTCAGAACCAGCTAGACAAATACCTCAAGATAGCCCCCACCCTTGCTTGGATTATCCCATAGGTATCTCCAACTCAACATCCCTGATACTGAATTTCTGATGTCCACTGTATCCTCACCCCGAACCCTGTATCCTCTCCTATTCCCCATCTCAGTAGACGACATCACCATCCATGCAGTAGCAAAATCTCTGCTCATCATCCACGTGGCCTCCATTTCCCTCGCGCTTATACCCAATCACCAAGCCCAATGAATTCTTCCTTCCTTTTTCTCTCATTGGGGCCACTCTCTCATTTCCATGGTCACTTCCACTGTTTGGCCTAAACGTCCACTATTTCTTCCGCAGATACAACAACAGCCTCTTCTATACGAGCTCCCTCCAGGCCACAGGAGCGGAGCCATCTTTTAAAAACTCAAGTTTGATAACATCACCACCATGTTTAAAGCCCTTCAAAAACTTTCCAGTGTCCTTAGGGGAAAAAATCTTAACTGACCATGTTACACCTGGTTATACCTTTTTCTTAGCACCTTGTATACCTTCTTCTTCTTTAAAAAAAAAAAAAAAATCCTTATTTCTCAGAACCCTCCTTACTCCCTGATGTCAGGAGCTGTCTTTCTTATTCACCACTGATTAACCCCAAGATGAGCAGACTGCCAGCCACAGAGAAGGAGCTGAGGAACTATCCACTGACCTGTGGCCATGCAAGAACAAGAAGGGATTCCTGTTAGCTGGCTTTTCACCCCTATTCCAAGATGACTTCAGGGGTGGAGAGAGGAATACTTCAAAAATCAAATGGGCAAAACCTAACAAATCTGCTTACCCTGAGGATGGGATATAAGGTCCCTTACAAATGTGCTTCTCCAGCCTCAGCTCCCCCAGATCCTACCCTTTTCTCCAACCTCCATCACAGGTCTGTGCTCAGTGTCAGAAATTTTCTCTGTTCCCCAAACACCCCGCCTTGTTCATTACCATCAGTGCCTTTGCATATAAAGTTCCTCTGCCAAGAAGGCCTTTTCCCGCCTTCCTTTCCTGGGGAAATTGGATTCCCCCTTGAAAAGTGATTTCAGTGACCACTTCTGTGGCTCCCCAGGTAAAGAGGCTGCTCCTCCCTTGCCTTAGTCTGCTTAGGCTGCCATAAAATAATGCAACAGACTGGGAGGCTTAAGCAGCAGATATTTAATCCTCACAGTTCTGGAGGCTGGGAAATCCAAGATCAAGGTGCCTGCATGGTCAGGCTCTGGTGAGGACCCTCTTCCTGGCTTGCCTTTTTGCTGTGTCCAAATATGGTGAGGAGAAAGCAAGCTCTCTGGGATCTCTTCTTATAAGGGCACTAATCCCACCATGAGGGCCCCACCCTTACCACCTCATTTAATCCTAATTACCTCCCAAAGGGCCCACCTATAAATACCATCACACTTGGGGGGGTGTGGTGGCTAGGGCTTCAACATATGAATTTGGGGGGACACAAACATTCAGTCTATAATATCCTTCTATCCTACCTTCACATTTTACTATGTAATCATTATAAGGGCTATGAATATTCAGCACTTGCTATAGACTTCATATTCTTTATTTCATTTAATTCTCACAACTATACCAAGAGGGTGGTACTTTTGTCCCCATTTTAGAAATGAAAAAATAGTTTCCAAGTGCCCAAGGTTACACAACAACCCAGTGGTGACCCCAAGCCTGGAATCAGGGGCTCCTGACACCACAGCCAGGGTTTAACCACTCTCCTATACTGCCTAAACCAGAACTTGGTGAATGTCCAGGCAGACAATATTTTGGACTTGCTGGGCCATACATTCTTTGTCACAACTATTCAGCCCTGCCACTGTATGCAAAAGCAGCCACAGACAGTACATACATGAATAGACATGGCTATGTTCCAATAAAACGTGATTTATGGACTCCAGAATTTGAATTTCATATGGTTTTCAATGTGTCACAAAATGTTCTTCTTTGGATTTTTTTCCCCAACCACTTAAAAACATAAAAACCATTCCCAGCTCACAGACCGTACAAAACCACCTCGTTTGCTGATCCCTGGCCTAAATGACTACGACTTTAATAGCAAATATTTTTCTGAGAAGGGAGACGTTTCTCTTCTCCAATACCTCCTGACCCATAAGATTCCTTCCATGTCTCCAAAAGCCCTCTTAACATTTCCCAGCGCAGGGTGTTTCAGCATCAGGGCCGCTCCCTCTCCTCCCTCAGGTGCCTGCCCACACATGGCTTTCTCAGCGAGGTCGTCTGCCCACACATGGCTTTCTCAGCGAGGTCGTCACTGGCTGCCCTGTCTAAAGCTGTCACAGCCCCCTGTCCCTCCTTACCTCTTTTATCCCGCTTTATCTTTCTCCTTAGCACTTACCACCATCTACCCAAGCACATACCCTGTTGATTGTCTTACCCCCATTAGAACGTGAGCTACATGAAGGCAGGGCATGCTGCTCTGTTCACAGCTGGAAACCCAGAACCTAGCAGGGTATGTAACACATAGTAAAAGCTAAATAAATATTTAGTCAATCTGTTCATGCAACTAAAGTCATTCACGAACATCCAGCGCAGAACGGATTCTCAAAAAATAAAAGCGTGGACGAACAGACAGAGGAGGTATGTACCCAGTTTCTCCTGAGAGCTTCCATTTGGGGTTGGTGGGAAATCTCGTTTTCCATGGAGTTTGCACAGTGGGGAAAACAGGCCCTTGCTTTTCCTCTGGCCTCGCTGTGAAGCATTGATCTGTGCTGAGATTTCTTGGAGGCGTGAACTCCTGACCCTGCTCCTTCTGGAATGCCGGGCTGGAGGCTCTCAGAGAGGAAGCAGGAGGTGACTGGGGCCCGGGCGTCAGTCCCAGACGGGAGCAGCAGATGAAGCCGGGGACAGCTGGAAAGGAAGGCATGGGATCCTGGCGGAGGAGGGAAAAGGTGCGTGCCAGGGCTCCTGGGCCGGCGGGCAGAGGAGGACGGGCTTCTTGTTAGGTTAATTGAGGTAATATTTGCTGCCACCTTTCGGATAGTGATAAAAGTCTCCTACCAGCCACTGATGGTATCTCTGACTCCTGCCTTGTTCCACTGTACAGAGACAGTGCTCTAAATTTAGCTCCAGTTATTTAGCTATTCCTTAAAACTCTGTCACTTAAAAAATAATTATAGGATTTCTCTGACAGACTGTAATACATGGAGTGCACAAATTACAGGTATAACTTGGAGATCCAACTGGGATCACCAAATAAAATTGACAGCAGTGGCCTAATTCCAGAGTAGTCCATGTGGCAGCTAGAGAGACTTTGTTCCTTAGGCCCCTCTCCTTAATCTGCATTTTGAGCCAAAAGGTCAAAGGAACCAAAAGAAACTAGAAGTGGTCTCAAGCCCAAGGTACAGACCCTGGGGAAAGTCCAGTTTTCCTTCTGCTTGGCAGAGCTGGAAAGACCACCCGGGCCTCCGGAAAGTCAGATGTGCTGCTCTCCCTGAGTGCAGAGGAAGTTAGGCTGAGCCCCACTCTGTCTATCCACTCAGCCAAGAGCCTGACATAGTTGACCTCTAGGAGAGAAGGGGTTTTTTCTTCTCTTAAAAAAAAAAGAAAAAAAAATTCTTTTGGATTTTCTGTGATTGTAAACTGCAGAAACCAAAGTCAGTCTCTCAAGGGAAAAATGATGCCCAGGAGGAAAAGAACTGGTCCCTCTGGGAAGTGAAGACCCCACTCAGCAGAGCCCTGGTGGACATAAAAGCCACAGGGAGATGAAGAATTCTGTTTCCGATTCATTCCACAAATGTTACTGTGTTCCCACTCTGGTACAGTCCCTGGGGACTCACAGCAAATCAAAGGAACAAGGGCGATCTATTCAGCCTAAAACCTTCAGTAGATGCTACAGAAGAAGGATCCAGGAGGGGCAGAGAGGCCCCAGGGAGTAATGCCTATAGGGAAGCAGTTGGGCCCAGAGGCAGGGAACTGGGGACGAGGATGGCACTGCCCTGCTGGTGAGCACTGATGTCTGTGGATTTCCCACCTAAATCAGGCTTTTCAAGGATGGTTCATCATGGTTTTCCAGGAGGAGTAAAGGGCTCTCTGGCCACATATATTTCCCTAGGATGCTGGGTAGAGGCTAGGGTCCAGGGCTGTAACTAACCCTTCCAAGGTTAACCCTGGCACACCTGGTGGCTTGGAGCACATCCAGCACTAAGACAGCCAGTTGGTCCAGTTGGAAGGGATCATCTGGGCTTTTCACTCCAAGCTCTGTTTGTCAGAGTCTCTGACTCAAGCCCAGAGCAGATAAGTGACTTGTCTCAGGCCACAGAGCAAAGCTGCGGCCACGTCGTGAGAAGGAGCCAGCTCTCTGTGTCTCAGTCCAGGGCTACCATGTGTAAAGCAACTTCTGGACTAGTGGAAAAAGCACTGGCTTTGAAGCCAGATGTTCTTAGACTAGAATCCAGACCCTGGCACACAGGTGCAGATAGGTCTCTCAAAGCTGCTGTTTTCCTGTCTGTAAAGTGGGGATGGTCACCCCTGCTGGGTTTCCTGCCCTGTGTGGCCATCAGAATCGAACGATCCAACCTGAGGGAAAGTGCTCTGTAAACTGTAAAGTGCCGAGCGGATACTGCTCACTGTCGTAGTTTCTCATCCGTGACTCAGATTCCAAAGGGGCCCATCCCGCCGACTTCAGCCCTAAACAGAACAGCGTGATATGGACAGGAATGGTGGCCAGGTGACTGTGTAGTCAGAGCAGCAGAAAACAGAAAGCAGGCCCTGCACCATCCTGCTGTCCATCCCCCCCTCTGCCCTCTTCGTCTCCCCCAGATGCGCCCGGCTGGAGGGAGCTGCAAAGCTGTCCACCTTCCACGTGGCTCTGAGGCCCCGGCTGGGCAAAAGCCAGAAGGCAGATCTTGGGCATTTGACCGATTCTTTCCTGCCGGTGTGAACATCTCAACCCTCAGCTTCTCCTGATTTCCCGAGGGACATGCGGAGGACCCTGTCCCTGGACGATCTGTCTCTCATGAAACCAGAGGTTACCCTGTATTCTGAAGGCGGTACCAGCACCCCCAGTCCTTTGGAGGGCTAAGACTGGGATGGCTGCTAGTTGGTGACGGGCCCCCAGATCTCCCAGCGCTGACCACTGCTGCCCCTGTGACCAGAACCACCAGTCCCACTTTGAGGCTGCTGGGGGAGGGGACGGTTGCAGAAATCTCAGGACCCTCCATGATCACAGAGCCTGTGAGTGCCTGAGGGAGCAGAGGGGAGACCTGCGCTGCCCCTGAAGACAGCCCTCCTAACCAGTGGCCTCTGAGTGCAACGTCCTGCATGAAATAAGGCGCAAAATGAATATTTGCTGAGCACCTACCTGGAATTCTCTAGGCACAATCACACCGGTCCTTCAACACCTGCTGAGTAAGAAACTACTACTCCTGCTTTACAAATGAGGAAATAAGAGTCCAAAAAGGTTGGGACATATGCCCAAGGTCATGCAGATAACAGCAACATTAACATTAGCAACAATGAGGGCTTTGAACAAGACAAACACATTTGGGGCGTCTTCTCACCAGGACCCCACAGTAACCCTGAGGGGGTGATTAGCTCCCTGTCCTCCAGATGAGAAGGCCAGAACAGAAGCAGTCCCAGTCACACAGACGGCGAGGGGCAGATCCACAATCAAACCCAGATCCCACTCGCGGTCTCCCGCACACGTGGGCTGCCGCTGGATTTAAACACACGGCTCCGGACGCTCAGCCCAGCGTACGTGCCTCCAGCCATTAGGAGTTCTCTCTGCAGAATCACCAAGGGAGCTTTTTCAGACTAGGTTCTCAGGCTCCACCCTGAAGATTCGGGCTCCGCAGATCTGGGCAGCGTCCGTGGCTGTGTTTACACACGCACTCCCGTGCTCCCAGCACTCCCAATGCTGCCTCCCTAACTGTCCGAGTCAGCCTCCATCTTCCACCCTCCACTTCTGTCCTCACCACAACTGACACTGTCCTTGCCCCCGTGGCCGACAGGCTCCCTTCACTGTAAATCCAGGGGCCACTCGGAGGCGCTCACCTCCATCCACCTGTCAGGGGCAGCCCGCATCACGACCACTCCTCCTAAGCGAAACTCTCCCCATGACCTCCCTTTGCTCGCGGGTTTCCTCCCGTCACTCTGGCCTCTCCTTCTTGGCCTCTCACTGACTTCTCCGCCTCCTATCCGTTTCAGCTGGCTGTTCCCGGAACTCTGCACTCAACCATCTTCTTTTGCCATTTTCTTTGCCCTGGGTGACCTTACCCACCTCGTGGCCTCAGTTACTGCCTTTGTGTGGATGACGCACGTCCCTGCCCAGAGCTCCCCTAGAGCCCCCAGTGGTGGAGGCCCAAATGCCTCTGGATCTTGTCCACACGGCTGTCCCACCTCAAACATGGCGGCACGTCCATAACGGAACACGCCATCTTCACCTCCGCAGAGGGTTATTCACGGGTCACTGAAGGCATGAAACTGGTGGTGCGTAGGGTGGGGATACATTCCCCAACTCCTCCTGTGTCCTGTGATTGCCAAGGTGTAGAGATTCGAGCTTCTAAATCTGAGAAGCACGCCAGCTCTCCCTCTGCATGGCCACCATCCCAGTTCTTCCTCTCTTCGGGGCTCTCCTGCGTTACTCTGGTGCCTTCCTGACCAGGCTCTCATGCACCCAACCCACCCTCCACCCAGAGCCTATCAATCAGGCCATGCCACTTCCCTACTAAAACCCATTAAGTATTTCCCTCTGACCGTCAGCACAAAACCCAAGCCTTTTATCTCCCTCCCAAAGCACTTCCTGTGGGTCCAGGCTTTCCTTTCCAGCCACTTCTCCCCCAACTGCCCACCAAACAGCGCTATCTACGCTCCGGGCACTTAGGCTTGAGCACAGTGCTGGGAAAGCTTCCAGGTATTTTGCTATCTTTGCACTGCTCTTCCCTCTGGCAGGGAGACTATCTCCTTCTCTACGTTTATCCTTCAAGTCTCCCTCAGGAGGCACCTCCTCCAGAAGCCCTCTCTGCCCACTGGCTTTAGGTGGGTGCCCCCTCCCTCACCTGCCATGGCAGCTGCTGCTTACCTCTTTCCCAGCACTGACCACCGATCCTGAACCATCACCGCCTGGTCTCCTCTCCCACCGGAACACAAGCAACGTCTTGTCGCCTTCAACTTCCACTCTCCAGGGCCCACCCAGAACCGTGCCCGTGGCACTTAGTCAATGTCTGTGGACTAATATGATGAAAACAGTATCACGCACCAAACATTTATTGAGGACTCAGACTGCCAGGCACCATGCCAGGTACATGCATTGTATCATTTAACCCATACAACAACGCTAGATGGTAACTGATTCTTATACCCATTTTGCAGGTGAGGAAACTGAGGCATGGGGATATTAAGCAATTTGCCCAGGGTCACACGTTTAGTCAGTGACAGAGTGGAGACCATGGCCCACAGCCCAAGTAATGAGGGAAGAAATGTGTGAGGAAACTGTTATTCCAGGAGGTAGAGTGACCACAGCTTCTGCCTGGAATTAGGGAGGGACCACATTCCAGCGGGGATACTGACCGTGCGATCCTGCATAAAAGTCACTGGAAAATGAACTCTGAACTCACCACGGGAAACGGAAGACCACTAGCTCCTTAAAACTAACCCGCCATTCCACAACTCTGAGGGCCTGAAGTAACCATATTCCCAAGCAAAACGAGGGGAGACAGGTTTTCCTCATCAGCCTCCCTGTTCGCCAGCCCCACTCAGCCCTCTTCAGGCCCCCTGTCCACTGAACGATTCCCAGCAGCACGCGGCTTCCCTGGCAGCCGGAAGAGCCACGAACCCCATCGTTCCCTTCAATTACCCTAGATTCCAGGCTATGCCAGGCACACACGAGGGCAGAAAGTGGTTTGAAATCTGTGTGCGGGAGATGTTGGGAAGGCTGGAGAGAGCAATTTTTGTTTCACATCATTCCTTTGTGTAATGTTGTACCCTTCTGACAAGTCCGCATAATACAGCTTAACTTCACCAATTGCTGCCTTAAGAGAAAACAGTGAAGACCTATCTTTAATGTCAAATGAACAATGGGCAACCTTCCAGAGGAGGAAAATGACTTGCTTTGAAAGAGTTGGAGAAGAAAAGTGCAAAATGTTCCCAGCTTAACGTGAGGGGGGGAAGAAAGTCAGCAGCTGTGTGCTGGCACGTTGGCTCCCCGGCTGCGAGCCCAGGGCGGCCTCCGCCAGCCTCCTCTGACAGTCAGGCCCACAGGCTGAGGAGGAAGCCTCCGAGCTCGAGAGGGGACAGACCGTGGTTGTTTAGTCCTCGGGAACGCTGAGCCAGCTGCCCTCAGCCCAGGCGTGTCTGTGCGCAGATGTATACATGGATGTAGAGCTCTCCTTTCCAAGACAAGGAACCCCTGAAAGGGTGTGTGGAACCCCCTGGGAACCTCAGCCACTGGTTCTCCGTCTTCTGCTGGAGCTTTCTGTTTGTACCTCATTCTCCCCACAAGTAGCCACTCTCCACTGGGCGCTGAGATTCTGACCAACCTTGCCGTCTAAACAGTATTTAAATGGTTTTGACTCTTTAGGCTTTTGCCCATGAGACAGGGAGCATCTCAGGCTGTCCAGTTTCAGATTCCACCCCCGCCACCGCCTCACTTCTGACACTTCAGCCACATCAGCCTTCGCGTAAGGTCCTGACTGTGCACTTTCGTGGGCCTCTTCTATGCCCCCAGTGCCTTTGCACATGCTGTTCCCTTTGTCTGAAATGCCCCCCTGGAAAGTCCTACTCGTCCTTTAAGGCTTAGATCAAGAATTTCCTCCTTCTGGAGTCCTATCTGACTTCTCCAGTGAGTTTGCCACTCTCCTCTTTTGAGCCGTGGGCTACCTCTATCAGAGGAGACATTACTCTGCATGAAATTTATCAGTTTACGTGATTTCTCCTCTATTAGGTGAAGATTGTCTCAGGAGCAGGGACTTTGGCTTATTCAGAGACATACACACGTATACATATGAATTCACATGTACATGGACCTAGCTCAGGGAATGGCCATACAGTATGTGTTTAATAAATGCTTGTAGATTAGAGGGTCTAAAACTCAGCTTCTCAATGCTGGCTGCAAATTAGAATTACCTGATGAATTAAAAACAAAACAAAACAATGACAAGCTCCACATCACCTTGGAACTCCAGACCACCTGAATCAGAAACTCTGGGGGTGGGGCTCAGCCACTGGGGCTTTTATGAGTCCTCTAGGTGATTCTGATATGTTTCCTTTGTCTAGAAACTTACGGCTAAATGACATATTTAATCCCCACCCCCCAACACATATGATACATGGTGGTGAAGAAAGAAAAAGATAGCTACAATGAAGAGCTCCCTCTTAGAAAAAGAGAGAGGGGGAAACAACATCTTGTGGTCACAAGGTGTAGCATTTACACCAATGCATGTATGGACAGGGATAACAGCACAGTGGACAGAGATAACCAGGACGCCTTTGCCCTGCGATGGAGGCCGACCAGCCCGGCCTCCTCTGGTTCTCCCTGAACTGCCTTGTCTATTGACCCTGTGGCCACAGCTAGAGGGCCACGGGGTGGCTTCCCTTCTCAGGGCTGCTGACTTCCTCCTAGAGAGTTCACGGGGCTGGAAATGCCCTAGGAGTTGATCACTTTGTTGCAGGTTATCATTTGTCGGGCTTTGTGTTTTTCAGGCATTACAATTTTCCAAAACCTTAATAAGCTCTTGGTTGATCTGCATCCAGTCAAATGCAAAGTCAGAATTATGGGTCCTTGAATCTAGACCACTGTCTCAAGGTTCCCGTCCCTTAGTAGCAGGCCCTCCTGTTCGATCCATCTTGCTAATGATACACCGGGATGGGGATGCAGAGGGGCAAGGCTAAAATGCCTTTTGCTTCCTGGCTGCATCCCAGAGGATAGCTTTTTATGCTGTGGAAGAAAGAAGACATTGTAGAGTGTTGAAATATCATTCTACCTCTAGGTTCCAATCTTTTCTCCCTCTGTGTTTTTAGCCTCCCTCACTTCACTTATGCCAAGTTTAGCTTGGGATAGACAGTTCAGCTTTTCCAACCCATCGCACTCCTCTCTGCCCTCCTGGACAGCTGAACGAGACAGGGTGGGCTCTGTTTCCTTCCCACTCAGCTTGCTTCATCCTTACAGGATGCTACTGAAGGCTTTATGAAGTAGCCAATCCTCTCCAGCATAATTCTTTTTTCTATCTCTAAAACACAGTTTGAGTCTCAAGATAGTACATGTGATAGTTCAACCCAGCTGCTATGTAAGACATGACTGGGATTTCCAACTTTCCAGCCAAGAATAGAGGAATTCTCGGTGCTCTGCATGCCACTATGATCCAGCCAGTTCTACTTTCTAGGATGTCACTTACAAAACCCCACTTTCAGAAGCCAATGTTACAAGTATTCAGGACCTACTCCATGGCAAGTGAAAGAAACCCACCTTAAGATGGCTTAAGCAAAAAAGGGGAATACACTGGCTCACCCAAATGGGCAGTCCAAGGTTTCTGCTCTCTTTAGATGCAGTTGTATCTAAGGCATGAAATTATGCCGTCAGTCTACTCTCCCCTGTCCTCTCAAATCTCAGCTCTGTCTTCCTTTGTATTGATTTCACTCTCTACCAGTAGCCCCAACAAAAAGAAAGTACCACTTTTCTAATAGTTTCAGAGTCCCATTGCTGACTCTCATTAGCCCAAAGTGGGTCACATGCCCATCCCTAAACCAATCACTGTGGCTAGAGGATGCAATACAATGATTGAGCATGTGCCCAAACTTGGAGCCAACAAATGAAAATTAGCCCAACCTAAAACACACAGTCTGAGCATCAGAAAGATGTGTTCCCAAGAGAAAAGTCTGGTTCTGTTAGCAGAAGAGATGGTAGGTGGGCAAACCACAGAAGTTCACTTTAAGGACCGTGACTGTTTGTGCTGGCTGCTGTGGCCCCAGAGCTCAGTACAATGCCTGCCACACGGGGCACGCTCTATCAATATTTGAATGAGGGAATCAATAAGTGAATGAATTCAGAGACTAACTCTATATCCCAGTCACTCTATGCGGAAGCCCAAAGGAAAGAAAAGCTCTTCAAAAGCTTTCATGAGTTCTAGTGTATAGCCTAATTTTTTTTCTTTTTTTTAAATTTATTTATTTATTTATTGGCTGCGTTGGGTCTTCGTTGCTGCGCGTGGGCTTTCTCTAGTTGCGGCGAGTGGGGGCTACTCTTCATTGTGGTGCGTGGGCTTCTCATTGCGGTGGCTTCTCTTGTTTTGGAACATGGGCTCTAGGCGCACAGGCTTCAGTAGTTGTGGCACGCGGGCTTCAGTAGTTGTGGCTCACGGGCTCTAGAGCGCAGGCTCAGTAGTTATGGCGCACGGGCTTAGTTGCTCCGCGGCATGTGAGATCTTCCTGGACCAGGGCTTGAACCCGTGTCCCCTGCATTGGCAGGCGGATTCTTAACCACTGCGCCACCAGGGAAGACCCAGCCTAATTTTAATGACCCCTGGATTTGCCTAATTGGAGATATAATCCTTTTCTCCCCACAGGGATCCTTCTTCCCAACATTGTCACCGGAAGGGAAACCTGGCAATATTTCCCCAAATTAAAAAATACAACAAATTTCTCTGAAGCAGCAAAGTTATATATTCATTCTTTCTTTAAGTCATTCATTCTACAAACATTTATTAGGCACCTCATATATCAGATACTATGCTAGGTACTAGGATATAGGTATAAAAAATCATAATCTCTTACTTTAAGAAGCTCAAGTCTAACAGAGAGACCAACAAGTGATCAAAAATATGGAGGCAGCTTATGGAGTAAAAGATTACAGGCTTTGGAGTCCGACCCGGCTCCACCACTGAATTCTGGTTCTACCACTTGATTACCATACAACATCAAGAGAGTTATTAACCTCCCCAAGCCTCTTTTTTCCTTATCAGTAAAATTAGTTATAATAATATCACCAGGGCTTCCCTGGTGGCGCAGTGGTTGAGAATCTGCCTGCCAATACAGGGGACACGGGTTCGAGCCCTGGTCTGGGAAGATCCCACATGCCGCGGAGCAACTAGGCCTGTGAGCCACAACTACTGAGCCTGCGCGTCTGGAGCCTGTGCTCTGCAACAAGAGAGGCCGCGATAGTGAGAGGCCCGCGCACCGCGATGAAGAGTGGCCCCCGCTTGCCACAAGTAGAGAAAGCCCTCGCATAGAAACGAAGACCCAACACAGCCACAAATAAATAAATAAATAAATAAATAAATAAATAAATAAATAAAGTTAAGGGGAAAAAAAAAAAAGAAACCACCAACCTCATAGAGTTGTCGTGTGATTTAAATGATAATATATATATGAACAGTGTGTAGCTAGAGCCTGGTACAAATGGTAGCAATTCTGTTTGAGGCTGTTGAAGATCAGAGGAAAGAGCAAGTCATCCTTTAGGAGTCAGAGAAGGTCTGATGGAAGAGGTGAGATCTGAGCTGGTTCTTGGGGGTGAGCAGGAGATCACAATGTAGAGTGTCTAAAGGGAGTGCATTCTAACAGAGGGAACAGTTTCTTTAAAGCTTTGAAAACCCAAGGAAAATTGGTATGTTTACAGAGCAGCAAATATTTCTAGATGCCTTGTGTGTTGGTGGGATAGTGATGGGAGTGGAAAGGTATGAAACACTAACATTCGGGGAAAGAACAAGGATTCTGGGACTTCTCTGTCCGACAGGAGTATAGGGCACCTGGGAACCTCTGCCCAATAACCATAAATCATTGGCGCCCCAGGTAAGTGGGTGTCAGAACAGCCATTATCTCTCCTGTACGCACATTATGATGGTGTCTTTCGGATGGACGGAGAAGCTGAGGGTCCATTTACAGTTCCTTTCAAATGACTTGCAATAAATCACAGTATTTATTATTCACCATCTGGTTCAAACGAAGCAGGGATTGTGAGTTGGGGGTGGAGGTGAAGGGAGTGGCTTGACTCCTAAGGGAAAGGTTGGGCGGTTTAATGAGATAATATCCATGAAGCACTTTGCTCTCCCAGAGGCCATAACGCGGCAGCTCCTGCTCGGGGACTGGGAGATCTGGGGAGATAATGTTTCTAAGTAGAGACGCTAGGCTGAGGAATGCTAGACAGAACGGAGGGGCAAAGACGTGCTCCTTAAGTAATTTCCCTCATCAGCATCAGGGCCAGAACCATCCACTGCAGCAGAAACAAAGAAATGCCAGTTAGGGGAGTGAGGTCCAGACACTCAGGCCTCCGTGGCACCAGGGAAGAGCCCACCGTCCCCACCAGGACCCATATCAGGCCCACATCACACAGGCCGCCTGGGCTCCGCAGCCTTACGCACAGCCTTGGTCCTGAACCTTTCTCTCACCCAGCTTCTGCCCCATTTCCCAACCTAACTCAGACTGCCAGTTGTGAGGGAGGAAAGGGGGACCAGGATCCAGAATTCCAAATTCCTGAGTAGCTGCCTATTGATGTCATAGGCCCCTCATGGGCGCATACCATAGAAAGAACATCCACCCTTTGCTACCACCAGGATGGGTGCAGGAGGTCTGGGTTACATTCTGAGAGGTGAGGTCATTATTCACCCTCTCACCCCGCTCAGTGCCTCCTTTTCCCCGGATCATTCCCTCATTCCTACCCAGCATTACACACAGGCCCGGGAGAAGCCCCGGTCCCATGAATGAAGCATTCTGGAGAGTGTCCGAAAGGATGAAACAGTAAAGGAAAGTATCCACAAAGAAGAGAGAACTTTAATTCTCCTTATCCCCTCACCCTAAGCCTGTCCCCCTTCCCCGTGACCCACTTTTATGTCCCTGATGACACTACTTGAACATGATCCAGTTTAGAATTCCTTCTCCTTACACATTTATATTAGTTAGGATGAAACTAACTGCTGTAACAGATGAACTCCAAAATTTCAGAGGCTTAACTTCGTAAAAGGATTTTTAAAAAAATTCGTGGTCAAGTGACTTCCCTGGTGGTTCAGTGGCTAAGACTTCGCCTTCCAATGCAGGGAGTGCAGGTTCAATCCCTGATCAGGGAGCTAAGATCCCACATGCCTCACAGCCAGAAAAAAACAAAACATAAAGCAGAAGCAATACTGTAACAAATTCAGTAAAGGCTTTAAAAAATGGTCCACATCAAAAAATATATATATATATAAATATATATAAATAAAAAAATACATACGTAAAAAATAAATAAATAAAAATTCATGGTCAACGTGTGTGTTTTTCTTCAAGTGGGGCAGGGGGCGTGGAGAGAGAATGCTATGGACTCAATGTTTGTGTCCCCCTCCCCCAGATTCATACGCTGAAGCTCTGATGGTATTGGGAGGTGGGCCTTTGGGAGGCAATTAGGTCATGAGGGTGGAGCCCTCAGGAACTGGATTAATGCCATTAGAAAAGAGACACAAGAGAGACAGTCTCTCTCTTCACCATATGAGGACACAGCACGAAGATGTCAGTCTGCAGACCAGGAAGAAGCCCCTCACCAGGAACTGAACTGGCCAGCACCTTGATCTTGAACTTCCTAGCCTCCAGAACTAGGAGAAGTGAATTTTTGTTGTTTAAGCCACCCGGTCTACTGTATTTGTGTTATAGCTGCCCGAGCTGACTAAGACCGAGGGGCTTGTGTTCCCTGCAGGAATTCAAGGTAACAGGCTCTGCCATCTTCTTCAGGGGGGGCTTTCAATCTCACGCTGGGTGTCAGCATCCAGTTTGCAAAGGGGGAAGAGCATGAGGGATCAGGCTGCTGTGGGCCAGGACTTGAAGGAAACGCCTCACGTTCCCTGACTAGAATCCAGTCCCGTGGCCCCAGATAAGTGTGAGGAAGGCAGGGAACATAGTGCTTCAGAAGCAGGAGCAAGAGTTGCCAGGTTTGCTGAGCAGCTCGCCAGGTGCCGTGATGCGGGTCTGCAAGGTCCAGATCAGGGAAGGTTCTGTGAGACAACGGAGACGAGGTGTTGGGAGGAGGGCAGCAGCACCTGCAGATCCCAGTGAAACCAGTGGAAAACCACATGGTGAGGAAGACTGGATGCTGTGGCTCTGGAAACGCTGCGAGCAGGACCCGGATGAGCTGGTGAGCTGGACACGGGGCTGAGGTCGCAGAGGCCCAGGGCCACAAGGAAGCACACACGCCGATAGCTCTGGGCAGAAATGGCCATCGGGAATGCCAGCCACACAGACAGTGGGACAAGCTTCGGGATAAATACATGAATTTATTTAGCTCCTTCTTGCATATTCTAAGTCTTTGAGGAAGATGACAGACACGTGGGAGGAGAAGAGGTCTGTGAGCAAGATACAAAAATCCTCTACGACTGAGGAAAAGTGGCACGGAGGTTGGTAAGTAATATGACTAGGGTTAGGAAAAGAGCAGCGGGATTGCCTTGAAGAAGGAGGAGATGCAGAAGGAAAGAGTCGGAGGATATGCCGGACAGGGGAGGGGGAGGGGGAGGAGGAGGGGGAGGGGAGGGGGAGGGGGGAGGGGCCCAAGCCCACTGCTGGTCCTGACGTGGAGGGTGTGAGAGGGTGACTGCCCTTCCTGAGAGGGTCCTGAAGGACACGGCGGGTCAGGTGCAACCAGGTCCCAGTTTAGATGATGTAGGCGGAGGGTACACAGCAGGAAGCCTGGAGGAACGGCAGGAGTCTTCTAGAGCCCCAGGGCAGGGCGGCCCAAGGCGGGAATGGCTTGCACCTGGGCCAGAGCTGACCTGGGTGGAACTTTGAGAAAATGGGAGAGGGCAGCTGATCAGATGGCCTGTGGCCTGAGGGAGACAGTGAGCCCTATTTTATGATCAGTGCATTTTACTCTAGGTAAATTACACTCCAATTTATAAAAAATGGAATAAAACCCCATAAGGGCAATTTAAAAAGTGATGTAAATTACATAGGAAAGTATCAACCATTTCCCCCAAATGAAGAGGCTTGTATCACATACACATTTTTTAAGGCATGGAGTGTGAAGAAGATAAAATTACTTTTAAAAATGGACATAAATAGCTAATGTGAGCAATAATGAAGATTTATAAGAAAGACCAAAAACGCAAAGAAACAAATTATCCTGCTGTTGTTTTACTCACATTAGGCTTATCTGAGCTGGCAAGTGTTTCAGCTCAGGTTGGAAATGCCTGACAGAGAAGTAGAAAGTTCGTTTCATTGGGAAAGGAAAACGATGGATTCCACTTTAAAGGTTAAAATTTCGATCTGGGAGCTATAACAGCACTGTCAAATAATTATCATTGTTATTTTTACAAATCTATTTCACTTTAAAACAAGTTGGGAAATTTCTGACTTAGTTTAAATGAGACCTCAATTCTCCCAGGCCTGATCGCCACCTGAGGCAGGGTCTCCCGCTGAAAAAGTGCTGTGCTGAGTCATTCAAATGCCAGCTCCCATTGAGAGAAATAACGGAGCCAGATTCTCACAGCAGAGCCGCTGAACAGTAGGGGAGGGAGCAAGGAGGGAAGATAATTTTTCCAGGCAGATCTGAATGCTTCTTTTTTACAGGATCTTAGTCAATATTTATCTAGCTATTCAAAGAGTTTTGACTAATCATTTATCTCTTTTTCCTTTTTGTCATATTTCTCTGCCTCTTTGGGGTACACTGAACTTGGACAACAGAAGGAAGCCCTAGCTTCTTTATTTCAGACCTCAAGATGTCAGAAATAAAACTTCTGGCTGAGGTATAACCATATTGTGAAACTCAGACAGTTGGTGCAAGACCTATGAAAAACAAGGCTCATGCCCCCTCCTTCTGGGTGTTGATTTATAGAGTAGTAAGCTTTATTAGCTACGATTTATTTTTCTAGAGTCTTCTTTTTTTTTCTGATGGTACCATTTTCAGGGGTTACTAACCCAGTCCTTCTCTGACATACAACTTTCTTTGACTTTGGGCATTAGAATAGCTTCCCTGGGAGAAGAAATCTTGTTTGCCATTTTGAAGTACAGTGGGATACACAGCGGATGTTGCCTTTAGAGGAATCAGTCCCACCTTGCATTTCTGTAACTATTAAGAGACGTGGAGGAGCCAAGCCCTTCCACCACGCCCCTGATGGGGGACGCTGACATGCCTGATCAAAGTCCCTGGAGGACGAGAAGCCAGGGGATAAGAAGTCAAAGTCAAGTTCCCCAGGAAACACTCAGAAAAGGCGATTTGTGCGCAGCTGTTTTCTTGGGAAGGAAGTGAAGGAAGCAGGGCTGGGTAGAGATGACGGGGAAGTTGAACTGGGATGCAGTTCCAATGGGCCCCAGGGGAGCTCTGAAGCCGAGGTGACTCTTCAGAGGTGTCCAAAGTTGAGCTGACAGGGCTGGGCCTTTGTATCCCACACTGAACAGTGATTGGATGGAGGCCGTCCTCGGGGAGAAGCTACCTTGGGAGAGGCAGCTCCCTTCCGCTAAGGACAATTCCCGCAGACGGTCAGCAGGCAACACTCCCGGCAGCTGGGGGTGGGTGCCTCAGTTCTGAAGGGGGGACCCAAGTGGCACATGACAGCATGCACTGAGGGGCCACTCTTTATGAAGTTTACCGCTGAAGCCTTTCTTGGACTCTAAGTGACTCCTCTATTATTTGCGCATGGATTTACCACGTGCATGACCCTGCCACATCCATCGTCTCGTTTCATAAAACATAATAGAATGCTAGAAGGGAAAGGAATATGATCCAATCCAACCTCGTTTTATAAATGGAGAAGTCGAGTCCAAGAGAGTAGGAATAATTTAGTCAAGGCGGTAAAGTGTAGTCATGGCAGAGCTAGAACTGGAACGCTGGTCTTCTGACTTCCAACACCCAATCTCTTTCCACTATCCATACCTGCTGCCTCTGCCTCCATTTTATTCTCACAGTGGCCCTAGAGCACAGGCAGGAAAGGTATCATATATTTGTGATAAATATATACAGTGACAGCAAAGCTCACAAAGCCAGAAAGTAGAAATAGTCCAACTCAAGTCTATTTGAGGATCAAAAGGGTGCTCGGTCAACCACACCACACTGGGGGCCTTTCCCAAGGGCCCCACCTCTATTCAGTTCAGTTCAATGATCATTTGTTGAGCATCTAGACACTGTGCTAGGCCCTGGTGATACAAAGATTAATTAGACACTACATCAGCTTTCAATGAGTTCACCCCACTTAAATGGAAAAAAATAGAAAAGTATAGATCAGTTCAGTGTCACTCTGTACATGTTCTGATAGAACTAAACAATGCCATTAGGGTAAAGGAGAACCCCAACTCAGCCTGAGGGCTTCCTGGAGGAGGCAAATGTGTTCACATTTGAACAAGAGACCCTCATTCTCCCTGCACATCCCCACCTGATCTTCCCCAGCTGAGGGCCGGGGGGAGGGGGGCGGCTGCATCATCTACTTAGTGACTGGAGCTGGGCATGTAGAAGAGGGGGCCAAAGTCAGAATCTCCTCCTCCTTCAACCCACCTCCAACAACCCATCTGCCACAGAGGGTTAATTAGGCTTCCTCACCTCTCCCCCATTCCCATCTTTGCCTTGATTTTGATATTACAACTTCTTAACTGGATGTGTAAAACCACCTCCTGTCTGGTTCTCTGCCCCCAATTGTTGCTTGCCCTTTCTGCCTGTGCCATCTTTATATAGGGCAAATATGACTCTGCCTTTCCCTGTTAAAAATCGTCCTGTGATCCTACACAGCTTTCTCCTGATATGAAGGTCTTAACACTTCTATGGCTTTAGATACTGCTCATGTGCCTGGAAAAGCAGGCATTAATTGAATCATCTTCTTTACCTTGCAAACTCCTACTCTTTCTTTAAAACTCAGCTCAGACAACCATCTCCTCCAGGAAGGCTTCCCTGATGTCCTAGTCTGATGTAGGTGTCCCCACTGCACACTGTCAGCCCTTACCACACAGTTCTGGACTCACTGCTATAGCTGCATGTCTTTCTCACAAAGCTGTGAGCTCCTAGAAGGTAGGAGCTTATTTGCTCTGTATTCCAAGCACCTGGCACATGGAAGCTATCTAGTAATTGAGGAAGAGAGGTAATTTCAGGGAGCAGAAATAGCTTGAGCAAAGGCACGGTGGAGTGCAACAATGGTGCTTTTGGGGGTTCTGTATGGCAGAAAGTATCATGACAATGTAAACAGGGGACAGCATACTTTTCCTGTAAAGGACCAGACAGTAAATATTTTAGGCTTTGCGGGCCAAGAGGCAAAATTGAAGATACTGTGTTGGAAATTGTGTAACCCTTTAACATGTAACTGTTCAGAAATATAAAAACCAGTCTTAGCTTGTGGTCTGATCTGTGAGTGGCAGTTTTGGCTCATGAATTGTGGTTTGTCAACCATTGCCACTAAGGCTGAGTAGATAAGGTCCACAGTGAGGGAAAAGGCTGGAGACATAAGCAGACGCCTGATTGTGGAGAGCTAAAATGGCGGGTCGATGATCTAGTACTTGATTCTATAATCAAAGGTGAGCCATCAAAGGGTTTTAGGCAGGGGAGTGAGATGATCTGATCTGTATTTTATAAAGGTTAAGTTGGCTGCAGTGGAAGGGACTCTGTTCAACTGGGCAAATCCACCCGGCCAGTCACCACCTTCTGACACCAGCACGCAGGCATCTCAGATGGATCCGGACATCACCTCTTTTCCCAAGTGAGGAATTCCTGGAAAGAGATGGCCCCCAAGACTAGTATCTCTAATAACTTCCAGCACGAACTAGGGGCCTTGAGTTTGGTGGAACATTCCCAGGGGACAACTTTCCTCCTCCCTTCCCAGAAAAATAAATCGGGTCATTTAGAACCAGTGGGACAGGACCCACCAAGAACATTCGCTGTGGATGTGCAGACCCATTTCTGCCTAAGTTTCTTCATGACAATGGTTATTTATCTGACCTTGACTTCCACACTGATCCAACTCCTACACTTAGTTCCAAAACAGGTCTTAAATCACTCAGGAGCCAAGCCAAGCCAGGCTGAAAGAGGAAGTAACCTTGGCCGGCACACTCTACAGACATCAAAACAAAGACAGGGTAAAATCAGATGAAATCACCCTCAAACAATGAAAGCAAGATGCTGGCATCTTCTTCAGGGACTGGCCCAAATTAAGACTGTAACATCCATGGATAAGACAGGCAACTGAGTCAGAAGGCTTTCCAGGGGTAGATCTTAGTAGCTAAATCAGACAATGACGATTACTGGATATTACAAACTTAAAATCAAATGGGTATCTGCTTTTGGACGCCTGTTTTGACTTAGGAGGCCACCTTCAGAGTGATTAACTAACTTAACACAGCCTTCTAGAGCGACCACACCCACTTTTACTGCCTATATTAATTTTCCTCTACACACTTCCCTCCAAGAAAGCAACCTTGAACCTTACTCAACTGACCAGCTGAGGTCATGGTAAGTATACTTCACTATTGTCTTTCTGGTTCTACATTCTTACTCAATTTCCTTGGAGAGGAAATGTGTTTTCGTGCTGGTTAGAGATCCAAACTGTTAGCTCCAGGCTACAGTGAAACCAAATTAGTCATTTAAATGCTGAGTCCTCAGTGCAGCAACTCTGCCCCTCCCATCCCTCTACATTTTATTCAGGTAAGTGGTTTCCTTAGGTTCTGCAAAACTCCTCTGCAGGTGATGTTACTAAGGAAGGACACAGGTCAGACTTCCCCAAGGTTACCTAGAGAGCTTTTGGTTTTATGAGTTCTATTTAGAATCAAGCTAATATGGATCAAATAAATTGAGATTGGACAACTTCAAAAGTTTTAAAATTATCTTAAGAAAGCCATCAGAAGTACCTCCAATTCCCCCAGAATAACCTGCTCAGTATTCTGATGGCCTAATATTTTAGATGAAAAATCACAGGTTGCTAGGTCCCTAAGGATCTTATAGTCTAGGCGCTCATGTTTTAACATCTAATAGCAAACTTTTAAACGGCTATCCTGGGGTGGAGAATGTGATTGAGAGTTTGAATGAAATGGAATCTGTGTAAGATGCTGTGACTATAGCAAATTATCCTACCAAACCCTTGGCTACTTTGTGACCTGCAGAGAATTCATTTACTTTCTGCTGTAGCAAAAATCCTTCTGTTCCTCTTCGAGGAGAGGACCTTGGCTCACAGGACATGTTTAGCCAGGGAGTCCTCAGAATCACAGGGCTCTGGGAGTTAGAGGTATTACAGGACATTTGTAAAGGATTATTTCTGAATTGCTAAACCACTTAGTGACCTATTTTGAGGTTATCCGGTTAAGACCAGGGCACTATCTGATAGAAAGAAGAAGCTCCAGGAGTAACAGTAACCCAGACATCCCCACCAGCACTACCACCAGCCTCTCAAATCTTCTGAGAACTGGGGAAGGCCTGGTATTAGAATTCTGCCTATTAGACCAGGTATTAGAATCTGCCTTCACAAAATTCTACTAAGTCCTTATTTTATACAGGGAGGCCAGCTTTGAGTGCCTGGGGTTAGACTATATTAGGGCAAAAATGAAGAGGAAAACCTACAACTCTCACTATCAGAGGACTTTAGATACTAGAGACCAGGTACACAATTCACAAATCAGAACTGCCAGCCTTCAAATAAGCAATCATATGTAAGTTTGGGGAATATGGTGTAGAGGGTCACTGGCACGGCAGTTCAAAGTGGGAACTGGGTTAGGGACGTCCCTGGTGGTCCAGTGGTAAAGAATCTGCCTTCCAATGCAGGGGACGTGTGTTCGATCCCTGGTCGGGGAACTAAGATCCCACGTGCCGCGGGGCAACTAAGCCCACACGCTGCAACTACTGAGGCTGCATGCTTCAACTAGAGAGAGAAAACCCGCACGCCACAACTAGAGAGAAGCCCACACACCGCAACGAAGCCCATGCGACGCAACGAAAGATCCCACATGCCTCAACAAAGATCCCACGCGCCTCAACAAAGATCCCGCGTGCCGCAACAAAGATCACCTCAACAAAGATCCCACGCACCACAACTAAGACCAAATGCAGCCAACAACCTCCAGCTTGCACATCTACTGGCCATACAACCAAGGAACCAACACACAGGAAATACACCAGTGGTAACAATCTCTTTGCCCACTATGCCAGGCTTAGTTCACCATCCAAAGTCAACCAGATTATAGGAGAGAAGTCATTTTTAGTATGTGAGTTCTCCACCAGAATTTGCCAAACGAAGGGGAAATTCTGAAAGTAACTTACTGTGAGAAGGCCCTAAACTAGCATAAGTGCAATAAAACTTCAAAGCAGAGATTGTGCATGGACCCTTCCTGTGCCCTAAATGAGCTAAGTGGCAAATATCTCAAGTTCCTCTTGCTGAGTTGTTGGCTTCTGCTTGGCAGACTCAACTGTGTTTGGCTATCTGGGGGCAGTTCTCCTAACCAGATCTCTGGATAATCAATTATTCCGTAGAATTGTCATGACTCTCCCTGGGCCACTCATTTCCTGCACTTTGAACACATGCAAGGGTTAGGGAGTTAGGGAGTGGTCCCTCAGTGGTCAGCTCTTTTGTGCTTTCTGGGTAACCCCTCGCTCTGCAGGGCACTAGTTCCCCTTCAGATGGCTCTTGGTGCCTTAGCTTGGGACCATACCGTGAATGAGGGTCATAACCAAGAGCTCTGCTGGACTAAGGCACTGACCATAGCCCCACCGACTGGCCAGGGCAGAAGAGCCCATTATGTGAGTGGGGTCATCACTTAGCTTTGCAACTTTGCCTTCCCACTGAATGAGTGCCATCAACACCCAACCTGTGATTCTAGACCTTGCACCACAAAAATCCAGTCACTCCTTGAGGGCTACACCTTCCAGCTACACCACCACACACTCAAAAACTCCCAGAGATTCTTGGGTGTGGGAAAGAAGCTAAACTTTGCAGCTGAACAGGTTCACTCAAGTGCCCTTGAGCTTGAGGTAGAGGGAGTGGGCTCACCTTGGACACATCATTAACATGAGAAGGTAGGCAGAGAGCAGGACGTTCTGCTGAGTACAATAATGGCAAACGTTGGTCAAGTGTTGACCACATGGCAGACACTGTCTAAGCACTTTGCAAGTGTGATGAAGTCATTTAAGCCTCCCAGCGATGAGTCAAGGCACGTACTGTTTTTGTTTCTAATTTACAAATAATAAAAGTGAAGTACAAAGAAGTGAAGGAATTTGCAGGTAGTAAGCAGCCCACTGGAGAGCCGATGCCAGGCTGCAGGTTCCTGCGCCCCTGCTTCTGGCCACACAGCCCCTGCTAGGACCATATTTCACATTCTATCATCTCCCAGGTACCCTAGAGATTTACTAGCCCCATTTTATAAATAAGAAGGTGAGTTTCAGGGAGGTGAACTGATTTTTCCAAAAATCACATAGTAGCCAAGCAGGGATTTCAGTCCCTGCCTCCAAGGCCCACACTTCCCCCCCCGTACAACACACTCAACTGGTTCATTTTCCAGAAGTTTTGAAACCTATGTGGAAGAGAAAAAAAGGGAGGAGGTGGGAGAGAAACTCAGAGGAAGAAAAAAAATGGATGTTTAAGGAACAATGAAATTAATGAAATATTTATTTTCCACGCATGTTATGGATCTGAAGTTATATCATGTGGGGTTTGGAAAATAAAAATATATTATGTGTTACTTGGTTTGCAAATAAAATGTTCATGCCTCATTCAATTAATCACACTAAAGCCTAGGAAAGGATTGAAACAAACAAGGACAATTAAAAAATAAACAAAAAATAAGACCCTTAGGGGATTCAAAAAAATAAGAGCATGTTTTCCGCTAATTTAAAAAAATTGTCATGGTTTTTCTCCTCTTTGGTTTTACAGGGCTCTGCAGCAGTTGCACACAATTAGCAGTTAACCATTTGGGAGAAAGTATTTTGGCCCAACTATGCAGCCTCACCCACAAAGCAGGGTGCACTCCAGAGAGCGGCTGCCATCCATCTACCAGGCTCGGCTTTTAGACTCGGCTTTTAGAGCCACCCCATGGGGAAGGGCAATTGTTCCTCATGGTCCCAAGGGAAGACATCAGTTTGGCTGTGACAGTCCCCGAATTGCAGGCATGATTGTTCCGGGGGAAGTATTATAGGACCAACAAAAAGAAATCTGTGCTGTATTATTTTGTAGGTTCCAACTGGTTGGATATAAAACAAAACAAAAAAGAAATTACATACTTGATGGGAAATTAGAGCATTTAACATTTCTATTTCTTTTAGACATTTTAATCTATTCCTCCATGAGGATAGCTAACGACTGTCTAAAAAGCTTTTGCCACTTTTCTAGCGCATTCTAAGATGCCTATTTTCTTTTGCTGGTCCTTCCAACAAAACCATGTTCATTTTGTTCTTAGGATTTATTTCCAAGGATACAGTTCTTAGAGTAATTTAGGAATTATCCAAAGAATTATTAAAGGATTTAAGAGTCTTAATATAGCAGTATTAGTTTATACTAAGGGATCCTTCAAGAAAAATTTTTGAATGGTGGTGAGAAAAATCTTAGAAAAAATATCAAAGCCAAGGGCTTCAAAATGATTAATAATAAAGGAGATGAAGAGAGGTAATGTAATTGTTATAAAAGAAGTTTTTTCATATATAAATGTATACATAGGCAAGTTACATTTACATCAGGCAAATCCCCTTGACGGTGTTGTGCTAATATTTTTCCTCAAATACATTATATTTTCCCATCATCATGAAGCGGTCCATGATGTGTAAGCTGATCTGCCAGGAAGGATAACGTGTTTGTTCGTGAATGCCTTTTCTATTTACACTTCGAGTCCTAAAGCTAATTAAGTTCTCCTTTGATCGCAGGCTTAATAATAAGAACTATTTGGGTTTCAAAAGTCATATTTAATATCAGAAAACCAGTCCTTTAAGTGTTTCCTTGTGCTGGCTACTGCTGAATGAGCCAGATGGTCTTAATTAAACAATCACCCTTGAGCAGAGAAGAGTACACCAAAGCCCAATCAGTGGCTTTGCCGGTGCTTCTTCTCCTCGCCGTGCACAATAACATTGTGTTTTCATCCATAATGTAAGAGGTACATCGTCTTCTTTACTCACATATCACCCCAATGATGAGTAGAAAATAGAAATTCTCCTCTGTAGAGCATTTCTATAACTTGTGGGGAAGTGTGGTGAAAGCTACGTATTCGGGAGTAAGAGTCCAAAAGTCTTCTCAAGTGCAAGAGGGGGTTCTTAACTTGCCTTCTAAGGTGATGGGTCTGTGAAGGTGGCCCACCTGTTCTTTCACTGGGCTCCAGGGCATGATTTGGAGACAGCATCTGGGGCGGAGCTGAACTATGGAAGAAGGAAATGATGGTGACCAGTCCATTGGTACAAAAGGATAGAAAAGTAGGACCCCTTGTGGTTGGGCAAAAGAAAAGGAACCAAGGAAGAGGGAGATGTGTGAACTTAGAATTCCAAGCCCAAGGCTGTTTAAGGTGGGGTGCAAACCCTCTTCTCTGTTCCTCACACAGTCTCCAGTCTACATTACTCACAAATGCTGTTGTACAAGTTAATTCCACAGGGGAGCACATGCAAGAGAACAGGGAAGAACTGATGTCCTGCTTACATTCTCAATACAAGTAGTGATACCAACCCTCAAATCTACAGGCTTACAAATGAGTGAAAAATTGCGAATGGTGTGCTGCTTTCTAGAAGCGAATGGTGGAGTACTGACCCCAAATTCCTTCCTATGTAACTCAAGAGGAGGATCTCTTTTACAGTGAAAGTGTTAGAAATTTAAAAATATTATAACTTTGTCTAAATGCACAGAATGTACACCACCAAGAGTGAACCCTAATGTAAACTATGCATTCTGGGTGATAGTGATGCATCCGTGTAGGTTCATCAAATGTGCCACTCTGGTGGGGACATTGACAATGGGGCAGGCTGTGCATGTGGGGAGTAGGGGGTACATGGGAAACCTTCTGCTCAATTTTGCTGTGAACCTAAAAGTGCTCTAAAGTCAAGTCCCTTTATCCTGTTCGATTTTTTTCATTCCATTTATCACTAAATGAATGGCTATTTTTCTTATCACTCACCATTATCCGATTTATTTCTCTCTCTCCTCATTAGGATTTAGGGGATGAACTTTGTCTTTTTTACCACTGTTTCTCCAGCACTTCGAAGGTGTCTGGTATTTAGTAGATGCTCAATAAATATGTGTTGAACAAACAATAGTAAGATGATAAATATGCAGGATCTAAATAAATAAATAAATATGCAGGATCCCAAATGAATGATCTTTGGTAGAATTCAACAAGTCGGTAGGCATATGACCACAACCAAATCACTTCACATCTCTGGGCCTCATTTTCCCATGTGTCCAAGGAAGGGTTCTTCCTAAATCAGCAGTGAGCAACCCTTAGCCTCAAGAATGCATGTGGCCCACCTCGTTACACATAGGATCTAAGTTGTGTGTTAATTTATGAAAACTAATATCATCTTTGCTCTAATTTAAGCATGAAGTTAGAAACTAGAAATGTGCTTCCTTGCTGCAATTTCTCCAATATTAACATAGAAATTAACATTTTAGTGACTGAAAAGCCGTGCAAAAAAATTTTTTTTAATTAATTAATTAATTATTTTATTTATTTATTTTTGGCTGTGTTGGGTCTTCGTTTCTGTGCGAGGGCTTTCTCTAGTTGCGGCAAGCGGGGGCCACCCTTCATCGCGGTGCGCGGGCCTCTCACTATCGCGGCCTCCCCTGTTGCAGAGCACAGGCTCCAGACGCGCAGGCTCAGTAGTTGTGGCCCACGGGCCCAGTTGCTCCACGGCATGTGGGATCTTCCCAGACCAGGGCTCGAACCCGTGTTCCCTGCATTGTCAGGCAGATTCTCAACCACTGCGCCACCAGGGAAGCCCCATGCAAAAAATTTTAATTGGCATTTTTCTATTTAATAAGCAGGTAACTTAAGTTATTAGAATATACATTTCTCCACAGGAATCAATAAAGCTTTTTTTTTTTTCATTTTGACTTATAGAAAATTTGTGTATAGTTTCTTTTCCATCAGTTGGTCCAGATGCAAAATAAGAAGCTTGCTGATACTGGGTAGACAATCTCTAACTCTTTTAGAGAGAAATGACTAAGGTTTATCAAAGTCAACGTATAGGTGGTATGTAGGCAATCAATCTCAGTCTACAGTAATTCCATTCTATAGCTAGAAATCAGGGGCTCATAACTAAATCTCCTGAATACTAGCGCTTACTACATTTTGCTAACTGTAAGGTAATGTAAAACACTGGTAAATGGTAAAAAAAAAAAAAAAAAAAAAAAAGGTAAAATGGTAAAATGAATCGCCAGCTTCCCTGACATTAGTTCATTATTACCTAGGGTGATAGGAAATGGGTAATGGAGGTGGTTGGCAGGGACTTGCTTCTTTGTTCTTATTCCATCTTTGAAGACTCACTCTTGCTCTGTGAACTTTCTTGATGGATTCTGAACTTCATGTGTAATTAAATCTCCAAAGAATTGAATGACAATTGGCAAGCTGCCACTTTAGAAAATATAATTGATTTAACAACACATTTCCAATTGCTCTCCCTGCTTCCACACTTTTCCTCTTCCAACTCCTAATGAACACCATCAGCACGATACTCTACCTGAAGCCGAGCTCTGATCATATTGCTCTCCTGCTCAGAAACCTATGAAGTCTCCCTAATACCCGGAAAATCCAACCTGAAGTTTTAGCACAGCCTTTAATGCCTCCTGTAATCACAGAATGAATGTTCTCCTCAAACTTCATCAGGCCCTGAATGGATCCTAGATTTTTCCTCTCCCCCCTGACTGAATGGCGCTCTCTGCACCCACCCCCATTTCCCAGAAATTCATTGCAGTGCCCTCCTTTTCTGGAAAGCTTCCTATAGACTTATACTCAGACATGGGGGTATTTCCCATCTCTCAGATTGATGTTGAATCATTCTGCCTTTTAATAGATTTAATTATTTGTATCTTAGGACCCTTTCAAAACTATAAACTTCTAAAACCAAGTCTCATTCATCATTCTTTCCACTACTCCAAACTGCTTCTTTCCTTTGGAGGAGCAGCTAAACCACTTGATGATCGTGTGTCTGTCTCCTTGAAATCGGAGGCATTCAACTGGTGCTGTCACTGCTTTTTAACATAGAGGTAGCCCTTAATTTTGTCTCTTGTCACCTATTAAAGAAGGACTGTGTGTCACAATGATAAGACCCCTCCCTCTCTTCCCCACCCCTTAATGAGACCAGTGCATCATAAGAATGCTCAGTAAAGACCAGCTTCATCAGCCCATCCTCCTTAGCAAATGCATGTGGAGCTCAGAGAGGGCCGGAGGGGATCCCTTCTTCTTATCACCTGTATTAGTTTCCTGTGGCTGCTGTCACAAATGAACACAAACTGGGTGTCTTTAAAAAACAAAAATGTATTCTCTCACACTTCAGAAGGCCAGAAGTCCAAAATCAAGGCATCTACACGTTCTGTCTGAAGGCTGGAGGGGAGTCCTTCCTTGCCTCTGCCTAGCTTCTGGTGTTGCCTGCAATCCTTAGCATTCCTTGCCTTGTAGATGCATTGCTCCACCCCTCCCTCTTCACATGGTGTTCTCCCTACATATCTCCTGTCTCAGTGTCTCTTCTTTTCTATAAGGACACTGGTCATATTGGATTAAAACTAATCATCTTAACTTGATTACATCTGCAGTGACCCTATTTCCAAATAAGTTCACATTCACAGGTACTAGGGGTTAGGACTTGAACATATCTTTTCAGGGCACACAATGCAACCCACAACGGCATCCAAAACCCTCCCGGTGCAGCTTACTACTCACACAGAATTACATAAGGTCATTGTCCGCACACTGCAGAGGAGATTAAACTTCTGACTCTCCACTCTCCTTGAGAGACAACAGTAACACCAAAACGTTTGAAGAAGAAACAATGATTCCTTTTTTAAAAAAATTGAGCTACAATTTTAAATTATTATTTTTAGTTGTGGTAAAACATATACAACATAAAATTTACCATCTTAACCATTTTTTAGTGTATGGTTCAGTGGCATTAAGTACATTCACTCTGTTGTGCAACCATCACCACCATCTACCTTCAGACCTCTTGTCCTGCAAAACTAAAACTCTGTCCCCTTTAAACACTAACTCCCCTTTCCCTTCCCCCATGATGGCTCTTTTAAATATGGAATTTATCATGAACAGCAAACAACTGAGTTGCTCTAACACAAGGTTTTTATTTTATTTTATATTATACACATATATGTTGATCATAAGTGAAAACAATGGTGCTAGTGAGAAAGTCTCTATTATGGAAAGGCATAAGAAGCTAGTCTGGTGCAACCGAGAGGAGTTTTACACTGTTTGTCCCAGAATGTGACTCAATTCCCTCATTTGACTGATGAAATTATTGCCTAAGCAAAAGTGACTAGGGCCCCTTGAGGATGTTTGACATAAATCCTCATGGGAAGGTGCTACTGGCCCCATTTGAAAGTGCATTCAAGTCAATGCTACAAACATTTGTTCACAGCTCTTACCTATGCCAGACACTACTCAAAGCACTGGGGCACAGAAATAAATAACACATCCCAGCTCTCAAGAACTCAAGTCCATAGTAGATACAGATATTTAATACCAGGAAATATCTGGTATTTTTTTTTTCTTTTTTAACATATAGCCTGCCTTTCTAGCCTTAAAATAGTTTTTTAAAGGATGCCACCATCTTCCATTGGTCAACTTCTTCCTCTTCTTTACTCCTCCACTGAGTCTGTCCCTGATCCCTGGTATTCTACCTTTTAAATATTTTTCAAGGGGAATCAGCTTTGCAAGGAAGGATGAAGTGCTTGTGGGCGTCAAAGAGACACTAGAAAACGCAGATCTAAAGTTCAGGAGAGCTCTGTGTTGGAAAGAAAATTTGAGAGCGACTGGCTGGAAGTGGCCAGAGAACATCTGGTGAATACTGTTCCCCAAAAGTGCCACATCTGGTGCTTCTGCAGCTTGTCCTGGCCTGAGAAGTAATTGTGTTCCTTCATGAAAGTATATTGCCCATAAGAATGTAGAACACCTTTTTTTAGGAAGATCTTAGACATCCTGAATTTATTCTTTCTCTACTTATTCTTAAATGTTAGTATTCTGTCCTGGGTCCTTTTTATGATCACTTTGTACTAGCTCCCTGGACCATCTCATATAATCCTGTGGCTTTAATTATCATATATAATCTGATGACTCCAAAATTTAAGTTACCAACGCAGACATCATTCTTCAACTTTAGAAGCACAGATCCAATTGCCTACAGACATTTTCACTTAGATGTTCTATTAGCATATTCCTTGAGCATGTCTAGAAGTTACCTATCTCTCACTGCCAAATCTCTTCATCCCATGCCATGGGATATGTGCACACACCTGTGTATGTATGCATTGTTTTATCTTGGTGTATTGCAGTAACATCCATCCATTTTTTTTTCTCTCTCCATCAGTGAGACATGGCAGGGAGAGCAACATAAATCAGAGCCGCAACATTGTCAATGTTTTTGGAATTAGACTATCTGCTATTCAGGAATATGTAAGAACACATTAAGGATTAATAGGGCAATCTCCAATTCCTATGCCCTTTATGTTGTGTTCCACATTTTAGTAGTGCACCAGAAATCAGGCAAGATGGAGATGTGTATAGACTGCCATTCCAAGAATAGGCACATTAGGAAAAAATAAATCAGATCAATATTCCATACTCCAAACCCAGGATTATCAGAGCTGTTTCCTCATGAGTCAGTGATTTTTAGTCCTTAATTTAACTAATGGATTTTTGCAACTCTCTATGGGTAATGAGAAGAGAGAGTGAAAAATTGTCTTTATGGTCTGTGGGATTTTATCAATTTGATTCCCTATTACTTTTCAATGCTGGATGAAAGAAAGGAGGACATGAATTACCTGGAAGGGCTAATCTATTTCAATGATGCACTTGTTTCTGCTAAAATCTTGGTGGAATGTGCTACTGGAGGTGGTGGACTTTGCAAGAAAAGTACACCTAATGTTGCTCTTTGATGATTATTATTTGTTTGATCTCAGTGTCACAAGAAATATATTAGCCAATTGACTCTATCCTTCCAATTACAGAAATTGGAAGATATTCCTGGAGTTCAATGGCAGTGGAGGAGATTTTGAGAAATTATTCCAGAATTACAAAACCATAAATGAGCTATCAGGTCAAGAACCCAGAAGCAATGATGTCCAGAGCCCTGGACTCTGCATCATTAGAAGGGAGAACTATCACCAGACCTTCATGTCCCTGATGGATCATTTGAGCTTAGCGAGTACAGGGTTTTCTTTTGGGATGATAAAAACGTTTTGGGACTAGATAGAGGTGCTGGTTGTACAATATTGTGAACGTACTGTCACTGAACTGCTCATTTTTTATACTATAGTATAAAGTGGTTAATAGTAATATTATATACCATTATACATATTATATAATATTTTACACATATTATATAATAGTATGTATAATATAAAGTGGTTAATTATATGTTGTATGAATTTCACCTCAGTTACATGTTTAGAAAATCCTGTCAGTTAATAATAGTTAAGCTCTCTTCTTCCCACGACTTCCTATTTCTTTTGCAATAAATTCCAAATTTATCACCGTGTGCTATAAGACTCTACAAATCTGGACCGGCCTACTTCTCTCACCTCTCTCTTTACACCTACTGTTGCTTCCTGTACACTAGCCTTTTGGTTTCTTAAACACTCCAAGTTTGTTTCCACCCCAGGGCCTTGGCACTTGCTGTTCCCTCTTCCCAGAATGCCCTCCCTTAGCTCTGTGCAGGACCATCATTTTCTTATCAAACAGGTCTCGGCTTAAAAGCACTTCCTTAGAGAACCCTTCCCGGATGATCATATCTAAACTAGTCTCTCCTCAAGCATTATTATACCACTTGGTTTGTTTCTTTTAGAGCACTTACACCATATGGAATTATTTTAAAATTCACTGTCACTTGTTTAATATCTGTTTCTCTCCATGAGAAAGTAAATTTCACGAGAAGAGGAATTTTGTAGATTTTGTCCATTATTCCATCCCCACTGCTTGGCACACAAAGGCGTCAAAGATTATTTGCTGCATAACAGGTTGAAAGGAAGTGGGGGGAGGGGAGGAAGGATAGAGGGAGGAATGAATGATGAAATGAAGGGAGGAAGACTGTTAAGTCTTATCTAGGTTCGGTTGGACCAGAATTCTGTGATTGATTAGCAATGTCTGCCATGAGTGTAGAACAGCATAGAAGCATCACGAAGGCAGTGGTATGCTGGTAAAGGTCTAATAACTAGTTCTGGGAATTGGAGCTAGGGGTGGGAGGCAGTGTCCTGATTTGTAGCATTTACCAGTTTACGTGGTGTAAACATTCCAACCGTGGCTGATTTCAAGCAAACAATAAGTTGTGAACTGGAATAAATGATATGTATTTGCTGTCCATGAGATAGTCCTATACTGCCTTTTACAGACAGAGAACCTGAAATCCAGAGAAGAAAAAAAAAGAAAAACTGGATCAAGATTACACAGCAAGTCCACATCAGAGGCCAGTTCCTTGTTTAAAGGTGGTCTTTCTTTGTAAAGACCTTCAGATGCTGTCAAAAGGGAAGCACACCACAAGTTTCTGTCTTGAGAGGGTTTATTAAGAGCTGGGAGGCTAGGTAGCAAGGGCTTCTGGCAAGGACCCAAGAGGTGACACTCCTTGCTTGCCAGAAGGTTGGCCAGCCAGCGAGACTTTCAGTACTTGCACTTTGCTTGGGAAAAGCTCTGCTGTAAACTGTCGGCTTCTTTCCCCCTGAACTCAAGTTGCTTCTTCAGGCCGCATGGATCTGAACAAAAGCGCTAAGGTAGCCGACCGGCTATCAATCCAACTTATATATGTCAAGGAGTAAAATTTAGGGACAGTCTTAAAATTTGGTTTCTGTTATTCAAAACAAAATTAAGAAAAAAAATTAATTCAAAATTTAAAAGAACACCTAGGGAACACACACACACAAACGCACACACGTGGAAAGAAAAAACAAAATTCACCCCCTGCAAATGCACTCCTTATCAAGCTATACCTCCTATGATAACACTGAACACGCTGTGCTTGTTTCCCAGGGATGTTCCTGCAGTAGACTGATGGCTCTTTGAGAGCAGGAAACTTTTCTTACTCATCTTTGTTTCTTTCCCCAATTTGAACTCTCAAAACCTCCGAGGCATCTATCGTAGAGCTTAGCTGACTGATTTGCTGAACTGAAAAACATGGAACCCTGTGACCAAGCAGAAGGAAGCAGGAGGTGGAAGACCGGGGGTCCAGCCCCAGCTCTCTCACCAATTGCTAGGGCCTTAGACAAACCATTTCCTCTCTTACAGCCTCAGTGTTCTCATCTGTAAAATGAGGCAGCTGGACTACAGAATCACCAAGGTTTTTCTTGTCCCTAAAACTCTCTGAGTATAGAACAGTTTTCAGACTGCTTTGTTACATTCCATGGGATGCATGCTCTAATTCTATAAAAACTCATGTCTTATGTATAGATATGGTGGTTACATTTCTTTAAAATTAATTAATTAATTTATTTGTTTATTTTTGGCTGCATTGGGTCTTTGTTACTGCGTGCTGGCTTTCTCTAGTTGCAGCGAAGGGGGGCTACTCTTCATTGCGGTATGCAGGCTTCTCATTGCGGTGGCTTTTCTTGTTGCGGAGCACGGGTTTCAGGTGCACGGGCTTCAGTAGTTGTGGCTCGCGGGCTGTAGAGCACAGGCTCAGTAGTTGTGGCGCACGAGCTTTGTTGCTCTGCAGCATGTGGGATCTTCCCAGACCAGGGCTCAAACCCGTGTCCCCTGCATTGGCAGGCGGATTCTTAACCACTGGGCCACGAGGGAAGCCAGGTTGTTACATTTTTAATCAATATTATTTTTGTTTTGTTTTTGAGACTTAAGGTCATTGACTAAAGTTTTTTTTCTTAACTTTTTCCTAAAAGCAAAATTAGTGAGCTATTTCAGAATACAGCCCTGTTGACATCTGTAAAACTGAGTTAGTAACCATTGCTTAATTGAAAGCACATGGTCTTGGAAGCCAGGTAGAATTGTACTTTTAATACTGCTCCTCTCCATACTAGCTGTGTAACATTGAGCAAATAACATCACATCTATGAGCTTTGCATCCCTCATTTGAAAGAGGGACTATGAACCTCTTTATGGGGTTGTTGTGAGGAGTAAATGAGGAAAGATGGGTGAAGTGCACAGCACCTACTAGGCAGTCCACAAATAATCATTTCTTTGCTGCTTTCCTCTTTTTCTCCACATCCAATTTAAGAATATACATAAGCAAAAGAGATAATATCTCTGAAATATTTTTGAGTAATTACATCTAACACTTGGGTTGGATTTGCTTAAAATAAAAATTACAGAAATTCCCCCCATTATAGCATGGAAGCTTGCTATAATGACAAAACATGTTCTCTTGGGTGCTGAAATTGATTTATCCATTAGCAACTTTATTAGTGCTTCTTCCACCCAGCCATACTTGTCTGTAAGATGGAAAGGTTCACAGATTTAGAAGAGGGAGGAGGAGGAAGATTGGGAGGAGGAGATAATAAAGAAGAAGAAGGGGGAGGAGGAGAAGGAGAAGACAAATGGAGACTTGGTTGTGCATGGCTGCATCTGCCCTTTGAATGAGGACTGATGTGTGGGAAAACATGCAGTGTTTAAGTCAACGTCATTAACTTGAGTGGACTCTGGTCACTTGTGCAATTTGCTTCAAGATCAGCAGTTAGCGACTTCATCTAGAACCAGAGTCTTTTTCCCTTTTTAAGGTTCTATTGCATGCAAGTTTTATATTGTTACACAATTCACCATTATGAACTACAGAAAAAATAAGAAAAGAGAAGAAAAACACAAATAAAACGTCATATTTGCTTATAATGTTGTGTTTGCTTAACAAGTCAGATTTGCTTATAATTTTTATTATGCATTTATGTAGCATTACATTTACATCAATGGGATTAAACTAGATATCATGCTTAATAATTTGCCTATCCTCACTTAATTATGAACAATGGTTTTCCCATATCAGTTGACATCAATACCATCATCAATTCTTTGGCTGATTATTATGTTGTATGGGTGCACAAATAATTATTTAACCAATCCCATTATTGGTCATTTTGGTGTTTTCAGTACTGTGCAAACCCACAGAATCACTTTGAAAGAAATTAGCCTGATCCTGAAAAGACAGACCTTAAACAAGTGGAAAGAACAGATTACAGCTGAAATAAGCTTTGGAACTCCATTCTTCCAAGCTTATGGCACTCTTTCTAATTGCAGTCTAAGTGAGAGAAGGGCTAAGGGAATTTCTGCAACTGCCAAAAATTCTGCAAGAATTTTCTTCTTTTTAATGCCATAGACCAAGGGTCAGCCAAATCTAGCCCCCCACCTGTTTCTGTATGGCCTGAGAGCTAAGAATGGTTTTACATTTTTAAATGATTGAAAAAAATCAGAAGAAGAATATTTCATGACACATGTAAATTATATGAAATTCAAATTTCAGTGTCTATAAATAAAAATTTTTTTCACCTCACATAGTTACCAAAGTTTTATTGGAGCACAGCCATGCTCATTCATTTACGTATTGCCTATGGCTGTTTTTGTGCTACAATGGTAGGGTTTAGTAGCTGCAACAAGTATCTTACAGCCCACAGTGCCTAAAATATGGCCCTCTATATAATTTGCCAATGCCCGCCAGGGGCTATTTTCCACTCAAAATTAGAATTTCTCATATCTACCTAGTCATTAAAATCTGGGGTTTTATAATAATTTCTAGGCTTGGAGAAACCTTGGGCTTGTAGACCCACTTTGTCACTGATGAACTTATATGACTCATTTTTCTTCTCCAAGCCTCAGTTTCCCAATCTGTAAAATAGACAAGTTGAACTAGATCTCTCAGGCACTTCATTTATTTACTCATTTGACAAGTATGTCCTTAGTGTCTACTACATACTGGGCTCCAGACAAACTCTGGAGTGTGCTGATAATGTTTGTGACATGGGACAATATTATGTGATTTTCACTGAAATGTAAATTCTTACTGACAAAGAAAGGAAATGCAAGGAAATCTACCAGTAAGAAACTCAGAAGGGTCCCTAGCAGTAGATGCAAGCAAACGACTTCTCCCCTGAAATTATATCTAGAATCCTAAGGGATTCCAAATTCAATAAGTTCTTCTGCAAGAGACTTTAAAGAGAAAAAGGTATATCTTGTGCCAGTACTTTCTCCTCTCTTAACCTTTCAACCACTCCAATCTGCCAGAAGAGACTTTCCTGAAAATACAATCATAAGATGGCACAGGGCTTCCCTGGTGGCTCAGTGGTTAAGAATCCGCCTGCCAATGCAGGGGACACGGGTTCGAGCCCTGGTCTGGGAAGATCCCACATGCCGCGGAGCAACTAAGCCCGTGCGCCACAGCTATGGAGCCCGTGTGCCACAGCTATGGAGCCCGTGTGCCACAACTACTGAGGCCCGCGTGCCTAGAGCCCGGGCTCCGCAACAAGAGAAGCCACCGCAATGAGAAGCCCGCACACCGCAACGAAGAGTAGCCCCCGCTCGCTGCAGCTAGAGAAGGCCGGCGTGCAGCAACGAAGACCCAACGCAGCCATAAATAAATAAATAAATAAATAAATAATAAAAATAAAAAAAATAAGATGGCACAGCTCAAAGGGACCACTTCATTTGATGGAGAGGAGCTATCACACACCTCTTTTTCATAAAAGTTTCAGATCTTTGTGACTTTCTGATTTAATAACCACTTATTGAGCTCCTGCTGTTATGCACATCTGTGGCTTGAGATGTGCTGGGTCTGGGGGGAAATCCTGATGTGACTTCAAAGACCAAAGTAGTTAAAACTTCTTTAGCTCTTGTACCCAAATGGGGCTTCTCATTGGACACCAGCTCAGGTTGACTTTCTCTCTTAGCCCACCAGGCTGACCTTTTCTAGAATTCTCAGGCATTGTTAACCAAAGACCCTCTGAGGCCATGAATGCATCTTTATAATTTTTAATATGATAATAATAATAATACAGCTAATATTTATTGAACATCTATGTTCTAAGCTCTGTGATAAATATGTTATATGCATTTTGCATTCAGTCCTCATAATAACCCCAAAAGTAAATATTACTAATCTATTTTCCAACAAAGAAACCAAGGCTCAAGGAACCTAAGTAACTTGCTTAAAGGCACTAAATCAGCTTGAGATACACCAGACCCAGAACCCAAATCTGTCTGACTCTGAAGTCCTTGCTCTTAATACTACACTGTATTACAGTTTTACTACCCCTTTTCCTTTGAATGCAAACCCTCCCAATTCCTTCCAGTTGCATCCAATTTCCACAATTTGATTCCATTTAATTCAACTAATATTTAAGTTTCTACTCTATGTTCCAATAAACAGCCCCTATCTAGTTACTTTGAACAATTTTCCACTAAGCCTTTTCATGTTCATGCCTTGATTAAAAACAGCTAGTTTGCAATAGTCACACAAAAGATCTCATCTGATCTAGTGTCCCACATCCACCAGACTGTGCTGCCTAACATCAGAGGCTCTCTTAACTTAGTTCTATCTGCAAAGCTTAGCACATTGCAGGTGTACTCAACAAGGAAACCATGGGGAAAGTCACATCCTTGAGCCCCTCCTGATGGCTCCTGGACCTCCCACAGCCCCTGCTGAGGGTTCAGCCTTAGGCAACCATGTTTTATGACATGATCCTCTCTCTTTTATTGATTTACTTGTTTTGACTTAGATAACAGAAATTTATTCCTCACAGTTCTGAAGGCAGGGAAAGTCCAGAATCAAGGGGCTGGCCAATTCAGTTCCTAGTGAGAACCCTCTTCCTGGTCTTCAGACAGCAGTCTTCTCTCTGTATCCTCACATGTCAGACAGAAAGATCATCTCCCTCATGTCTCTATGATCCTCTCTTTCTTAGCACCTGACACAAGAAAAGCCAATCCATGCCAACAATTTATGAGTTCATCTAGTTGCTAAAATAGGGACAAACATTGCTAATCAGAGCCTGAAAAATTCAAACCAGGAAAGGCAGAGAGATTCACCCAATTGGCAACAGAAGCCAAAGCTAAAAAGTTCCAAAGAGGGAAAGTACTAGGTGGAGTCACTAATGTGACAAAGGTATGAATAGAACAAATAAATGAGGTAGAAGGAGACATGCAGAGCAGGGGGTTACAGAGTTGGTAGGTAGAAGCAATTGCCCTTAGTGTATCTGGGCCAGGTGGATAAAGACAGCAACGATCCTTGCAGCCTTGAATTCTCAATGAGCTTCCAGACAGTTTCCATGTTGGAAACAATTCTTGATTTCCTGAGTCTTTCTTGTCATATGTATGTTTTCTTTGGATTTACATTTCCGGAAGTAGCTTAAGTGAGTTATGATACTTTGGAACCCCAGGAGCCTAAGTAACACAGGAAAAATAAAAAACTATTGATTGTCTCTTTGGTGGGGCTGGTGGTGGACTCTGGGAGGGCTCATGCCAGGGAGTGCTTCCCAGGGCTTCTGCTGCCAGTGTCCTTGTCCCCAGGGTGAGCCACAACCACCCCCAGCCTCTGCGGGAGACCCTCCAACACTTGTAGCAGTGTTGTGGGTTATTTTATCTTTTATTCTGCTTGAAGATTACGGAATGCGAGAGCTCAAAGCAGGAAGCAGCCCTGAACCAAGATGGCGGAGTAGAAGGATGTGCTCTCACTCCCTCTTGTGAGAACACCAGAATCACAACTAGCTGCTGGACAATCATCGACAGGAAGACATTGGAACTCACCAAAAAACATACCCCACATCCAAAGACAAAGGAGAAGCCACAGTCAGATGGTAGGAGGGGCGCAATCACAGTAAAAGCAAATCCCTTAACTGCTGGGTGGGTGACTCACAGACTGGAGAACACTAATACCACAGAAGTCCACCCACTGGAGTGAAGGTTCTGAGCCCCACGTCAGGCTTCCCAACCTGGGGGTCCGGCAACGGGAGGAGGAATTCCTAGAGAATCAGACTTTGAAGGCTAGTGGGAGTTGATTGCAGGACTTCAACAGGACTGGGGGAAACAGAGATTCCACTCTTGGAGGGCACACACAAAGTAGTGTGTGCATCAGGACCCAGGGGAAGGAGCAGTGACCCCAGGGGAGACTGAACCAGACCTACCTGCTAGTGTTGGAGGGTCTCCTGCGGAGGCAGGCGGTGGATGTGGCTCGCCGTGAGGATGGGGACACTGGCGGCAGAGGTTCAGGGAGGTATTCCTTGGCATGAGCCCTCCCAGAGTCTGCCATTGGCCCCACCAAAGAGCCCAGGTAGGCTCCAGTGTTCGGCTGCCTCAGGCCAAAAAACCAACAGGGAGGGAACCCAGCCCCACCCATCAGCAGACAAGCAGATTAAAGTTTTACTGAGCTCTGCCCACCAGAGCAACAGCCAGCTCTATCCACCACCAGTCCCTTCCATCAGGAAACTTGCACAAGCCTCTTAGATAGCTTCATTCACCAGAGGGCAGACAGCAGAAGCAAGAACTACAATCCTGCAGCCTGTGGAACAAAAACCACATTCACAGAAAGATAGACAAGATGAAAAGGCAGAGGGCTATGTACCAGATGAAGGAACAAGATAAAATCCCAGAAAAACAACTAAATGAAGTGGAGATAGGCAACCTTCCAGAAAAAGAATTCAGAATAATGATAGTGAAGATGGTCCAGGACCTCGGAAAAAGAATGGAAGCAAAGATCGAGAAGATGCAAGAAATGTTTAACAAAGACCTAGAAGAATTAAAGAACAAACAAACAGAGATGAACAATACAATAACTGAAATGAAAACTACACTAGAAGGAATCAATAGCAGAATAACTGAGGCAGAAGAACAGATAAGTGACCTGGAAGACAGAATGGTGGAATTTACTGCTGCGGAACAGAATAAACAAAAAAGAATGAAAAGAAATGAAGACAGCCTAAGAGACCTCTGGGACAATGTTAAACACAACAACATTCACCTTATAGGGGTCCCAGAAGGAGAAGAGAGAGAGAAAGGACCCCAGAAAATATTTGAAGAGATTATAGTCGAAAACTTCCCTAACATGGGAAAGGAAATAGCCACCCAAGTCCAGGAAGCAGAGAGAGTCCCATACAGGATAAACCCAAGGAGAAACATGCCAAGACACACAGTAATCAAATTGGCAAAAATTAAAGACAAAGAAAAATTATTGAAAGTAGCAAGGGAAAAATGACAAATAACATAAAAGCAACTCCCATAAGGTTAACAGCTGATTTCTCAGCAGAAACTCTACAAGCCAGAAGGGAGTGGCATGATATACTTAAAGTGATGAAACGGAAGAACCTACAACCAAGATTACTCTACCCGGCAAGGATCTCATTCAGATTCAATGGAGAAATCAAAAGCTTTACAGACAAGCAAAAGGTAAGAGAATGCAGCACCACCAAACCAGCTCTACACCAAATGCTAAAGGAACTTCTCTAAGTGGGAAACACAAGAGAAGAAAAGGACCACAAAAACAAACCCAAAACAATTAAGAAAATGGTCATAGGAACATACATATTGATAATTACCTTAAACGTGAATGGATTAAATGCTCCAACCAAAAGACACAGGCTTGCTGAATGGATACAAAAACAAGACCCATATATATGCTATCTACAAGAGAGCCACTTCAGACCTAGGGACACATACAGACTGAAAATGAGGGGATGGAAAAAGATATTCCATGCAAATGGAAATCAGAAGAAAGCTGGAGTAGCAATACTCATATCAGATAAAATAGACTTTAAAATAAAGAATGTTACAAGAGACAAGGAAGGACACTACATAATGATCAAGGGATCAATCCAAGAAGAAGATATAACAATTATAAATATATATGCACCCAACATAGGAACACCTCAATACATAAGGCAACTGCTAACAGCTCTAAAAGAGGAAATCGACAGTAACACAATAATAGTGGGGGACTTTAACACCTCACTTACACCAATGGACAGATCATCCAAAATGAAAATAAATAAGGAAACAGAAGCTTTAAATGACACAATAAACCAGATAGATTTAATTGATATTTATAGGACATTCCATCAAAAAACAGCAGATTACACGTTCTTCTCAAGTGCACACAGAACATTCTCCAGGATAGATCACATCTTGGGTCACAAATCAAGCCTCAATAAATTTAAGAAAATTGAAATCATATCAAGCATCTTTTCTGACCACAATGCTATGAGATCAGAAATGAATTACAGGGAAAAAAACGTAAAAAACACAAACACATGGAGGCTAAACAATACGGTACTAAATAACCAAGAGATCACTGAAGAAATCAAAGAGGAAATCAAAAAATACCTGGAGACAAATGACAATGAAAACACGACGATCCAAAACCTATGGGATGCAGCAAAAGCAGTCCTAAGAGGGAAGTTTATAGCTATACAAGCCTACCTCAAGAAACAAGAAAAATCTCAAATAAACAACAAATAAACAATCTAACCTTACACCTAAAGGAACTAGAGAAAGAAGAACAAACAAAACCCAAAGTCAGCAGAAGGAAAGAAATCATAAAGATCAGAGCAGAAATAAATGAAATAGAAACAAAGAAAACCATAGCAAAGATCAATAAAACTAAAAGCTGGTTCCTTGAGAAGATAAACAAAATTGATAAACCATTAGCCAGACTCATCAAGAAAAAGAGGGAGAGGACTCAAATCAATAAAATTAGAAATGAAAGAGGAGAAGTTACAACAGACACCGCAGAAATACAAAGCATCCTAAGAGACTACTATAAGCAACTCTATGCCAATAAAATGGACAACCTGGAAAAAATGGACAAATTCTTAGAAAGGTATAACCTTCCAAGACTGAACCAGGAAGAAACAGAAAATATGAACAGACCAATCACAAGGAATGAAATTGAAACTGTGATTAAAAATCTTCCAACAAACAAAAGTCCAGGACCAGATGGCTTCACAGGTGAATTCTATCAAACATTTAGAGAAGAGCTAACAACCATACTTCTCAAACTCTTCCAAAAATTGCAGAGGAAGGAACACTCCCAAACTCATTCTATGAGGCCACCATCACCCTGATACCAAAACCAGACAACGATACTACAAAAAAAGAAAATTACAGACCAATATCACTGATGAATATAGATGCAAAAATCCTCAACAAAATACTAGCAAACAGAATCCAACAACACATTGAAAGGGTCATACACCATGATCAAGTGGGGTTTATCCCAGGGATGCAAGGGTTCTTCAATATATGCAAATCAATCAATGTGATACACTATATTAACAAATCGAAGAAGAAAAACCATATGATCATCTCAATAGATGCAGAAAAAGCTTTTGACAAAATTCAACACCCATTTATGATAAAAACTCTCCAGAAAGTGGGCATAGAGGGAACCTACCTCAACATAATAAAGGCCATATACGACAAATCCACAGCAAACATCATTCTCAATGGTGAAAAACTGAAAGCATTTCTCTAAGATCAGGAAAAAGACAAGGATGTCCACTCTCACCACTATTATTCAACATAGTTTTGGAGTTTTGTAAGTCCTAGCCAAAGCAATCAGAGAAGAAAAGGAAATAAAAGGAATACAAATCGGAAAAGAAGAAGTAAAACTGTCACTGTTCGCAGATGCCATGATACTATATATAGAGAATCCTAAAGATGCCACCAGAAAACTACTAGAGCTAATCAATGAATTTGGTAAAGTTGCAGGATACAAAATTAATGCACAGAAATCTCTTGCATTCCTATACACTAATGATGAAAAATCTGAAAGAGAAATTAAGGAAACACTCCCATTTACCATTGCAACGAAAAGAATAAAATACCTAGGAATAAACCTACCTAGGGAGACAAAAGACCTGTATGCAGAAAACTATAAGACACTGATGAAAGAAATTAAAGATGATATCAACAGGTGGAGAGATATACCATGTTCTTGGATTGGAGGAATCAATATTGTGAAAATGACTATACTACCCAAAGCAATCTACAGATTCAATGCAATCCCTATCAAATTACCAATGCCATTTTTTACGGAGCTAGAACAAAAAATCTTAAAATTTGTATGGAGACACAAAAGACCCTGAATAGCCAAAGCAGTCTTGAGGGAAAAAAATGGAGCTGGAGGAATCAGACTCCCTGATTTCAGACTATACTACAAAGCTACAGTAATGAAGACAATATGGTACTGGCACAAAAACAGAAACATAGATCAATGGAACAAGATAGAAAGCCCAGAGGTAAACCCACCCACCTATGGTCAACTAATCTATGACAAAGGAGGCAAGGATATACAATGGAGAAAAGACAGTCTCTTCAATAAGTGGTGCTGGGGAAACTGGACAGCTACATGTAAAAGAATGAACACTCCCTAACACCATACAAAAAAAATAAACTCAAAATGGATTAGAGACCTAAATGTAAGACTGGACACTATAAAACTCTTAGAGGAAAACATAGGAAGAACACTCTTTGACATAAATCACAGCAAGATCTTTTTTGATCCACCTCCTAGAGTAATGGAAATAAAAACAAAAATAAACGAATGGGACCTAATGAAACTTCAAAGCTTTTGCACAGCAAAGGAAACCATAAACAAGACGAAAAGACAACCCTCAGAATGGGAGAAAATATTTGCAAATGAATCAACGGACAAAGGATTAATCTCCAAAATATATAAACAGCTCATGCAGCTCAATATTAAAAAAACAAACACCCCAATCCAAAAATGGGCAGAAGACCTAAATAGACATTTCTCCAAAGAAGACATACAGATGGCCAAGAAGCACATGAAAAGATGCTCAACATCACTAATTATTAGAGAAATGCAAGTCAAAACTACAATGAGATATCACCTCACACCAGTTAGAATGGGCATCATCAGAAAATCTACAAACAACAAATGCTGGAGAGGGTGTGGAGAAAAGGGAGCCCTCTTGCACTGTGGGTGGGAATGTAAATTGATACAGCCACTATGGAGAATAGTATGGAGGTTCCTTAAAAAACTAAAAATGGAATTACCATATGATCCAGCAATCCCACTACTGGGCATATACCCAGAGAAAATCGTAATTCAAAAAGACACATGCACCCCAATGTTCATTGCAGCACTATTTACAATAGCCAGGTCATCGAAGCAACCTAAATGTCCATTGACAGACGAATGGATAAAGAAGATGTGGTACATACATACAATGAAATATTACTCAGCCACAAAAAGGAACAAAATTGGGTCATTTGTAGAGATGTGGATGGATCTAGAGACTGTCATACAGAGTGAAGTAAGTCAGAAAGAGAAAAACACATAACATATATTAACGCATATATGTGGAACCTAGAAAAACGGTACCTAGATGAACCGGTTTGCAGGGCAGAAATTGAGACACAGATGTAGAAAACAAAGGTATGGACACCAAGGGGGGAAAGCCGTGGGGGGGTGGGGGTGGGGGTATGATGAATTGGGCAATTGGGATTGACATGTATACACTGATGTGTATAAAACTGATGACTAATAAGAACCTGCTGTATAAAAAAATAAATAAAATTAAATTAAAACATTAAAAAATGAAAACAAAAAACTATTGATTGACCGGCTGTCTGAAGGACTGAATGATGGGCCTTCAGTAGTTCTCTGTAGTTACTTATATTGGTCTTTGTAGGGATGTGGATTTTTTTCCTAGCTGAATGTGTAATTGACACTAGAACCCTTGGGCATCAGGCAACCTAAAAAGCTTGTGTGTTAGCTATGGGCCTTCTAGCATGAACCATCTACAGTTCTGCAACAAGATCACCAAGGGCCTTACATGCCAGGCTAAGGAGCTCGGATTCCATCCTGTCACCATAGCAGATGCCAAGAAGAAAATAAAGATCTGCTGGAAAAATGGAGTCATGATACCAGCAACTTCTTTATTAACAATTATTGTGCTGAGGCCTGTTCCCAGGTTTGCCATGTCAAACTTTGGCCCTTATTACTATCAATACCTGGTATGACAGGAAGGCAAGGCTGATATCATTTCAGCAAAACATCAATCTCAAGATAAGGATGAACCTCTGTCAGCTGCAGTTGTCCTCAGGGGGTTGATATCCTTTGCAGCTGGACAAGATTTCATTTCCCTGGTTGTGTGCCTGTTCTTATTAAAGGCTGGCAAATAACTGCTCCAAGGTCTTACAGTATCATCCATCCCTGACTGCTTGTGCTAGAAATATGTGAAATAGGAGGTGACCACCTTTGTGAAGGGTGATAGGACTCTAAAGTGAGGGTTTGTCACCAGAGAACCCTAAGAATAGCTCTACCCTAAGAATAGGCTGTTTCATGTGATCCTTTCAGAGTTTCCAGCAGGGATAGCTACTCAAGTTTATCTGTTATGTTGACTCTATCAGAAACAATTTGCCCTCCCTCCCTGAAATGCTATGTAGAGAACTGCTAACTTTTGACCATGCTCAGTGGACAGAGTGCTATTTTCAATTAATAACGTCTGCCAAGTACACAGGAGGGGAAAGAGGCAGCATGAGTGCTATGAGCTAGAGTCAAGCATGGGTTCCTCCAAATGAATAATCATTTCTTGCCTCTGTGATGATACAAGTCTGAGTCATCTAAAGTTAAAATGTTTAAGTCTTTCAAGGGCAGTTTATTAGTTTCTTCAATTTTTCAAGGATGGGAAAAAGAAGTGAGAGAAAGGGATTATTGTTCCTCTATTTAGTTAACCTACAGTAATGCCTTGACCTTGTAAGAAATAACTGAATCTTTTCCCACCTACAATGCCAAGATTTTCCATTTACTGGCCATATGACCTTCAAAAATATGTCTTAACCAGCATCTCACTTTCAATAATGGATAGGTCAGCCATACAGAAAATCATAAGGAGATGTTGGACCTGGACTATCCTTTAGATCAGATGGATCTAATAGACATATATAAAACATTCCACTCAACAGCAGCAGAATATACATTCTTCTCAAGTGCGTACAGAATATTCTCCAGGATAGATCATATCATAGCAAATGATCTTAGCAAATTTAAGACTGAAATCATACCAAGTACATTTTCCAACCCCAACAGTATGAAACTAGAAATCAATAAAAGGAAGAAAGCTGGAGAATTCACAAATATGTGGAAATTAAACAACACACTCCTGAACAACGAATGGGTCAAAGAAGAAATTTTAAAAGGAAATTTAAAAAATCTTGAAACAAATGAAAATGGAAATACAACAAATCAAAACCTATGGGATGCTGCAAAAGCAGTTCTGAGGGACAGGTTTATAGCAATAAATGCCTACATTAAAAATACTCAAATAAAGAACCTCACTTTATACTCAGGGAACTAATAAAACAAGAACATACTAAGCCCAAAGTTAGCAGAAGAAAGGAAATAACAAGGATCAGAGCAAAAATAAATGAAAAAAAAAAAGACCATAAAAACCCACAAAAAACTATAGAAAAGATCAACAAAACTAAGAACTGTTTTTTTGAAGAGATAAACAAAGTTTACAAACCTTTAGCTAGACTAGGAAAAAAAGAGAAGACTCAAATAAGCAAAGTCAGAAATGAAATTGGAGACATTACAGATGATACCACAGAAATACAAAGGATCATAAGAGACTGCTATGAATAATTATATGCTCACAAATTGGATAACCTAGAAGAAATGGATAAACACCTAAGATGGACAACCTACCAAAACTGAATCATGAAGAAATAGAAATCTGAATAGACCAATAATGAATAAAGAGATGAAATCAGTTATCAAAAATCTCCCAACAAAGAAAAGCCCATGACCAGATGGTTCCTCTAGTGAATTCTAGCAAACATTTAAAGAATTAATGCCAATTCTTCTCAAACTCTTCCAAAAATCTGAAGAAGAAGGAACACTCCCTCATAAACATTTTACAAGGCCAACATTACACTGATACCAAAGACAGATAAGGACACCACAAGAAAACTGCAGACCAATATCTCTGATAAATAAGATGCAAACATTCTCAATAAAATATCAGCAAACCAAATTTAATAACACATTAAAAGGATCATACACCATGATCAAGTGGGACATACTCCTCGGATGCAAAGATGGTTTAACAAATGCAAATTAATAAATATGATATACCACATTAATAGAATGAAGATAAAAATCACATGATCATCTCAATAGATACAGAAAAAGCATCTGACAAAACACAACATCCTTCCAAATAAAAACTCTCAACAAATTTGATATAGAAGGAACATATCTCAACATGAAAAAGGCTGTCTATGACAAGCCCACAGCTAACATCATACTCAATGGTGAAAGGTTTAAAGATTTTCCTCTAAGAACAGGAACACGACAAGGGTACCCACTCTCACCACTCCTATGCAACACAGTATTGGAAGTCCTAGCCAGGACAATTGGGCAACAAAGAGAAATAAAAGGCATCCACATAGGAAAGGAAGAAGTAAAATTGTCTTTGCACATGATATGATCTTATATATAGAAAATCCTAAAGACTCTACCAATATACTGTTAGAACTAACCAATGAATTCAGAAAAGTTGTAGGACACAAAATCAGCATATAGAAACAGTTGTGTTTCTATATACTACGAACAAAATGTCTGAAAAAAAATCAGAAAAAATCCCATTTGAAATAACATCAAAAACAATAAAATACTTGTGAATAAATTTTATCAAGGAGATGAAAGATTTGTACACTGAAAACTATAAGACTTTGATGAAATAAATTGAAGAAGACTCAAATAAATGAAAAGATAGCCTGAGTTCATGGACCAGAAGAATCATTACTGTTAAAATCTCCATACTACCCAAAGCCATCTATAAATTTTGTGCAATCTCTATCAAAACTCAAAGGGTATTTTTTACAGAAATAGAAAAAACAATCTTGAAATGTGTATGGAACCACAAAAGATGCCAAATAGCCAAAGCAATCCTGATAAAGAAGAGCAAAGCCAGAGGCATCATCTGTCCTGATTTCAAACTATACTACAAAGCTATAGTAATGAAAATAGCATGGTACTGGCATAAAAATAGACACATCACCAACAGAACAGATTCAAGAGCTCAGAAATAACCTTCACATATACAATCAACTAATATTTGACAAGGGAGTCCAGAATACTCAATGGGAAAGAATAGTCTCTTCAATAAATGGTGCTGGGAAAAGTGGATAATCACATGCAGAAGAATTAAATTGTACCCTATCTTACACCACTCAAAAAATTAACCTGAAATGGATTAATGACTTAAATGTAAGACCCAAAACTGTAAAACTGTATATAGGGGAAAAGGTCCTTGATATTAGTCTTGGCAAGGATTTTTTTGGATATGACACCAAAAGCAAAAAATGAATAAAACTATAAAACTTTTAGAAAAAAATAAGAGAAAATCTTCATAAGGTAGATAGAGCTAGACAAAGTTCTTAGATATGACACCAAAAGCACGATCCATAGAAGGAAAAATGAATAAGCTGAACTTTATCAAAATTAAAAACTTCTTCCGCAAAATATCCAATTAGGATGAAAAGGCAAGCTACGAGTGGGAGAACATATTTGCAAACCATGTATCTGACAAAGGACTAGTATCTAGAAGAATACTCAAAACTCAACGTTAAAAGAACAAATAATCAATTACAAAATTGGAAAGATACATGAAGAGACATTTCACTGAAGAGGATAGACAGATGGAAAATAAGCACATGAAAAGATGTTCAACATTGTTAGCTATTAGGGAACACAAATAAAACTACAATGAGATATCACTACATACCTATCAGAATAGCTAAAATAAAAAATTAGTGACAACACCAAATGCTGGTAAAAATGTGAAAAATTGCTGGTGTGAATGTAAAGTGGTCCAGCCACTGTGGATAATTTTGGCAGTTTCTTAAAACAATAAAAACCTGCAACTACCATATGACCCAACAATTATCCTCATGGGCATTTATCCCAGAGAAATGAAGACTTACATCGACACAAAAACTGTCATGAATGTTTAAAGCAGCTTTATTCATAATAGCCCAAAGCTAGAAACAATCCAGATGTCCTTCAGTGGGTGAATGGTTAATTGTGGTATATTCATACTGTGGAATATTGCTCAGAAATAATATTTTTTTTAAAAATGTCAATACATGCTACAGTCTGGATGAATCTCCAGACAATTATGCTAAGTGGAAAAGCCAACTTAAAAGGTTATATATTGTATTATTCCACTTATATAACATTCTTGAAATGACAAAATTATGGAAACAGAGAACAGATTAGTGGTTTCTAGGAGTCAGGGCTGATGGAGGAAGATGTCTGTGTGTCTATAACAGGGCAACAAGAGAGATTGCGGTGAGGGAAATATTCCACATCTTGACTATATTAATGTGAATATCCTGGTTGTGCTATTCTACTATTGTTCAATAAATTTTATTATTGGAGGAAATTAGATACAAGGTACATGGGATCTTTCTGTATTATTTCTTGCAACTGTATGTGACCACAATTACGTCAAAATACAAAGTTTATTTTTTTTAAAAAAAAGCTGAAGAACTCCTTCAGTCCAACTCAGTAATTTCACAGTTTAAGAAACCAAGGCTGGGCTTCCCTGGTGGCGCAGTGGTTGAGAATCTGCCTGCCAATGCAGGGGACACGGGTTCGAGCCCTGGTCCGGGAAGATCCCACATGCCGCGGAGCAACTAAGCCCGTGCGCCACAACTACTGAGCCTGCGCGTCTGGAGCCGGTGCTCCGCAACAGGAGAGGCCGCGATAGTGAGAGGCCCGTGCACCGCGATGAAGAGTGGCCCCCACTCACCGCAGCTAGAGAAAGCCCTCGCATAGAAATGAAGACCCAACACAGCCATAAATAAATTAATTAATTAATTAAAAAAAAAAAAAAAAAAAGAAAGAAACCAAGGCTCTGAAGGGGTCACAACTGAGCTCTGTCCTTTGGCCACCCATTGGTCAGTTTTTCCTCAGGAATGGGAAACATTTCCTCATGCTTCAGCTTGGTCATCAGATTGGTGGGATCTGTGCCCACCAAGTACCAGATCACCATATCCTCCTTTGCACTAAGGCTCCCAAAGAAGGAGATGGGTGCAGAGAACCACGAGGGACTATGAAATATGTCCTGAAAAAGATTCTCTGCAGAACTGAACAATAAGGCAGTCAGGACAAAAGATGGTTGAGAAGGAACATGGCTTCAAAGAGGTAAATCTAAATGCAAAGGAAAGAACAGGAACTCTTTGGAGGCAATTTCTGTAGCTGAAAGGTTTAGAGAGCAGTTCCTGAATAATGGGAGGGAGGGAATTCAAGTTCCATTCCAGTTTCTTTGGTGCAAGAAAGAAGTCCTAGTGGACCAAGGAAACCATAGACTTCTTAGACACTGAAGTCTCCAGAGCAAAAAACGTCTCAACTTCTTTCTTTATTAAGGCAAGACGAGCCCATGGGACCCCACCCAAATCAGGGACTACAAGGCTTTGAGAGAGCTGTGTGTGTGTGTGTGTGCGTGTGTGTGTAAGAGACATGTTCACCTGTCTTGGTAACCTGGTAGGTTAGAATTGATAAGCGAGACAGTGGCCATGCTATACCCAGGAAAGGAATAGAGACCAGTGCCACCTAACAAAGTGGATATCAGTTTAAAGGTACAGAAGTATTAAAAATGGATGGCAGATTGGCTCAAATCCTGGAAACAGGCAGTAACTTTTAAGAAAAGAGTCGTCAGAAATAATAAGAAGGTGCTCACCTTATGGACAAGCACTATGGATACTTTGGTCTACCCTAGATAAATAACCCATAATAGGGGTATAATTTCAAAAAAGGATATATTTGCTGACAGCATCATTGGAACAGAGGGCGTGGTGTACCCAGGGAGAAGGAGCCCACTGCTACAGGGGGTCCTAGGCTCCTTCACGTTGGACTGGCTCTCAGCTCCCCTAGAAAGGTACTGTCCTGGGGCAAACTGTCAGCTTCAGCTTCAGGAGGAAACATCTCTAAACCTGAGCCCCCTTATGGGATTAGCACCCTTATAAGAAGAGACACAAGAATGCTTGCTTCTCTTTCTGCTCTCTGCCATGTAAGGGCATAACGAGAAGACGGCCATCTACAAGCCAGGAAGAGGTCCCTCACAAAGAACCAAATGTGCCAGCACCTTGATCTTGGACTTGCCAGCCTCCAGAACTGTGAGAAATAAATGTCTGCTGTTTAAGCCACCCAGGCTACAGTAATTTGTTACAGCAGTCCCAGCTGACTGAGACATATGCCTAGTCTGTAAGGCTAAAACAAAAATGATCAAAAAAAATCTCAATTTTGTTAAAATATAAAGATCAATAATAAATCATCTATTTCAATGCAAAATAAATACATAAATAAACCTGAGCCCCCTTCAGTTATGCATGGAATATGGAAGTGTATGAATTAAATTAAAAATAATAAATTGAAAGGGCAAGAGAGAGAAAGAGAGAAAATCCCTTGTACAGGCTGAGAGCCCAGTGGATTAATACTTCTAAGAATCGTTCTGGGCCCCAACGACGAGCAGCAGCAGAGCAGCTCCCACATGGGCCCCGTGGTTCGCATGGTTCCCGTGGTTTGTGTGGGTGGGCACCTCGCCCCTACAGTGACCGGACGTGAAGCTTAGAATGCGGTTGAGGTGAGGCAGGAAGGTGGGGAGGCACGAGAGAGGAAGACTTAGAGGAATACACCAAAGATACAGGTAAGACTTGGAATAATCAGGCCTAAAATGGATTGTCGATCCAAAGGATTGAGGAGGAGGAGAGAGGGAAGCATAGCATAGCGTTGAAATGATATGGCTGAGAAGCCTGCTTGTTTGAGAGTGAGAAGGATCAGAGAGGCCAACAGAGGGGGCCTGGTGGAGTCCCCAGGGGGAAGGAGAAAACCACTGTTGATGACGCCCCGGCAGAGGCAGACCCAGTGTAGTCAGGCTCATTTACAGGGGACAGAGAAATAACCTGGACTTGTCACCAAAAGACAGACTAGCATCTCAGGTCTGCTATATCCTGGATCTGCAGCACTGGATCACTCTGAGTCTCAGTTTTTCCTCGGTAAAAGGGCTTCTAGTAATACTGGCTTCAGGGGGAGAGGGAAGGGGCTTGCACACTGTACACCCGTTTCTTGCTTTTTTTTGAGGGAACATTCATGAGACAAATTCTGTCTCAGATGAAGGATACCCCATCTCCTTTCTTGACGGGATTGTGAGAAAGAGTGCTTTTGCCTTTGATCCAGTTGATTCTGACATATGCTTCCATTCCCAAGCACTTGGTGGTTGGTTTCAGAGTGTCTGCCATCCCCATAACAACAGTGATGTCTGTGGTCTTTGACTGTCATTCTTCCATGGACTCCAGCAAAATGTGCAGGTTTGTGCTTTTGAAGAACCTTCATTCAGACTTAAAACAGTCGACTCTTCACATATACTTGATAACAGTATTAAACTAGAAGTGTGAAATTAAAACTGTGAGAAATGGGTATGCTATCTGTGCAGTTTGGTATAGTTACTGTAGATGGATTTCAGATTTGACTCTGAGCTTCCTGGCAGCCAAGGCAAAAAGGTAAGTATGTTGGATTACTTAGTTCTCACTATCTGGAAGGAGAAAGTGTACCAATTCTGAAAACAAATTCTAAAACAAAGTTATTAAGGTGAATACTGTGATAGCTTCAAAATAGTTCTACAGCAAATACAGAAATGTTTTTAAGATGATTGTTCCTTGTATCTGCCCTCAATAAAGACTGAGGGCAAGATATTAAAACATAACTCTAAACCTCTTGATCATTAGGAAGCTGTTATCATTATCAAGGATAATATGGTCCAGTAGTTTTTGGAGGTCCAGCTGCATACAGGGACAGAATTCAGAACATGAACCAATGGAACATATTCCCACCATTAGCCATATCCAACCCTAGACATACATCAGGAATAGCCTATGAATCAGAATTAGTGGGGTGGGGCCTGGAAATAGCACTTTCTCTGAAGTTTCTCCCAGTAATGCTGATATGAAGCCACATTTAAGAGCCACTGACAAACTACCTTAGCAGAGGAATTAAGCAACACACAACCAGGGGTCAGATCCTCCCAAAAGGACCATGAAGCATTTACCGTTGGTAGCTAACTTTTATAAAAATGTAAACAAACCATCGGTCGGCCCAGATAATTTGAAACGCCCCCACCTGCATTTGATGAGTCCTGGCACCACCCCCCCTTTCCACAGTCTTTCAAACATGAGATGAGATGTTCAGGCAGTGCTACCCTCGGAAACAGAATTTTGGCATTGGAAGGGTCATGCTCTTTCATGCCTCAAGCTCTTCAGTCATGTTGCTTCCCCTGATATCTCCTTTCCCTGTTCACCCCGCCCATTCCCATCCCCCACCTTGCCAACTCCTACTCATCCTTGTGACCTCCGTTTAAATGTCACTCCGTACAGGAAGGCTTCCCTGGACACATACCTGGACAAGGCTGCCTGCCATCAGCTCCTTCTTGACCCTCCCAAGGACTGTCAGCTCCTGTGCAGTAGTGTCTTTGCCACCCTACTGTAAGCTCTAAAAGGCAGATTCTGTTTGGTCTTCTTCACCCTGTATCACTGGTTCTCGGCATAAAGCCTGGTGCATCACAGACGTCCAATAAATATCTGTGGAGTGGATGAATGAACATCTAGCCTGCCGTATTGTATAGATACAGAACCTGAGGACCAGAGAAGCACTGACCCAGAGTTCAACTGAGCATCAGTCACAGAGCCAGGACCAGGAATAATGAAGATGATGAAAATGCACTGACCCTTTACTAAGTTCCTGGCACTGTGCTAAGTGCTATTCATCCATTATCTAGGTCAATCCTCATCAGATGACTATGAGGCTGTTCCTAAAACCAGATGCCATCCTGGATTTTCTCTCCCACACTCTCTCAGCTGCTCCCTCATCAAGTTCTGCCAGCCCTACTCACAAAATAATCAGAATCTGACATCTCTTTATCTCCACCATAGCCCAAACCACTGTGATTGATTACCCAGACTACTGCAACAGCCACAAACTGAGCTCCCTGCTTCTACTCTTGTCCCACCCCCAGATTTATTCTCCACCAGCTGCCAGAGAGATATTGCTGTTGCCAGAGAGGCCATGCCATTCCTCTGCTTAAAACCCTCTGGCTTTCCATCCCACGGTAATGAAATATAAGTTCCTTACCTTGGCCTGTGGGACTCAAGAAGATCTGGGCCCTGCTGGCTTTCTGACCTCCTCTACCACCTTCCTCATCTCTTGCTACTCTCAGCCACACTGGGCACCTTTCAGACCTCCAGCTCCCTGAGTTGATCAACCATGTACCTACCTCTGGGCTTTGCCCAGGGTGTCCCATCCACCTGAAGCTCTCCTGCTCTCTCACTGCTGAACTTCAGGTCTTGGCATAGCTGGCTCATTCTTGTCATTCTGATCTCATTCAAATGTCGCCTTTTCAGAGAGGTCATCCCTAACTCACCCCAATCTGAAGTAGCCCCCTTAGTCAACACATTATACTGTTTATTTTTCTTTATAGTACTCATCACTATATAAAATTTTCTTGTATAATTCTTCATTAGCCATCTGCTTCCTTCACTGTTGTATTGGGCCCCGGAGTTATCGTCAGCCCCTAAGACCCCATCTAGCTCTAGAACAGTACTTGTTCACTGCTTAGCACAAACTTTTTGAATTCATGAATCAATGCCCATTTTTCAGATGAGAAAACTGAGGCTCAGAGAAATCAAGTGAGTTGCCCAAGAGCACACACTTATGAAACGGCAGAAGTGGGATCAACCACATGCAGCCTCTCTCCAGAAACTTCACTCAACCCTAAAATCCAAATTTTCTAGCTTTGAGCGCAGTTCCCAACTCCCTCCACCATTCTGGATTCTTAGAAGGGAAGGACTGTGTGGTTTCTTCCTCCTGGATGGCTGAGACCCCCAGATGAATCGGGCTTAAAGAAAGCATCCGTCTCAGTGTGGCCTTGGGGAGGCGTGGTGCCAGGGTTCCATCAGCCACTCCCTGCTGCCCAACCCATATGTGAAGACATTTTTTGTAGCCTCCGCTCTGCCACCCAGGGAAATAGTCCTCATACGACCCCATTCCTGGGCCTCAGATGGTAAGAACCAATTCTTTCAAAAAGTGATACCTCCTGCCTGCCTTCTGGAATTTAGGAGAAGGTTCTAGCATAATCTGGTACAGGCCACTCGTCTTAGAGCAGTGTGGTACAACTGTGGCCTTGAAAAGACATGAATGTGAGATGTCAGAAGCCACTCGGCCACACCCAGAGCGCCCCAGTCCCTGCTGGGCCATCACCCACGGGTCAGCCTTGTCCACTTTTGGAGAGGTCTCGGAAGTCCCAGGGCCACAGTCCAGAAAGCATCCAGAGAAGGACAGCTTTGCCACAAAGCCAAAGGAACCCATGCGTGGGCTGCTGGAGAGACTGAGGCTGCCCGCGGGAGCCGATTCTGCTCATTCTCAGGCAGAAGGGGCCAGGATCACCTCTTGTCCACCTACCCTCCGTCTGCGCCTGAGGCTGAAGGCGCCACCTTCGAGTCCCATCGCGAGTGCTCTGTGGATGACCTGAGGCCCAGCACACAGCTGCCCCTGACCTCTTCATGCTGGCAACTACTTCTTGTACCGTTTAACAGCACAACAGTGAGGGAGCCATGGCCTGCCCCGGGGAGAGAGCAGGCACGGAATTGATTTTCAAGATTAACTGTCATCCCCAGCTGGGAAGCAGTGCGCACGTGAACTGAGCAATCTTCCTGGGTTTTCTCCTGCTTCAGAAATCACTTTCTCTGCCAGGTGTCTGGCAAGGCTGGATTGGTGGGTCCTAGGAGGTCTGTTCCTGGCCACTGAAGGATAAAGCCCTCCAGTGAGCAAGCATGAGGAGGTGTCAAGAGAACTTCCGGTAAGAAGGGCTCACCCTGTGCATGTGAGTTTCATTTTCTTTGCTGTGTGGCCCTAGGCAAATTGCTTAATCACTCTGAAATTTCCACTCCTCATCCAAAAAAACATAGACTGTTAACATTTACTTTACCATATGCTTGTGAAAATTAGAGATAATGTGTATAAAATACCTGGCCCATAAAGGCACTCAAAATGAATGGTGGCCATTCTTCAATTCCCATCTCTCCAGTAACTGACATCACCTAGGGCTATTCCCCCAAACTAGGTTAAATTTTCAATAGGAACTATACAAAATAATAAGGGAGGTCAAACAGGAAATGAACAAATAAATATCTTATTTGAAATAGAAAACAGTCAAGTTTCCATAGTCTACATTCCTGATGGTTCCAGACCTTGGTGGTTGAGATCACATTCTTTCCCACCAAGCTTACCTGCCCATCTTACCTCTAGATAGTCTCCAAACTGTTCTGGTCTGCAGAATAGATCTAGAGATTTAGCTTATCCTGATTCTTGGGCCAGTGCCAAAGCTTTTATTAATTTTAACCCATTCCCTTTGGAATCTTCCATGCCCCAGGAATGCTCCTTCTGGCATAAGATACCTGGTTCCCATGCTACTTGTAAGACTCTGACGTCCATCTATTGAGATCCAATGAATGGCCTGGGTTATTAGTCATGCCTGCTTGAAATGTCACAGTGTGTTCACTCCTTTGAGAATCAGCTTCCTGCCACAGTTCATAACCCAACATGGGGACACACCTATGCTTACCAAGCCGACTCTCTAAGGGTGAGGCTAGGAATCTGCCCATATAGAAACCCTAACTCATTATTATTCCTGTGAAAGTTTAAGAACACTCAAGTACAGTAACAGGAAGGACTCTTAAAATGTCATAGTTCCCTCTGCTTTTATCTGTTGGAAAGAAGATGTAAGCATCTGAGTGAGGCAATCCACCATGCAGAAGCATTTATTATCTATGAGTGCCCCACATGTTCAAAGAATCATGATGAGGAATCTTAGGGCAAAAGACTAGTTCCATATTCAGTTGATCTATACATCATTTCATGCAGCATAGAGCTGGCCAGCAGAACATGTGCACTGAATACAGAGTTTATGTCTACCTCCATATGAGGGGCAAAGGGGATAGAAGCATTTTATTTTTATGTGAATGTTGCCTAAATGAATTTAGTTTGATAATATTATAGATTACTTGATATCAAAGGAAGAAGAATTTGTGTACTCACACACACACACACACACACACATTTGGCTAGCAAAATAAGGACATACTCTCTCTGATTTGTGGTGAAAAGAAGTAATATTGAGGGCCTACTATGTGTCCAGCATTTTAATATAATTATCTCATATAACGTTCCTAATTGCCTTAGGTAGGTATTATTAGTTCCAATTTCAGACAAAAATTGTGGCACAGAGTTTAATCATTTTCCCTATTTCCCTTACTTATTAAGTGGCACAGGTCTTCTTCAAACTGGAGTCTGGCTGATTTAAAACCTGCGCCTTTGGTCTTTATCCTTTGTTTCTTTCTTAATTTAGATTTGTGTGGCTCTTCATATTAAACAAAGCTTGTCTAAGGAGACCAGGGCCTACTAGGGAATATAAAGGAAATAGACAAATATCTATATTAGGACATTGACCTGGATTTGAAGAGAGATATGACATTACAGGGCTTCCGAAGAGGTTGCATTTGCATCTCACTTTAAGGATTTGAGATTGGCCTGGAAGGATGGGAAAGATCACTCTAGGAGAGAAAGAGTGAGAGGGCATATCAATTGGGAGGAACGGTATGAGTAACTGTGTGGAGGTGGAAAGAGCAAGGCATCTAGACTGACTGGAACAGGAGCTAAGGCCCCAGAAAGAAAGCAAGCATGGGCTTATAATATGGCTACTGGACATAATTTTATATTTCTCCAGCAATACTTTGCAGCCTTGGAGACTGGGGGCAAAAAAACAACACCAGGACTTGTTTAGGTAGAAACAGCCAAATGTCAATTCATAAGGATTGGCAGGAAGGATCCTACTCTTGGAAAAGCTGGCTCAGGAGCCCAACTGGGCTATAAAGCAAGCGGAGTGGTAGGAGGAAATTGAAATGGACCATGGGAATGTGAAGGATTGATGATTAAGAGTAGGAGCCCATAATGAGAGGTTTAGCAATTTGGATGCCCTCAGAGGAAAGGAACAGAAAATCCTAAATAAATTAGTTTAAATGACATGGAAATATGTGAGTTAACCCACTTAACAAAAAGTCCATGGGTAGGGCATCACCAGATGAGGGCTGTGAAGGCTCTGACTGCCTGTCTTACAACCCAGGGGCTCTGCCCTTCATGATATATATTGGCATCATCCTCTGGCTGGCAGCAAAATGGCTGCAGGAATTACAGAGGTCACCTTCAAAGAGTACCTTATCCAGAGGAAAATGGGGACTGTCTCTTTCTTAGGTCTCTTCTTAGGAGAAAGGAAACCTTTCCCAAAAGCCTTCCCAACAGACTTCCTCTCATGTCTCATCAGCCAGAATTAGGTCACTTACCCTTGCTTAAGCCAAACACAGCAGAAGGTAAGAATTCTCATGACTGACTTATCATTGAGGGTGGAATAGATGTTGGGGACTCAGCTAAGTGGCCACTACAAGGGGAAAAGGGAGGAATCCATACGTTCTTTCTAAGCCCTGGGTGTCTCTCATCCACCCCTCTTTACTTCTCTCATCCACACTCCAGGTGTGTGCTGTTACCATCTCTGTACCAATAAGAAAACAGAGGCTCTGGGAGGTAGGCAACTGCCCAGGGTCCCACATCTCTACTGTGCCCCAAAGCCCCTGCCCTTTTTATTACTCTGCACTACAGACTCCGAGTGAAGTGGAAAGACAGAAGCTGTGCCCAGAGAGAGGATTTTCAGTGTCAAATATCTTACACGTGGCAACATTTCTTTTGAGGTGTCACACGCTTGGTTGGCTTCAATGAAGACCTCTAGGACTGAAGCCCATGAGAGCAACAGTTGAAAACATTATCAAAAACAGAGAGGCCTGAAACAGGTAGGCTCCCCTGGGGAATAATTCTGGAAACAGCCAGTTGGATAGGGGAGGGTGGGTCAGGTACCAGACGCTGAGGGGTCCCATGACAAACCACTCAAAGTAAACAGTGGGTTAGGGGGGCTGGGTGGGGAGCCAGCCTGCCTGGGTAAGTTGGCTCAGACATCATTATTTTCTTTCCCTCCTCCTCTTACATCACACCAAATATGGAAACAGATACCTGCCTACCATCTGTCCCCGAAGAGCTACAGCTCCACAAGTCATTCTCTGGAAGGTGGGAGCCAGATGGGGTGATGCTTCCTTTTTTCCTGGGCATTCATAGAATGCAGAATCTATGAACTGGAAGCAGTATGAGTGATCATCTAGTCATTTTGAAGTGAAGAAAAATCCAGGGAAGCCAAGTTACCTGTCCTGGGATGGGAGGAGAGCCAGACTTAAGAACTAAGTCTCGTATCTCCCAGACCAATGCTCCTTCCACTGAACTGTGCTACTTCCCATTGTCTGGCTGACAATCAAAACTGAAAGCAGACTTCTTCTCCCTCCCTAAGAGAATCCCAGCCCCAGTGGATCTGCTGTCCCAGCACGGGCGAGGTTCTCCCGCGTCCCCACTGAATTGGCCGCTGACTCTTCTCGGGGCCAATAATGGCACAACAGTCTCCATCCCTCTGCCTCAGCCTTTAGAGAGCAGGGTCTGCATGGACTGTATTTCACATTTTACTCCACAGCGGTTTCCTGTTTTGTGCCAACAGTGTGCCCTCTCATCTAGGAACTTAATGTAGTTTTGCTCTTTAGCCATTTAATCCCTGCTCCATATTAATAACCCAAGGCCAAACCATGAGGAATTACTGGAGTTAAAGATGGGGAGGCAGAAGTGGCCTGGAGTGACAGCTGCTCTTTATTTAGGACAAACGTGATTGTAATTCCTAAAAAGCAATGAACTAGATTTTGGACTCACAGAGTCCAAGTTGAAAGAATGGGACGATCTGAAGGATCCCCAAACTTGAATTCTAAAACTTAGAAAAATATAGGGGCTGCTCTGCCATCCTACTCTCATCTCAGGCAGTTGAACTCTTATCTAACTTGACTTTGAATCCTGGATCTTGGTGATCCAAGATGAACCTATATTGTAGGAATTTCCAGAACCAGCCTCTAGGCCTAGTGTACCAGAGGCTGGTACCTAGTCAACAGGAAAAAGCAAATGGAAGTAGTTCTCCCACCACTCACTTGAGAAGACTTGCAAAGTGCTGTTAGGAATGTCGGATGTCGAGTGCAATTGAGAGGGTGGTGGGAGGACATGGACGTAATCAGGACTCATCTTCTCCAACAGAAGCACTGATGATGTCTGATGCTCCTAAAGTCACTCCTGCATTCAGTGGTTATATGAGTGGTTAATTGTAACTCTGTCCAGTCCTCTCTCCTCCCCGTAGTTCATCACGCTTTAAGGGTGGAGATCCAAGTTGTATTTATCCTTCAGTTCCCCATAGCAACCTCCAGGGCCTGGACTAGGTTGAGGTGCGCCAGGCATGTAGGGCACAAAATTTAGGGAGGCATTTACTCTGAGAGTCCTTAGATTCTAGGCACCTGACCTGCCTCACCCTATTTCCTACACCATCACCCTCCTGAATATCTGACATACAGGAGATGGGCGGTGAGTATTTGTTTGCACAATGTTCACTCCACTACTTGAAATTCTCAAATGTCTCCCCGTCACCTGCAAGTCCAAACTCTTGAATGTGGCCAACACAGCCCTTTGTGAGCTGACCCATCTCCATCCCAAGCATCAGAGACCTCAACTCTTTGCCTTATTTTACGCTCCAGCAATCCTCAACTCCTTGAGGTCATGACCTCCCATGGGCTCTAGAACAGATTCCGTGGTCTGTGAAAGATTGCCAAATGAATAAATGTGAGACCTGAAACACTATTAATACACTGATGACAAAGGATGGGGGGAGAGAAGGCCTAAGGAAGAGGTGTGGCGGTGACTAAGAGCACAGGCTTGGGTGTGATCCCACTTCCATCAGGAGCTGTGTCCACGGACCACTGATTTTCCCTAAGCCTCAGTTATCTCCTTTAAAAAGAAAAAAGAAAAGTGAGAAAAGGACCTATGTCATTGGTCACTGTGCAGATTTTTTTTTTTAATTTATTTATTTTTGGCTGTGTTGGGTCTTCGTTTCTATGCGAGGGCTTTCTCTAGTTGCAGCAAGCGGGGGCCACTCTTCATCGCAGTGCGCGGGCCTCTCACTATCGCGGCCTCTCCTGTTGCGGAGCACAGGCTCCAGACACGCAGGTTCAGTAGTTGTGGCTCACGGGCTTAGCTGCTCCGCGGCATGTGGGATCTTCCCAGACTAGGGCTCGAACCCGTGTCCCCTGCATTGGCAGGCAGATTCTCAACCACTGCGCCACCAGGGAAGCCCCACTGTGCAGATTTTTTAAAATGGTTCACGTAAATCCTTAGCACAGTGGTTGACTCATGTAAGCGCTCAATAAGTGGTCATTAATGTTCTTACAAATTGGAAACAAAATCCAATCTCAGAGAAGTATTTATAAATCAGCTGACTGCTACTGGGTTTCAGGAGGTGACAGCGACATAAAGCTAGCACTTAGATGCAGCCAGTCATCCTGAGAAGTCCAAGTTCTCTCTTTGACGGGTGCCTGCCAAGACCAGGACTGAGAGACACCTTTCCATGCTTCAGACTTGTGCTGGAAGATACCACAGAAGAATAAAGGTACAGAGTCTGGATTTCCATGTATCAGTAGCAAGACCCTGCACCAGAATTTGTTAGTTCATTACTTAGTGTCTGAGTCTTGGAGAAAACATGTAAATTATTCAGAAAGGCACCATATTGTCAGAGGCAAATGAGACCTTCATTATCCCTGTGTGAGTAGGGCTTAGCCAACAGAGCAGAGAGAAACAGTAAACCCATCAAGGTCTGGCAGCACAGATGGGTGCTCAAAAAGGTTCCAGGGACCCTCAGAGCAGGGCCAAGCGCTGTCGTTATTCAAGCAGTTAACACATGGCTAGGCACGTGGTATCCCTGATGATCTGCTTCTTTGCAGCCTTCTCCAGGGGAGGTTGCTCAGCTGTCCACAATCGTTACCACCACACCCTTAAAACACAGAGCCCACATAACCCGGGTGGTTAGTATTCTCCTAGTCCCCCACTGCCATTTATAGGAATTTCCATTCCCATGTGATTCAAAGACCCTCCTGTCTCCACGAGTCACAATTATACCATTGCATAGACTATAGGCTATACCATGTCTCCTATCCCCACCTCTCTCTCACACTGACTATATTAAAATTTATCCCCTGTGTTTACTGGGCACCATGGCATCTATTGCCTGGCATGAAGCAGATACTAACTATACAGATTTGCTGACTGTTGGCATTGGTTCACAGCCTTACTCTCCAGCCCCAACCCCTGCTGCCATCTCAGAGGCCCTCAAGATCTATAAAAGCATCTCCTCTTCCAAAGTCTTGTTTAACCTACTTACATACCCTTCTCTTCCCTTCCAGGAGCTCACGTTTATGACCGGCCAACATCTACCTCTAAAATCTTGACCCTGAAAAATCATCCATCTGACCTCAATTTTTATCCCTTCCCCTCTCCCATTCTTCACAAACTTGATCCAAACCATCACCCCTCTCAAGTCCTGTCCTACATCTGTTCTCACACTACCTCAGTCATCTCTTACTTCCCATAGTAAAGGTCACCACATATAAATTCCCCCAGATCCCTTCCCATTCACTTCCAAAATTAACTATATTTGCTTCTATTATAATTTCCTCTCTTGTGGTCCCTTAGGAAGGGAAGCTTCTTTTCAAAGCTAATCCCTGTACTCCTGCATCCTACCATTATTTTCTTGAAATAGTACACATTTCAGCAACCTGTCTCTTTCTTCTGTCAGTCCACCTCTAAAGTCACCTCCTATTTGTCAAACCCAGTGAACTTTTAGTTCTTAACCTTAGTTGATTTACCCAAAGCATTTGACAAGGTTCTTAGAATCCTCTTTTTTGTCTTCTGAACTAGCATTCATTTTGGGTTTTTCTCTCATCTACATTCATCCACGCTGGTAGTTTTCTCTGGATCCTTTACTGCCCACTCTTTAAATTCTGATGTTCCTGGGGGATTTGTCCTGGATTCCCTTCTCTTTTCACTCTGTACCCTCTTCTTGGGTCATGCACCCACTCACATGGCTTCTACTATATGTGTATCCATATCATGACTTGCAAATCAGTATCTCCAGCCAAAACCTCTCCCTTGAGCTTCAGACCCAAATACCTAACTATACATGGAAACCTCTACCAGGATGTCTCTTAGGACCTCAACACACTCAAGACTCTTTGCTGTCTCTTCCCCTATCATACCCACTCTGCTCCTGAATTCTCCATCTCACTTAGTGGTCCCACCACCCATCTAGCTGAGGCTCAGACAGGTGAATGTCTAGGTCAATGTCTAGGTCATGGATTGACTGCAACAGTTAGCTTTAACCTGAACAAGGAGGCACTTTCAGCCAGGATAGAAAAAAGATTGTTCAACTTAAGCGTCCATCGACAGATGAACAAAGATGAATGGATAAAGAAGATCTGGTATATATACATTATATATATATATAATATATATATATAAAATAAATATACACACAGTGGAATAGTACCCAGCCACCAAAAGAATGAAATAATGGCATTTGTAGCAACATGGATGGACCTAGAGATTAAGTGAAGTAAGCCAGACAGAGAAAAACAAATATCATATGATATCACTTATATGTGGAATCTAAAAAAAGGATACAAATAAACTTATTTACAAAACAGAAATAGACTCACAAACATAGAAAACAAACTTATGGTTACCAAAGGGGAAATGTGGTGGGGACGGATAAATTAGAAGTTTGGGATTAACATAAACACGCTACTATATATAAAATAGATAACCAACAAGGACCTACTGTATAGCATGGGGAACTATACTCAATATCTTGTAATAACCTATAATGGAAGAGAATGTAGAAAAAGAATATATATATTTGTATATATATGTATAACTGAATCACTTTACTGTACACCTGAAACTAACACAACATTGTAAATCAACTATACGTCAATAAAAATTTTTTAAAAAAGAAAGAAGAGAGGTTGTTACTAAGAAATTGACTGGGAGGTAGGGACTTCTGGGGTCTTAAAGAGAGAAAGAAATAGAAACTGAGAAGTGATCTCTGACATTTAACCAACAGGAGGCTCACGGAATTGACCAACACCATTGAAGAGTTTCCATCAGTGTGCTCTGTCTCCCTGACAATTTAACCATCTCTCTATAGTGATCCTTATCTTGTCCTCCCTTGTACTTTGGGATTTATACACATGTCTCAGATCCTCCAGGACACTATTGGCTCTAGAGTGGTGTGGCCATGTCTGATTCATTGCTACACTCTCTACAAACAAGGCCTGACCCCAAGGAGATACACAAGAAATGTTTGTGAAATAGAAGGATAAACAGATAGATGGGTAAATGAGTGAATGTATGAGGAAGGGAAGGAATGAGTGAATGAACTAATGGACTGAGTTGAAAATGAGAACCCATAGATGGTGGTAAGAATCCCAAGCAGCCATTATAGACAGTGATGAGATAGTATTCACTGCAAAGCATGATGGAAAGAAGAAACACACTGAGATTAAGATGATGCTAAAATGCAAATACAGTTCCAGGTCTGGGAACTGAGAAAAACACTCTTCAGGTCCCAGTAACCCCATGTTATAATCTCAACAACCCTGGATTCACTGCATGCAGATGTGGGTACTGGTTTTCTGGAACCGTTCACTTTTAGAAGGCCCTGACTCTTCTACCTGATTCTTAATAAACAGCCACAATACAATAACACTGTAATGGAGAGTAATTCTGGCGCACTCACAGAGTGCCATGCATTCTTCAAGTATCTCATTTAGTCCTCACAACAACAATATGAGACAAGTATTTATCCTATATTACAGATGAGGAAAATGAAGCTTAGAAAAGTTAAATAATTTTCTTAAGGTCACTCATCTTCTAAATGGCAGAGTCAGAATTCAAACCTATGTCATCTGACTTCACAGTCATCCCTCCGAATCACTCCCATCAAGTTTCCAGCAACACGTTTCCATGGCTGACTATGAGAACAAGTTTCCATCCATTAAACACTTGCTATGTGATGCACCAAACACTCTGTGGACGTTGAATCCGCAATACGCTTGTGCTCGAGGCACCATTTTGATCCTCATTTTATAAACAAGATGCTAAAGCTCATGTGACCTAGTGACACCACTAGAAAGTGGCAAAGCTGGAATGTGAAACTGAGTCGGCTTATTCCAAAACTCATGCTGTTCACCACAAAATACTATATCTCAGCCACAGCGCTCACAGTTTCTTTCTTGGTCAGTAGGTAGTTGTGGGGGTCATAGAAAGAGCCCTGTATGTGAAATAGGATTATTTATGTTCTAGTCTTGTTTCTTCCGCTTAGGTATATACCCTGGGCAAGTCATTTCACATTTCTGGGCCTCAGTTTCCTCCTCCGTAAAATGGAACCAATCATGCCCCTTGTAGAATGACTGAGGCTTAAAGGAGAAGTCAGTGTTGATGAAAGCACTGTGCAAGCCTTTATCTCTGTGAAGCAGAAAGGGGTCAATAGATGTGATTATGCTTGTCCTGGGAGTGGATGAAATGAGTCTCACAGAGATCAAGTGTCTGGTCTAACAATCTCACAGAGAATCCGTTCATTAGACCAGGAATAAAGCCCAGATGTCCCTCGGCAGAAGTCCATGTGCCTCCTGCTAGGTGGCCAGGGATTGTTATTTTGCCAGGGTGAGGTTCTGCCAGCCCCACGGTGCTTCTTCAGTTTCAACGTGCATCATTTCTTCCCCCTTCCACACCCCCGGCTCTTCCGAGGCCCCTTGACATTCAGGGTAAAAGTCTTTTTCCATCTTTCCTTGGCTTAACTGTTGAGTTAAGTGGTCTTGTTCTGTCCGAGTTCCTCCCAGAATGAGCAGTTTCAGAGGAGGCAGCGTGAGTCTGGCCAGGCATGCTTGTCAAGTGCTTGAGACCCTCTGCTAATGAACATCATTTTGGAGCTGCTTGGGGTTAGGCCATTATCTGTGTGCTCTTCCCCTGACCCTATATGGGCCAAAATTCATTCATTCTAATTCCATGCTTAACTAGGAACGCTTTACAACTCCTTTCTCCCCTGGTATCATTTCTCTTCAATCTCCAGGACTCATTATGCAGCAATCTTGCTTTCTCCAATTTCATTTTCACTTTCAAAGTGAATGTCATTTGTCAGGCAAACCACGTATTCTTTGGATCCCAATCTGTTAAATTATTTCTGAACTTGACTTTTTTGGGGCCTCATTCTGGCTGACCTAAATTCCTCTCTGTCTACCATTTCCCCCTTCTCTCTGAAGGCAGCCATTTGTGGCTTCATTGCCTAAAGAAGCTGTTTCTGGAAGCACTTACCTGTCACCCAGTTGGAAAGTTATCATTCCTATCTAAATTAGCAAGTGTGATCTTTTATCTGAACTCCAGGCAGAAGTGATCCTTTGCATGAGAACTCCCCACCAGGTTTCAGACCCATCCACAGCATCGTTCTCAGATGATTCTCTTTGGAACTAGGATTCAAATGTTTCGAATGCAAAGATCATCTCTTTAGCCACTTTTCAAAAGAACGTGTCACTCTTGCAGAGAAGATGCCTGGAATCCCAATTAGGCCATCTCTTGCCCCAAGACCATCTCAGAGGAAATGTCCTGCAAGGACCCCTGGTCTTTTCTGCCCTGGTGTTGCCAACTGCAGAGAGAATGCGTGATGGGTGATTGGGGAGGGAACAGCCTCAGTATCAAGGAATGATTTCATACAATCCACCTTCAGGAGTAGCAGCAAAGGGATTTTGCAATGAAACCATGACAGTTAACACATGTCAAAACTGATCTCACAAGGGGGCTGGCAGCCCTGCTCTGCCCAGGTTGGACAGACAATGGGTAGAGTGTTGAGCTGGGTTTGAAGTACCCCAATTCCAGAGGACGTGCCACATGTACATTCCACAGAGAACAACCAAGCTTGTGAAGAGACCAAACTGTGTGGAGGACGGTTAAAAGAACTGGCATGTTTAGCCTGGAAAGGAGACCTTTTGTGGGGATAAGCAGGGCGGAAAATTCTATCTCAGACTCCTGTTTTACAAATTAGAAACCTGAGACTTGGAGAGTACAGACCCAGGGAATAAGCAGAGTGAACTTTTTAAAGAACAGATGAGATCATTTTGTTTTGCTGCTTAAAACCCGCCAATGACCCTCTCACTGCTGTTAGAATAAAGGGACAACCCCAAGCCACACCCTCCAAGACCCCACATCATGGTGCTGGCCCTCTGTACTAGGGAAAGGAGGAGCTAAGATGCTACAATCAAGAGGCCCCCCTAAAACAATGGCTTAGACAAGGTACCAGTTTATTTCTTTACCTTATTATAAACAACACTACAAGTTGTACACCAGACCAGGCTTCAGTAGGAGCCAGTTAGCAGAAACTGTCAGCTGAATCTCCAGGAACATACCGATGAATGAAAAAAAGATGCCTGCCTACTTTGTCTACTTGGAGAAGCGTAACAAGAGTAGACTGGACCCGAAATCCGAGGGTGGCAAACAGCTCAAGTGAGGAAGAAGCACATCTTAAAGGGAGGAAGTATGCTAATTAATGCACAGGTGATATGTGCTACATTTAAGCATATGAAGACTGTCAAATTTTATTATAAATAAGTTTGAATGATGAAAAAAGTCAGAGGTGCGCAGTCAAGAGCAGGCTGGGAGGCTCTGTCGTCCTTAAGGTGGAGCTTCTCTATCTGGGGGCCGGGGGGCACCTCTAGGAGCCTTTATTTAGCTCTCAGCGTCTGCTTAAGTGTTAACTCTTTGCGGAGGCGTTCCCTGCCCAACCTATCTAAAGGCACTTGCCTTTCATATCTCATCATATCTCAGCTCAGTGCCCTGCTTGCTTCTTTCACAGCACTTGCCCCAAGTTATACTTATTCACTGGATTTCATCATTTTGTCTATTCTTCCTCCTCATCCCCACCCCACTAGACTGTAACTCCATGAAGGCAGGGTAAGGATTTTGTATGTCCTGCTCGCTACTTTATTAGTTCTCTATTACTGCTTAACAAAGTGCCCCCAAACAGAGTAGCTTAAAATAACCGACATTTCTTATCCACCTTTTCTGTGGGTCAGGAACTCAGAAGCAGCTTTGATAGCTGGTTCTGGATAGGAGTCTTTCTTGATGTTGCAATCATATATCAGATGGGCTGCAGTTATCCAAAGGCTTGGTTGGGGCTGAAGGAGCTGTTCCACAATGGCTCACTCACATGTTGCTGGTTATTGGCAGGAGGTCTCAGTTCCTTCCCACGTGGGCCTCTCTAAGCACTGCTGAACATCCTTACAACATGGTGGCTGGCTTACCCAGTGTGAGAATTCCAAGAGAAAGCAAAGCAGAAACCACTGTGCCTTTTATGACCTAGCCGTGGAAACCACAGACTGCCATTTCTACCATATCCTATTGGTCACACAGGTCAGCTCTATTATTGTGGAAGAGTGATATTCACAAGAGTGTCAATATCAGAACAGGGATTGTTGTGGGCCATCTTGAAGGCTGGCCACAACCACTCTATGCCTCAGCAGCCAATATAGCAATGGCATAGAGTAGGCACTTAAGGTATGTTTGTTTAAAGAATGAACGAAGGGTGAGAGCCCAGGTAAACTCAGAATTGTCAGGATTAGTAACTGAACTCAGTCTTGAAATCAAGTCTTCAACCTCCTGCTAAGTGCTCTTTCCTTACACCACAAGGCCTTCTTTATGACCCTGCCTACCATGGTCTGTCTTTTCCAATACACACAACCATCTCTCCCAGCATATATCAGCCTGTAACCAACCCTGGTGATGGCCTTTCCAGCAAAGAAATGCATTGCTGGGATATGTCTTTACTTTAGCATCTGGCAAGGACAGAGTAGAAACCCTGGGAGGCTGAGGAGATGAGAAGGCCTGACAGATCCATAAGCAGCATTTGACAGTCTAAGGCCAAGGTTTAGAAACTTCAGTGTGCAGAAGAATCAGTCAAGGAGCTTGGTGACATGTCCAGAGTGGGACCTAGGATTCTTCAGTTAGGTGGGCTGGTGGGAAGTTCAAATTGTCAATGGTTACAGGACAAGCACTCCCATTGCCCTAGCTCCTTTGCACCACTGAGCACATCCTTCCTGAGGGTGTCCATAGAGAGGTGGGAAGAGGAAGCCCAGCCAAAAAGCTACCAAGGTAAGAGAATTTATACAAGCTCATCAGGAAAATTAAGGCTGGGGAGGGAGAACAAGCGGGCAAGAAGTTCCTCGGTAGTTTATTTGTATGGAACACGGGTGGTTGTGTTTTTTAGAGGTTTTCGCAGCGTGAGTGTGTGTGTATGTGTGTGTGTAAGTTAGCTTCTTCTAGTATCCAACTGGGAATCTGATTCATTTAACTTGTTCAGAGTCAGTTGCAATAAACCAGGTGGTTTTACATTGCTCATGCAAATCACTTTCTCCTCACACATGGCTACAGTCCCAGCTGCCAAAATGTTGTCATGTTCTTGTCTCCAGAGCCTTAATAAGAAGAAAAAATATAGTTTGTAGCATATATGTTTTTAACACTCTCCCTGGTTATCCCTGAGCCTGGGTGGTCACTACTACCCCTGTCAATGGGCCAGTTCAAGCCAGGAAGAGAGGTGTACAGATGCCAGTGGGGCTGAAGGGCCAGGACTCTGGCTCCTCAGGTCACAGATTCTGCTGACCGAACTCAGAGTATCCCTTATTAGAGCCAAAAGGACCTTGAGTATATGGAGACTAAAATCCCAAATTCCAGTCCTGCCTTTGTATTACCAACAGGATTTGGGCTCAAACTAACAGTGCCCTAGTGCCTCAGTTCTTGTGAGAATTAAGTAAGACAATCAAAGTCAAGATTCTCAATTGTTTTTACTTCATGGTGCAGAAAAAGATATTTGTACAGTACACTGGGGTAAACAGGAAAGGTTACTTATGGCCAAAGATGATCTCTAGAGGGTTTTGATCACCCCAGCCTCTGTCCATACACTCTATGGCTAAGGGATCAATGTCTCATGGTAAACTGATTGACTGTTCCCCCAAATTAATAGCCCTCCCAGCAAGAGGATTATATTAACTCACCTTGTGGACTCTTACATGGCCATGCACCTTGCTTTGGCTAATGAGATGTGAACAGAAATGACATGCCACTTGCGAGCAGAGTCTTTAAGAGCCAGTGCATACTCTGCCTTGCTCTTTCCCTCTATTACAGTGACCAGCAATGTTCCAGATCATCCTGGATACGAAAGTGAATACTGTATGCTATACGGCCATTGAAGCAGAGCCATGGCCAACTCACAATGGCCATGTAGCATGAACAAGGAATGATGAACTTCTTTTGTTTTAAGAGACTTGGGAGTTGTTACTGCAGCAAAAATTCTGCTATCCTGACCATACCATGACATACCCAATGGGACCATTTGATCTCAAGGAAAGCTCTAATTAATTGGAGATTGCAATGTTAACCACTCACATACACAAGCACCAATGGAGTATAAATAATTTTTTTGAGTTTCTATCAGCTCTAAACTCTGTGGGGTTCAGCTTTATCCCAAGTTTGTGAAGAGATGACTGAAAATTCTAGTTATCATAATCCATTCAAAAAGAGATCATCTCTTTTTTTATCTCTTTCATAGAGAATTAAAATCTCCCAGAAGCTCTGTTGAAGTTTCTGTAGTATATAATTATAGTAATAATGAAAAGCATGGGCTGTGGAGTCACCCAGCATGAGTCCAGATCCTGACTGCATGATCTTGGGTAAGGGGTTTAATCTCATTTTCTTTTTTATTTTTAATTAATTTTTATTGGAGTATAGTTGATTTACAACGTTGTGTTAGTTTAATCTCATTTTCTACATCTGTAAAATGGGAATAACAATAGGATTCAATGGATTTATTCACCAGGAATAAACAAGTTAGTAGCTGTAAGGGTTTGGGGCCAGTGCCTGGCACAAAGTACATACTTTGCACATGGTAGTAGTGGACATCTAACATACTCATGGCCTCCCACCTTATACCTTGTCATTAGAAATCTTCTAATATTATGAGTCCCACCTTCATCTCCCTTACAGCAAATTTATCTGTGGACAACTTGAAGCCAGAATTATACAGGGAAGGGCATAGCTCCTGCTTAGCTAGATTGACACAAAGCACAGCTATCACAGTTTGGAAAGGTAGACCGTGGCAGACTGTGCTGTCAGGCTAAGGATCTGGGGGGACAGAGTAAAGTCTTAGAAAATTTTTGTTTTCTTTTTAAGTAGATGTGGCTTGATCAGCGATGCATTTTAAAAGATCTCCTAGGTGCCAAGGTAGAGAATGACTGGTGGGGAGTGGGGACAGGAAGCGGAAGAACCAATTGTTACAGTATTCTGTAATTTCTAAGGTGCTGCTTCAAATCCTGTGGAACAAGGTGAGATAAGAATGCACAAGCAGGGGGCTTCCCTGGTGGCGCAGTGGTTGAGAATCTGCCTGCCAATGCAGGGCACACGGGTTCGAGCCCTGGTCTGGGAAGATCCCACATGCCGCGGAGCAACTAAGCCTGTGAGCCACAACTACTGAGCCTGCGCGTCTGGAGCCTGTGCTCCGCAACGAGAGAGGCTGCGACAGTGAGAGGCCCGTGCACCGCGATGAAGAGTGGCCCCTGCTTGCTGCAACTGGAGAAAGCCCTCGCACAGAAACGAAGACCCAACACAGCCATAAATAAATAAATAAATAAATAAATGGCGGTGAATATGAACAACATATGTACATATCAAACTTTAAAAAAAAAAAGAATGCACAAGCAAACAATCACTAAGGCAAATTAGTTCTAATTATTTGTGATATAATGCAAAAATAAAATATATGTACACCCATCAGATTAAGAGACTTCTTTTTTAAGTGGCATTCAGTCCTTTTAACTAGTTTCCCAAAATGCAGTGCTGTTATTGATTTAATTCTGAATTTTTGCCACTGACAACGAAAGTAAGTCAAATGATCAGAATAATTCACTTATATTTTCTCCTCATGTACAACATAGAAGAAAGCTGTGAAAGATTCCTAATCCACTTACCTAGAACCAAAGAGCTTTCTGACTAATAGCTTTAGATGTATCTATGAATTTCAGCTCCAAAAAACACCGCTGGAAGTAGGAGAGAAGGAAACAGTCACATCACGGAACAACCCTCTGCACTGAATATCCATCCATGTGCTCCCTCTCCCAGCTTTCTCTGTGATTGCTTGGGCTTGTGTGTTGACTTCTGGCCAGCGGACTATGAACAGACGTGATGTGTCCCATGTCTGGGCCAAGGCAGCTCGGAGCTGGGGTGCCTCCATCACTTTTCTATTCCCTACTGGGGTGACTTGGAAGCAACAAACAATAGAGCTACAAGATGAGGGGGCTTGTCTGACCAGGATGGGACTTCATGTGAATGGAGAAATGAGTTTTTATTATGAAAAATAATTGTGGCTTTGTTACCTCAGCATGGCCTAGCATAGCCTGACTAATATACCCGCCAAAGCCTGTGTCAGGCACTTTCACACCTGTTTTCCTCACCGAGACATCCCAATGAGCCTGCCATAAACGCAGGGCTTGGAAAGGTTGTGTAGCTTACCTAAGCTCACATAGCTTGTGGGTGGCACTGACGAACTTAAACCAACCGGTATGGCTCTAAAACCCATGATTTTTCTATCCTGCCATACCATAACACATCCTAGCACCTTCCCAGAAAGGAATCTGAAGGATCTGGCCATGGATGGACAAAAGGCACTGGGAGAGACACAAAGTTCTAGCTGGTCCCAGGTCCTCACCAAGCCTCCAGGTCTTCAGGTTTGCTCCTCTGACCTCTCCTTCAATTTCTTTTTCCTTTTAATTCTGGAGGCAAAGTAGCACTGTGGTTAAGAGCATAGATTTTTGGAGTCCTGCCACTCACAAGCTGTGTGACCTTGACCAACATACTTCACCTCAAGCAAGCTTCAATTTCCTCATTAGCAGAAATGAGGATAAAAGTACCTACCTCATAGGGTGGTTATAAGGATTAAATGAAATGGTGTCTGCAAAGTACTCAGTGTGGGGTCTAGCAGATTGGAAGTGCTTGGTGAATAGTAGCTGAAAAATGTGATAGCCCAAAGCAGCCATTCATTTTAAGGTGCAATAGATTATTCTTTCCAACAAATGCTTTCTCCAGGAGCTAACTGTATAAATGGCCTCAGGGCACAATGGGACCGGAGTCCCAACCTCAGAGGCAAAGGGGACATTTTGTCAGCTTGCTTTCCTCTTTCTTGCTAACATTCATAGTTATACTTTATTCCCATGACTAGTTGCTATTCTCCTAAAGAGCTCTGGGCTTGGCATCGAGCAGGCTGTTCATCTAAAACAGCAGAACCTCTTCTAGAATTAGCGATTCCATCAGGAATTTCAGGACCCTCAGAATCAGTTCCTCATCTGAAAAGTGGGAATGATAATCTCCACTTTACTGGGTTTATAGAAGGATTAAAGAAAATCCCACAGGGGAGAGCCCGTGGCACAGTTCCTAGCGTGTAACAGACATTTCGGAACTGAGAGATATGTCTCATCACCTCAGGAGGGAGGCTGGGGCGAGTACCCTGTAGACAGTGGCGGAGGGCTTAGCTGTGGGAAACTGTTCTGCAGGACACACACAGCTTTTATTTTTTATTGCTATTATTTTTTAATTATGGTAAGAACACTTAACATGAGATCTACCCTCAACAAAAATTTAGGTGCACCGTTACAGTAACGTGAACTAGAGGCACACTGTTGCATAGCAGATCTCTAGAATGTGATCATCTTCCATAACTGAAACTCGATGCTCATTGAATAGCAACTCCCCATTTCCCCCTGACCCGCAGCTCCTGGCAACCACCAACTTACTTTCTGTTTCTCTATATGTGACTATTTTATATACCTCATACAAGTGGTGTCGTGCGGTATTTGTCTTTCTGTGACTGGCTTATTTCCCTTAGCATAATGTCTTCAAGGGTCATCCATGTTTCAAATATGGCAGGATTTCCTTCTTTTTTGATGCCTTTTTTTTTTTTTTTGGTGGCCACACCACGTGGCATGCTAGTTCCCCAACCAGGGATTGAGCCCGTGCCCCCTGCAGTGGAATCGCAGAGTCTTAAACACTGGACCACCAGGGAAGTCCCTAGCCTTTTGATAGTGATGAGAGATAAATAAGCACTTTCTTTTCTCTTATATATTTAATAATTTTTAACTTAAAAATGTACATATAATTTATGTTAACTAGAAAACTTAGACAATTCAAATAAATCCAAAAAAGGGAAAAAGAAAACTACCCATAATTTGGACAGCAGAGATACTTAGACAACTTTCCAGAACTTATTCTAGGTGTGCATAATTTTTATTTAAGTATCATAATGCATATTGCTTTATAATTTGCTTTTTTGCCCTTAACTAGGTTTTGGATCTATCTTTCCACATCAGTAAGTATCTATAACCAGTTATTACAACAGCTGCATGGTATTCCATTGCATGGAATAAACTATAGGCAGTTTCCAAATTTTTGCTATTGCAAGCAACCCTGTGATCCTCAATGCTGAAATAATCACAGGGCAAAGCATTATTAGCTCTGCTGTCTAATTTCTGTCCCCACTCCTGAATCCCTTGCTTGTCCCTATTATAAATAATTAAAATGTTTTCCAGTTAAACCTGCCTAATTACATATTAATGGTTCCTAAGTCAAAAGATCATTGCTGAGCTTAATTACAACAGAGCCACTTGTTCACAAAAACCCAACCCTTAATTTCATAACAGAAACAACCCAATAATCTACAGACTGAACTTCACAGACCAGAATGATCTTCTACAACAAACAGATGTCTAACAGGGTCTTCTTTGGAAAGGCAGAATTTATTTCATACCTAATAATTCAGACGAGAAAATGAGTTCCAAAATAAGTGAATCTGTTTGTGAAAACAGTTTCTAAATTATGAGCAATGCTGCAAAGTGGACAGGGCATGACAGAGAGTCAGACAAAATCATTGGGACTGACCCTTATTTGCTGTGTGCTCTTGAGCAATTTACTTAACTTCTCTGAGTCCTAACTTCTTTATCTGTAAAATACTTACTAATATCTACTGCAGTGTTGTTGTATGGATTAATATGTTGATAGATAACACTAATGTTTTATTTGGCCCCAAATTAATAGAGAAAAAAAGTAAATTCCCCTCTTCCCATTCAGAAAGCAATAGAAGTGAAATAGAAGCACCAGGAGTGAAATTTCCCCTTCTTGACCATTGAGACATGGAGAACAGCTAGAGTCAAGGCCCTCTTCAACTTAGAAGAAACTGTCTCTTAGTCCAACTCTGTCTTTGATATCTCAGGCCAACAGAGTTCTCCATGAATAGGGTGGCCAAAGAACTTATATCCACACTGGGACACTTTTTGAGACCTAACTGGGGCACTATAAATAGTAGGGACAGCAGGTGCAAACTTGAGCTTTCCCAGGCAGACTGGTAACCCTAGTATTAACTGGATAATGACCAGTCTACATGGAACGAGTGGGAAAACCAAGTCATTTCATTTAAAGTCCTCATCTAAGTTGTCTTGTCTGTTCCCTACGTGATCAAGAAAAATAATTCAACCAGACTGAAGTATGCACAAAGTTTATCTGCTTGTCCAGAATGACCCTTTGGCTCCATATCTTTGATTGTCAATTCCCTTATCAGTCTTCTCAAAGCTAAGCAAACAGCTTTCTCTCCCCCATAAATCTTGTTGTGCAATTTTATAAGCTTTGTGTTTTCCATTTATACGATTTTTTTTTTTTTACACATCCATTACATGCCAAGTCCTAGCCTAAAATTATGGGAACTAGAGAGATGGCTGAGCCATAGTCTCTGCTTTCAAGAAACTCACAGTTAAGCCAGGGAGATGAACACAGAAGCCATTCACAAAAATGTACGATAGGAAAAATTCCAACATGGCGGTATGTGCAAAGGATCATGGGACACAGAGAAGAGGGTGACCGACTCTTCCCTAGAAGGCTTCACAGAAGTGGTATCATTTGATGTATCTCAAATGATATTTTCTAAATGAAGAAGTATGGGGAGTACGTCCTAGGTACAAGTTTAAGGAAGTTTGAGACTGTGGAATGTGTGAGGAGCTGCCCAAGGTCCAGTGTGGCTGGAGCCTGCTGTGAAAGAGGGCGAGAGGTTGGCCTCCAAACTCTCTCTGGGTTCCTGCAACCCTCTCCAGCAGCGGAAATCCAAACCAAGCAGACCTCTTGCCTCCTCTCTAACAGAACTCCCAACAGCCCCAGAACTTCTTGCAAAGCTCCAACACATTTTCTTTGAACTTCTTTAACAACAATGCTACAGTTTCAATTTCTTAAAGTGTGTGTGTGTGTGTGTGTGTGTGTGTGTGTGTATGTATGTGTATAAATGTGATGCCACATGCCCACTATACTCTACCAGATTTTTGCCATGATTTTGTACCAGTGAAAACTTTATGAATAGATGCCATACTCTGACTTTTAAAACACCTATAAGTGACTGGTTTTTAGAAGAATTTTTCCTCACAGTATTCAAAACTGGTCCATTCATATGAGGAACCCATGTGAGACCGAGACGCACCCTATATTGAGTTTACATCCTTGTAAACAAGTTTTTCTGCTATTATTTCTGTAGGGTATAAAAAAAATCAATGTGATTCTAAATCATTCTGACCTCTTTAGAAGGCAACACATGTTGCATTTGATTCATAACAATTCCTGTGTTAAAAAAAAAAAAAAGCAAGTGGGAAAGTGAGCAGTCCAGCCATATGGCAGTGGGATGACTCAAAGGCAGAGGGAGTGCTCTCATGGAGAGCAGAGTGCCATCACGTTGGAGGATGGAGGGAAGGGGCAGCAGGGTGTCCCAGAGTTTTGCAAATGGGCTTCTATTAGGCCTCTTGCTTATAAGTGATAGAAACTCAATTCGAACTAGGTTCAAGAAAAGCAATTTCAAAGGGTTTATTAGATACCTTAGTCGAAAAAGTCAGGGGTAGGACTGCTCAGGACTGACATGCCAGAATTTAGATACTCAAAGGATATCACTCAAAGGTATCTCTTTCTATCTCTCAGCCTTGCTTTCTTATTAGCTGGGTTCATTCTCAAGGCTGTTCTCCCACCATGCTGACACAATGGTTGCCCTGGCTCATATCTTCACACCTCAGCAACCCCAATGGAAGGAGAGGTTCTCTTTGCCAAAAGTTCCAATAAAATCCTAGGATTGAGGTTCACTGAACAAGCGTGGGTCATGTGTCAATACCTAAAACAATCATCGCGTGCAGGAGTGAAGTAAGGTGATTTCACTTATTACTATCATCCAGGCTGAATCATCCTGGATCTTAGATAAGGAGAATGGAGGGTAGGAAGCAGGAAATTCCACTGGGCCTGGTGGGCTGAGAGCTAGGGAACAATGGTTCACCACTGCTATGGCAGTATCTGTCTCACTTTCCCTAATCTGTTCTCTCTTTTTCCTAGATACGCATTCTAATGAATGATTTCAGCCTCCTTAAAAGTTGGGTATATCCATGTGACTAAGTTCTAGCTAATGGAAAGTGAGGAGAAGTAAGATGTATTGCTTCTAGGCCCATCAAAACCTCCCAGCTGGGGCTTCCCTGGTGGCGCAGTGGTTGGGAGTCTGCCTGCTAATGCAGGGGACACGGGTTCGGGCCCTGGTCTGGGAGGATCCCACATGCCACGGAGCGGCTGGGCCCGTGAGCCACAAATGCTGAGCCTGCGTGTCTGGAGCCTGTGCCCCGCAACGGGAGGGGCCGCGATAGAGAAAGGCCCGCGCACCGCGATGAAGAGCGGTCCCCGCACCGCGATGAAGAGTGGCCCCCGCTTGCCTCAACTGGAGAAAGCCCTCGCACGAACCGAAGACCCAACACAGCCAAAAATAAAAAAAAAAAAAAAACCTCCCAGCTGGGACTTCCCTGGTGGCGCAGTGGTTAAGAATCCGCCTGCCAATGCAGGAGACATGGGTTCGAGCGCTGGTCCGGGAAGATCCCACATGCTGTGGAGCAACTAAACCTGTGCGCCACAACTACTGAGCCTGAGCTCTAGAGCCCGTGAGCCACAACTGCTGAAGCCTGCGCTCCTAGAGCCCATGCTCCTCAACAAGAGAAGCCACCTCAATGAGAAGCCCGCGCACTGCAATGAAGAGTAGCCCCCGCTCGCTGCAACTAGAGAAAGCCCACGCACAGCAACGAAGACCCAACGCAGTCAGAAATTAATTAATTAATTAAAAACAAAGAAAAAAACCTCCCAGCCACCTTTAGAAGCCATGAATAGAAGATGGTAGACACACAAAATAGAAGGAGCCTGGTCCCTAAATGTTCACCCCTTAGAGGAAAGCTGCCTACCAAACAGGAATACCCATGGTGAATATTCCATCATGTTTGAAACATTATGCATTTGGGGATTTGTTTGTTACAGCAGCTTGCATTATCTTAACTAACAGAGCTGCAAATACCAAAAAGGGGGTAGGCAAAAGCAGCTTATGTCTACTAAATAGCTTATTTGTGTTTGATGCTGGAAATTTCAGACATCCTGATGGGTTTAATCAGTTAGTACCCATGGCCCGATGGAAGTGCTGGCCAAGAAATTAAAAGACCCAAGGAGTTCAAGGCCTGACTCTGCCACTGATAGCTGTCAGACCCTGGACATGTCACCTCTCTCTGACCCTCAGTTTTTTCATCTGCAAATTGGCAATCACAATATCTGCTTGACTGCCTGACTGTGAGAATCAAATGCAATTAATTGAATTAAGGTGTGTTGTAAACTATAAAACTAGCCTATAAACAAAGTGAAAACATGCTGATTCACCCAGTTGGTTAGAGCGAAGCATTAATGAATCCATTTGGCCTCACAGAAAAATATTTTTTCCCATCTAGAACCGTAAAAATTAGCACCGGGAAGAAAAAAATGAGCAGGATATACATCTTGTCCCAGGGAGAGAGACCAACACAGCAGGGGCCAAGCCTGCTGGGAGGCAAGCTGAAGCCTCCCTCTTTTCTCCCTCTCTCCTTTGCACCTCCTCTCAAACCCAACCCACTCCTCAGAAGATTGTGTCTGCTGATGTTTTCCGAAGCTGGCCACTCCTCATCTCTCTTCCCCCTCTCTCGTAGACTAGTAAAGTCCAGTCCAGTCCTCCTTCCGCAAGGCTGGTTAGTGATTCTTCTTCCAAAATGCAATCTGTCATTTTTCTGGGACCAGAAACCTCTGTCTTTAATCCTGAATCCAAGATGCACACAGCCCTTTTGGCATGGCTTTCGGGTCCCCTCACGGTCTGGTCTCAGCCTCCCCTTCTGAGTCTTATCATCTCCAGTCCACGTGGAAGAGACCACCTCTCCATCCGCTGGATGCTCCAGCTGCTTTCACAACTACTACCTCCGCCTGGGAGGACAGAGGTCCAGGCAGCAACGATTTCGGGAGCTCAGGAGGTCCCAGCTGGAGGTATAGGTTGGGAGCATCTCTACAGAAGCAAGAACTGAAAACCTGGAGCTGGGAGATCCAGGTGTGGGGTGGGACCGTGAGCTAAAGGAGGAAGCTGCAAGGCTGAAGAGAAATAAGATGCTGGCGTGGTGGGGGGAGAAGCAGAGGAGGGCGACGGCACAGAGCAGCAGGAAGGAGAACGGGACGAGAGGAGGAAAGGGCCAGCAGGGCTGAAGGCGGCAGGAAGGGCGGAGGGGCAAGGACAGAGCCGAAAGGGGACACTGGCTTCGGCCAGTCGCAGTGTCTTTTCAGTGGAACAGCTGGGGTGGGAAGCGCTCTGAGCAGGTCCAGGGATGAGAGGAGGTGAGGAAAAGGAGGCGGTGGGAGGGGCCGAGCCTTTTGGGAGAATGGCTTTAGGGAACCTGAGCCAGTTCCCTGACAAGGAACCCATTGTGCCTGGCACCTGGTGAGGGGAGTCGCTCTTGGCCTCACCCCGTGGAGATTTCAGCGGCCACCACCTGCTTCTGGTGGTCCAGACAGGCTGCAGTAGCCTGAGCCGGCTTCTGCCAGCATCTGAAAGGGACCGAACAACAGGTGCTGAAATCCCATCTCCTTTGAAGCTTCCTCCTCCACTTACCTGGCTCACAAATACCTTCTATCGTGAGCTCCTAGAGATCGCGCCCTTCCACTTGCCAGCAAAAAACCATACCCCGTAATGACCATCAGCTGGACCCATCCTGAGCATAAGATTTTAGGGCATCAAGACATGGTTCCTCTAAGTAGCAGCTTTGTGACCTTTGGCAAGGCACATCTGAGCCTCTGTCACTTCATCTGTCAAATGACAACAGTTCTCTAGAGGGTAGATGTGAGGGTCCAATCAGAAACGGAGTTAAACCACACGGAGAACTGAAAAGCTTTCCACGGGGGTTCATTACTACGGTTTTCTGATTGTGGCAATGCACCTTTGCCTAGAGCTTGTCAAACATTTCATCCTCAACTCCCTTCTTTCCTTCACAACCCACATCCAGAGCATCAAAAATCCTATCAGCTCTACCTCCTAAATATCGCATGAATCTGACCGTTTCTCACCACTTCCACCACTATCACTGTCACCCAAACTGGCATCGTTGCTGTCTTGGAAAATTACAAGAGATGTGCATTTCACAATAGGCCTCACATGCCTGCCTTCCTACCCTCTCTCTTCTCTCAAAGCAGCCAGAACGGCCTTTTTCAAAATGCAGCCAGACCACGTCATCCTTCCCTCGAAACCCTCCAATGGTTTCTCGATGTGTGCAAAAAAAAATCCAAAGTCCCCGCCATGCCCTGTGAGGCTCCCATGACCTGCCTCCACTGCCCAGGGGCTTCTTGCTGCTCTCTTGACCACACCCCACTCGTTCCCGGTCCAAGGCTTCCCATTCTGATGTGTGACTTGTTCCCTTGTTTGATCCAGGTCTTTGCTCAAACAGCACCTCCCCGGAGAGGTATCCCTGATGATTCTATTTCAAAGAGTGCCCCCCACACCCAGCATCCAGCCCTGTTTCCACCTCATCTCTCACTCTTTACCCCTTTGTCCTGATGCATCTGTCTTTGCAGAACACTAAACCCACGTTAAACTGGGTTTGTTTATTATCTATCCTACCCACCCCAGCCTTTGTCCAGTCAACTGCAAGTTTTGTTAGGACAAGGGCTTTTTCTCTATTTTGTTATCCTCAACACTTAAAAGGTGATAGGCCCTTAATAAATTTCTGTTGAATAAAAGAATGACCAAATGAATGTTTTTCCTACATCTGTCTAGGTCAGCAGTATCCTGAATTCCATCTAGCCTACTTCACCCAGCCCAGCTCCATATCCAAATAAATGGCTTCCGCTAAGTCCCTGATCCTAGCAATCTTGACTCCTTGAAAGGGAAAGGAAAGGGCAAGTTGCTTAATTTGATCCATGGAACTGTTTTTGCCAGTATCAGCTTGACCTCTTGAGTGGCAGTGAAAGGTGCAATCTTTTACTTACTATCTTTTCTTTAGGACTTTATTTTTTAGAGCAGTTTTAGGTTCACAGCAAAATTGAGAGGAAGGTTCAGAGATCTGCCCTATCTCCCCTGCCCCACACATACAAAGCCTCCCCGTTAACAACATCCCCGACCAGAGTGGTTACGTTGGCTGCAATCGATGAACCTGCACTGACGCGTCATAATCACCTGAAGTCCATAGTTTACATTAGGCTTCACTGCTGCTGCTGTGCATTCTATGGGTTTGGACAAATGTATAATGACATGGACCCACCATTATGGTGGCATACAGAGCATTTTCACTGCCCTAAAACCCTGCGATCCCCCTATTCATTTCTCCCTCCCATCAAACCCTGGCAACCACAGACCTTTTTATTGTCTGCATAGTTTTTCGTTCTCCTCTCTAGTAAGAAGTAGATATATTCTCACTGTAAAACATCCCAACAACACAGTTATATAAACGGGCAGTAATAAAAGCTCCTTCCCTTTACCCCCACTCCTCCAATCCCACTCCACGTCACCCACTAGAAACTACTGTCAATGGTTTGATGTGTTTCCTCCAGGACCTTTCCTGTGCATTGGTACACATATAACTATACATACACATACATCTCCCTTTTAAAAAATGGTATCACACTGTGCATTATGCTGCAATTTACTCTGTTTTCATCCCAATACATCTTTCCATGTCAGCTCATCTAGACTGGCTGCCTGGTATTTTTAGTGCCTGCCTGGTATTCCCTAGTATAGATATAATCATAGTTTATTTAATGCTCTGTGGAACATATAGGCCAGCTCCTATTTTTGGCTATTACAAACACCACTACAACAAACGTCCCTGTACGTACAACATAATACACATATATATTTCTATAGAAGAGATAACTAAAAGACAAAAGGACATTCTCACTTAATGACATGCATGAACATTTAAAAATGTAAATAATAAAACTATAGGATAATCTTTTATTAAGAGACCATTAATACAATTTCCCAAAGACTGAATATTAAATATAATGATGGGGAGAGGGAATTAACATTTAATAAGGGTATCTGGAACTTTCCATGGCATCTGCCATTAAACCTTAGGACCACTGTACAGGATGGGTATTTTTGCTGCCTGGCCTGATGAAACTTGAGGAAACGGACGCTCAGAGAGTTGACGTGGCATGCCCAAAGTCCTCCAGCTATCGAGTGGCAGAGCTGTGACCCACACCCAGGCCCGTTTACAAAGCCCATCATCTTTCCAACACACTGTGGGATTTTTTTTTTCACCTTCCTTTTTCTGCTCAATAGAAAGGAAAAAAATTTGCTTGTGAAACTTGCTGATCTGCAGTCATGCGTTCCAAGTCACTTAGGTTGTCTCACCTGAAAACCAGCCTCTGCTTTGTTGCTATCATGAAACCAAGAGGACCATCCAAAGTGCGGGTGCCGTCACAGAAAATCCCCTCCTTTCCCGGGGTGGGAGAGGAGAGAGGGCTCTTTTGTGAGGCTCTCTCCTACCCAGGAGAACCATTCACAACTGTCCCAGCCTTGACTGATGCCTGGGGCTTCTCTGAGCTCGGCCCTGTCCTAGCGAGGGTGCAGTGAAGAGGAAACAGATCCCTCAGGACCTCGACATGTAGCCAAAGGAAGCAAATGCTTTCTCGGTAACAAAGGAGGCTCCGAGATGTCTCGATAGCTTCCCTCTCAAATAGCTAAAAGAAAAACAGAAAAGACAGGAGGCCACACATGCATTTATGGAGCCGTCCACAGTGGGGAGTCTGGAGGACAGGGGAAGTTTAAAGGGAAAAGCTGGGAAGTGGCCCAATATGCAGAAGCAGAGGTCATGGAGTCAGGAGGTCTCAGCATGACATGGCTGAAAGGGGCCTGAAAGTTCTGCCAGCCGAACTTCACAGCCAAAGCCACACGTCTTCGGCAGCTTCCCTGCCAAGAGTCAGTCCCCCTGCTCTTGCACTCGCCACTGACATGGAGAGCATCGCAGCCCCAGACGCCAAGGTCCACCTCTGCACACCTCTGCCCAGGAAAGAGCTCTCCCTTCTAGGATTCTGAAACCTACCCCCTCCTTTATCTCCGCCCACTGGTCCTAGGTCCCCTCCCTCAAGACCCCACAGAACAAGTCCAGTCCTGCCTCCCAGACACAGCCCTTGCAGCCCCGAGAAGTGCCCAAATTCCCCAGCACCTGTGAAACCTTCACAGCACTTCTGAAGGGGGCTGCAGGATAGAGCTTTCTCTTCTTAACAAACAGGTCTAGCCTTTCTGGTTAGGAGATCTGTCTGGACAAAGAAAACCAATCCCGCTTGTCTTTTGAACCTGCAGCCGGATGGGGATGGGAAGGGAACAATAGCCCCGGCAGAAGTGGGGGGAGGCCTGACTCTTCACTTCTTAATGAAGGTGTGAACTTTGAAGCTTTATTATGAACACTTGAAAGGCTAGCCCTGGTTAAGCTCCTTTCCGAAGCTCTCAGTCACCCTGGATAATGAGGCCGCAGCTGTGTGGGAAGCGCTGGGGCAGGAGAAAGGGAGGACCAGGGTTATCTAGAGGCAGGAGCCTCGCTGGGCCTGGCAGAAAAAGCCACCCTTGGCTGCAGGCTCTGCCCCGTTACCAGGCCCTGGTGGCTTTCAGGGACAAGGAACTCTCTGTTCAAGTCGAAGGAGAGCAGTAATCCTATTAAGGATAGGAGAAAGGCCTGGGGAGTCCTTTTTATCTTTTTTTAACTTCCTCGGTAATAAAAATAATGACTCACACCTGGATGGCACCTTACATCATCACGTCATCTTGATTCACACAAAAGTCTCTGTGAGGCAGAAAGGACAGTGGCTTAGAGAAGTTAGTGCCCCTGCCTGAGGCCACTTGGCCAGTAAATGGCAGGTCAGCTAGTTCCAACCCAGGTCTTTGTCCACCCCACAACCAACTCTTCTCTTGAAGCCTTCAAGGCAAGTCTCCAGGTATCCACGGAAATGTCCAGTCACGATCAGTACGCAAACGACAACAACGAAGTTACAGTCTAATGTTAATCAAGTGCTTCCCATGTCTCCTTAGCACCAGATGTCACCTATTTACAGGCATTATCTCATTTAATCTTCCTAACAACCAAATGAGGCTGTTATTATTACTATTATTAATATTGATGGGGAAACTTGGCATGGAGAGGAGAAGCAACTTACCCAAGGTCTCACAGCCAGCAAGTAGCCAGGTCACAATTCGAACTCAAGCTATTTAAAAGCTTATCTCACGTGTCCCTATTGTAACTGTAATGCCTATTTCTTATAGAAACTGGGAAAATCCAAAGAGATAAAAAAAAAGAAAAGAGAGGTCCCATCACCCAAAGATGAGTGTTGTATTCACGTCCTGGCTTTTTTCTCTGGGCACTCATGTTTCACACATATTCATTCAGTATGCACTTCTTGAGCACCTTCTGTGTGCCAGGCACCATTCTGGGTATCGTGTATCCAAATGATCCAAAGGTAAGTAAGAGCAGAGGGTCCCTGTCCTCAGGGGGCTGACATTCTAGGAACACTTTCCTGTGTATTTCAGTATTTCCTCCACCTGCACTGCCCTCATTTAAGGTGCCAGAGGGTTATAACCATTGTGTGAAGAACACAGCAGGGAGGGGTTATTTAAATGCTCATGTGATTCACACCCAACATCTATGTGCTGGGTAGCTCTGTGCTAATGGCCAACGGGGCAGCGAATAAAGTGCTGACTTTTCCCTTTCCTACTCTCAGTTCTACAGAGACAGCAATTTACTCTGGATGCTCTGAAGGGCATCAAATCTGCCATCCTGTGATTGCAAGATGGCAACGTGACTGCAAGATGTAACCAGTCCTTGGGCAGAACAGGCTCACTGTTAAAAAAATGGAGCCAGGGGCTTCCCTGGTGGCGCAGTGGTTAAGAATCTGCCTGCCAATGCAGGGCACACGGGTTCGAGCCCTGGTCTGGGAGGATCCCACATGCCGCGGAGCAACCAGGCCCGTGAGCCACAATTGCTGAGCCTGCGCGTCTGGAGCCTGTGCTCCGCAACAAGAGAGGCCGCAATAGTGAGAGGCTTGCACACTGCGATGAGGAGTGGCCCCCACTTGCCGCAACTAGAGAAAGCCCTCTCACAGAAACAAAGAACCAACACAGCCATAAATAAATAAATAAATAAATAAAATTTAAAAATAATAATAAATTTAACTTAAAAAAAAAAAAAAATGGAGCCAGGGGCTTCCCTGGTGGCGCAGTGGTTGAGAATCTGCCTGCCAATGCAGGGGACACGGGTTCGAGCCCTGGTCTGGGAAGATCCCACATGCCGCGGAGCGACTAGGCCCGTGAGCCACAACTACTGAGCCTGCGTGTCTGGAGCCTGTGCTCCACAACAAGAGAGGCCACGATAGTGAGAGGCCCACGCACCGCGATGAAGAGTGGCCCCCGCTTGCCACAACTAGAGAAAGCCCTCGCACAGAAACGAAGACCCAACACAACCAAAAAAAAAATTAATTAATTAAAAAAAGAAAAGAATAGCTCTTTAAAAAAAAAAAAAAAAAAAAGGAGCCAGGGGCTTCCCTGGTGGCGCAGTGGTTGAGAATCTGCCTGCCAATGCAGGGGACACGGGTTCGAGCCCTGGTCTGGGAAGATCCCACATGCCGCGGAGCGACTAAGCCCGTGAGCCACAATTGCTGAGCCTGCGCGTCTGGAGCCTGTGCTCCGCAGCAAGAGAGGCCGCAATAGTGAGAGGCTTGCACACTGCGATGAGGAGTGGCCCCCACTTGCCGCAACTGGAGGAAGCCCTCGCACAGAAACGAAGGCCCAACACAGCCAAAAATTAATTAATTAATTAATTAATTAAAAAAAAAATGGAGCCAGGCCTGCCCTCCCAGCTGGGGCAGGAGAACAGCCTCCTAAGTATTGACCCCCATTTTCTAAACAGGGAAAGTGAGGCTCACAGAATACAAAGTCATTTTCCTGAAATCACTTTGAGCTGGGAAGCAAAGTCAGGCCAGCTTTGAAAGGTACCAGGGCTAGGGATTTTCCGTATCTCGGAGGAAATGACTGAGACCCATCTCGGAATGGAGGGAGTTCCACTGGAGGGATCTGGTCAGTTAGAATCCAGGCAGCAGCTGACTTCTGGAGTGTCAGGTATTAAATTCCTTCCTCATTCAATCTGTTGTGATATACTGTTTTAGTTGAAGCATATAAAGAAAATATAGCCTCATAAAGATATGTAATTGGAAAAGGGAAAATATTTTAAGAGTATTTGTTTTTTCAAATAGTTGTGGTTATTCTTCATTGGTACTACACGAAAACTCAATATATGGTAAATTTTTAAACATGAGTTGCAATGTGGAATCTGAAAGCATATCAGTGCACTTTTCATCCTCAGCTTCATTAAAATGCATTGGTCTGCCTTGTGTTTTGAATAGTTCTTTTACAGATTCATGTTTTGTAACATCACGCATTGGTCACTAGAAAAATGTTGGTTCACTGAGTTACATAGATCTTCCAGATATTGACGCATCACATTATGATAGCCTCTGGAATTCCTTCCTGTATACTCAAGAGAGAATGAGAATGGAAAAAGACAAATAATGTCTTAGTATTATTATGAAAATGGTTTTGACTTTGGGGATCCCCTGAAGGGTCTCAGTGACCCCCCCCCAGAGGTTTACAGACCACTTTCAAGAACTACTGCTCTGGGGCTTCCCTGGTGGCGCAGTGGTTGAGAATCTGCCTGCCAATGCAGGGGACACGGGTTCGAGCCCTGGTCTGGGAAGATCCCACATGCCGCGGAGCAACTAGGCCCGTGAGCCACAATTGCTGAGCCTGCGCATCTGAAGCCTGTGCTTCGCAACAAGAGAGGCTGCGACAGTGAGAGGCCCGTGCACCGCGATGAAGAGTGGCCCCCACTTGCCGCAACTAGAGAAAGCCCTCGCACAGAAACGAAGACCCAACACAGCCATAAATAAATAAATAAATAAATAAAATTAAAAAAAAAAAAAAAAGAACTACTGCTCTGGAATAAGGGACAAGTGATGACCATTGAGAAATCCAGGTGTGGGTGGCTAAACTCCAACCCTCTGAAGGCAGGAAATATATGGGAAGCTGAAACTGAGACAGAAGCCCAGTCCCATGGCTGGGAAAAAAAACAGATGAAGAGGGCTTGCACAGGTGTTCAAAGGTCATCCCCCAGTGAGCAGCAAAAGATAGTTGAGAAGCTGCAGAGGGGCCCAGAAGGCAGGACCCAGGCACTAGACCCTAGGCCAGAGAGTGCATTGAAGCCCCACTGAAGATACTGAGTCAGCACCTCCTTCCTCAGCTAGACAGTGCCAGGGAGCGGAAAGGAATGCCAGCGGGACGGAGCTGGGAGCAGAGGCCAGGGATGAAGTGTTTGAGATGCATGCTGAGGACGAGAATATATGAGAAAGAACACCTTCCAATTCTAATTTTGCCCATCTCTTTTGGTGTTGGAGTCAAAATAAGAAGAGTCTAGAAAAAAACAGAATCAAGCAGTAAAGGATCATAAGAGGGAAACCTCTGCAGAAAGTGTCTCAAGTCTTCATTCTCCTGCCACACTCCTATGTCAGGTTCTCATCACCTATCTTCCTTAACTGGCCTCCGCTTTCAGGAATGGCCCCTCCAATCTAGCCCCAACCCTTCAGTCAGAGCTATGTTTCTACAACACAGATTTGAGCATCTTACTCCATGCTGAAAATCTTTAATCATTCCCCCCCATTTCTCACAGGTCAAGGGCAAATTCCTTAGGGAGGCACAGAAATCAGGCACCAGCTGGCCCCTCCTGCCCTACCCACTCGTCCCTTCCTGTTCCACCACTGAACCCTCTGTGCGGCCACCAGCACTTCCTGCCACCCCTCAAACACACCAGCCTCCTCCCTGCTTTTGGCCTCTGCACACGTTCTTCCCAGGGCGTGGTGGACTTTGTCCTTCAACATCCGGCTCAGTTATTACTTCCTCTCCAGTGGAATTTGGCACTTTCTCTACCTGTGTACATTATGATCCATGTGTTTTTCAAGATGTGATAGCCATTAGCGTTGTTCTCTAGATGTTTCTGTTCTCCCCCAAAGTCCCTTCTGGGTCCATGGTAGGATTGTACTTCCTGGTTCTCGTGTGGTTAGATGGAGCCTAGTAACTAATTCCAGCTCTGGACAATGAGTTCTGTGAGGAAGTGAGAGGTGGATGGAGAATTTAATCGCCAGTAAAGGCCATCCAGGGATCTCTTCCCTCTGACACTGCAATGGGTATTATCTGAGATGGGCCTGCTCCTTCAGCCTAGGTCCCCTAGTGATTCTGATGAGCAAAGAAAGCGCCGACCCTCGCCAACACCCCTTCAGTCTCCCTGCCAACTCATGATATGTCTATAGTGTATCTTCTGAGATTTGGGGATTATTTCTTAATGCAGCATACCCTAGCCTAACTGACTGAGGTGGTGACCAGAAATGGCCAAGCCATAAGGCTACCCTGACTCTGAGTCTTAAACAGGGCTGACCCAATCAGACCCAATAGAAGTGCGTGTAGACCCCTCTGTTTCTTACCCCCACCCCGTCCTTCAGATATCTAGGACCCTTTCTATCTGGACTTGGCTCTGTCCTTGTTCTTTGCTCCACTTCTGTGTCTGCCCGATGCACAGACTTCTCGGCTCTGCCTCTCATTTCTAGTTTCTTTGACTTAATGGTGAATGTTTGCCTCCCTGGGTTTGCCCTTCAGTGCTCTCTAGCTGTTGTTTTCTCTTACTCCCTGTGAGATGAAGGAACATGGTCCCCCAAAGATGTTCATGTCTTAACCCCCAAATCCTTACATGGCAAAAGAGGCTTTACAGATGTGGTTAAGGGAAAAACCCTGAAATGTGGAGATTAGCCTGGATCATCTGGGTGTGCCCCATCTGACTGCATGAGTCCTTAAAAGTGGAGAACCTTTCCCAGCTGAGTCAGAGGGGGAGATAGAACTGTGAAGAAGGGTTAGAGAGATATAACATTGCTGGCTTTGAGGACTGAAAAGGGACCCATGAGCCAAGGAATATGGGTGTCCCCTGGAACCTGGAAAAGGCATGGAAATAGATATTCATCATAAGCCTCCAAAAAGTAATACAGCCCTGCTGACACCTTGATTTTAGCTCAATGAGACCTGTGCTGTACTTCTGACCTATAGAACTATAAGATAATAAATCTGTGTTGTTTTAATCCACAAAGTTTGTGGCTGTCTGTTATAGCAGCACTAGGGAACTCATACATACATTACCACCCCCCTTTAGTCTGCTCTGGAAAGCTTTCTTATCTGACAGGGCCAAGGCCACAGGGACATTCCCCAACTTGTCCATGAGGTTGGAGGACATGGTAGAACCATGTTGTAAGTCAAAGTCCACCTTGACTGGGAAATTATGAGAGCAGGGTTGTGCACCATAGCACCGTGGTAAGAGCACAGCCTCTGGAGACTAGAAGGCCTGCCTTTGTCATATTGAATCTATTTACTGAGTTTATTCCTGAATCTCTGAAATGCGAAGGTTTCATTTATTTTTCTAAATGATCTTCTCTGGCTTTTATTTCCCATGTATGAGTTCTCCCAAGCCACTGCCCATTTAACTGAGAAACAGAAAAGTAAAAGCCATAATATTCAAGGTGCCTGCCACATCAGTCTCTGCTCTGTTTCTGAGATGGCTATGGGACTGGAATTATAGGTGTCAAAGGAACAAGAACCAAAGCCAGCACAAAGATTGGGAGAAAGCCAGATGTGAGGTTTGAATGCTAACTCTGATGTGTCCTAGCTGTGTGACCTTGGACTAGTTGCTTAACTTTTCTGAGCCTCATGTCCTTCATTTATAAAAGTTGGACAGTAATGCTTACTTGCAAGTTTGTTGTAAAGATTAGGCAAGATAATGTACATAATGCGCCCAATAGAGTACCTGGCATACAACAGGCACACAACCTACAGCATCTTGCAGGAGTGGAGCACACAGGAACACAGGATATGAATTTCATGTTGGTCAACCATTTAACCACTAGGGGGTGCTCAAGAACCCCCTTCACATCATCCCCAAGGAGGAGAAATTTAAATCTTTGTTAGGCTAAGAAAACAATAGTACATCATGCTAGGGGTAGAAGTCTTCAGGGGAAGGAATGGAAGAGGTTAACACTTCTTTGTCATTTGCTGATTCTCAGTTCTCTCACCGTTGGTGGCTTTTCTCTCTTCCCTTCTATATGGCTGGTGTAGTCAGATGAACCAAGGGCACTGGTGTGCTACAGCCAAGCCTAAAACTGCTAACTTTTCAGGAATTCTGCCATCTGGTTGTCAAACAGCCATTATTAGATATTAAATTATATAAACTTACAAGTAAATAAACTGTATTAAGAACAAAGGTAATACTCAAAAACCATCATTTCCTAATTATTTTATAGCATTTTACTATGAGCTATGCTCTTGAGTTATTCGTGCCTATTGCGTCTTTATGGCAGAAATCCTATCTAATGATGTGCTACCGCACACTTCTTCCCAACCCAACATTCAGTGATGTCATGTTGGTAGCCTGAAATCCTCCATGGTGGGCGTATTCACACCACACAAATTGGCAAACACTGAACATCAGGGCTTGATTTATTGTTTTGTTGATTGTCTAGAGCGAGGGCAGCAAACTCCAGTCCAGGGGCCAAATGCAGCCCACTGCCTGTTTTGTACGGCCTACTGTGAGCTCACAGGTTAGCAGTGTGAGCTGCAGAGACCAAGCTGCACATCCCCCTCTGCCCTGGGTTGCCCCCTGCTCCCAGCACCTGCTTCCCTGGCTTGTGGCCATCCCTTGCCACTGCACAGGATCCATGCTGGTTGCCACCGACACACTAGAAACTCTGCTCTTGGCAAGTGTGCGTACCCAGCTGTAGAACTGCAGTCCAGGAGCTGGTGACTTGGCAAGTCCCTCTGCCTCTAGTGAGCTGCCCAAGTTAAGAGGGCCGGGCTCTCTAGAAGAGAAGGATGCACCAGGATCTGGGTGTCACTGGGACAGAGAGGAAAACTGACCTTGGCAGTCAACATGAGCTGCTGCCCTTCTTGTAGGCAAAGTCCTTTTGAAGGAGTGTGCTTCCTATACTGGAGGATGGTCTCTGGCTGGGAGAAATGTGGGGCTGGCAGCGATACCAGTTGGTTTCTCAAGCTCTGAGAGCAGCTCAGTCTAGCAGGCAAATAAATAATGATAATCCAGTTAGTGGGTCTCATAGGTTGGAGGCATGGAGGTAGCTGGCTGGATCCAAAAGTAGGGCATGAAGAGCTGGGCTAGCAAAAGGAAAAAGCTGTAAGGGAGTGTGAACACACAGTTCTCCATGGAGTTCTGCTCTACATTAATTGGACCAGGCCCAAAGGTTCAAAGAGGGGCGCCATCTCGGAAGGAATGTTCTTTCTCCTCTTCGGGGGATAGCACATTATGCTGGACTTTGGCCAAATCCTGGCTTGCCTCATCTCCCAGGATTAATTTTAATGGCCTCCCAGAAAGATTTCCATTCTCCACTTGTCGACACAAATGTGTGAGGGTTCCCAGCAGAGAAGTAGAAGCAGATGCCCTCCTTCCATCTGGCGATTTATTGGCCAGGAAGACAAAAGGGGTGGGGACACATTCTTTATGAGTCTGAAAAGCCCAGGGTGAACCCCAGAACACTCCAAAAGGTGAGAATCTATCCTATCACATCTCAGATTAAGGGAGTCATTTACTTCAGGTCTGTAATATGTTTCAGATTAGGCCACACTTGCCCATGTATTGCCACGCCTACCCAAACTGGAATAGAGGAACGAGCACAGACTCTAAAATTACGGGTTCAAATCCTACATCTGTCACTTAACATGAGACCTTATACAAACCACTTTGTATCTCAGAACCTCAATTTCTTCATCAGTAAACTGGGGTTAATTATAACTACCTGAGGGGCAAGCTGTGAAGATGAAATATATATGAAGCCCGATACATACAAGGCCCTCACCGAACGGGACCTATGTGTGTTAGAGCTAGCAGACTCACAAAAAGCCCACTGCTAAATATTCAGAAATCTTGCCAGCCAGTGGTTAAACCATTTGCAGCCTGAAATCATCCACAGCGTTAGTGTTGACACCACAGAAATTATCAGGGCTTTTTCTTTTTTCTGGAGGACCAGCACACCATTGTTTTTATTATTATTTCCCTTCCTCTTCCTCATATCCTGGAAAGACCCCTGTGAGGTAGTATCATTACCCCCATTTTACAGATAAAAAAATGAGATTTAGGTTAAATGACTTGTCCAAAGTCAACAACAAGTCATAAATATATAAATTTTTTGTCTTCAAATATAGTGCCACGTATATGGGAAAAGAATCTAAAAAAGGGGGATATATGTATAAGTATCACTTTGCTGTACACTTGAAACTAACATTGTAAATCAACTATACTCCAATAAAAATTTTTTTATAAACTTAAGAAATATATATATATAGTGCCATCTCCACTCTACCAGAGTAGCCTAAGTAATTTTGAGTGCACACAGATCCTATCTTGGCTTCTGGTACCCCTTTTCCAGCCACTTCAGAGGAGATGTGACCTTTCAGGGTCCCCGCTTCCCCCTGGACAACTTGGTTTTATCATCACATCAGAAAGCTGAAGCTCTGTGCCTCCTGCAGGAAGGTCCCACCTCATCTTCAAGGTTTCCCATTTGTTAGTTTCACTGTGTATTCATCACTGCATTTCTACAGATACTTCACTCTCTATACAGCATCCTTAAGCTAAGTGGCTTCAAGGGCTCCAGAAACATTATCTCATTGTCCCCTTACATCCCAGTGGAAAGGGTTGGAGACTGGAGCCCTTATTTTACAACCGAGAAAAGTGACTTGGCCAAGGTCACCCGAGGAATTGCAGACACTGGCAGCCTGGCTCTCCTTTCTCTCCAGCCTAGGCTGCCCCACCCACTAGCAAAGAGCAGAGGAGCAGCTGCAGCCTCTCTCCTGAAGGAAGAGAAAATGTCAAGGGCTATCAAGACTCTAGTTGCAGGGCACAAACTCATTACCAGCTAGGGTTAAGGATGAAAAAAAAAAAACCCCTACATGATGTACTACTATCCAAATATGAGCTTCACCCAGGCTTGAAGCAGTTGACATTGTCCACAATCAAGATGCTAAACCCAGTCTGGATGAGGACATAGTTTGCATTCTCTGGCTGTGGGATGATACTGAAGTAGATCTGGGAAAAATAAATAAATAACATGGAGAGAGGTTCACACTGCCAGATTATTCAAGCTGACATTATTACTATCACGCCCAGTGATTAAGAAGAAAATACAGGCAGAGTCCCACTTGTCTAATTTGATTATCAGAGAGGCTCTGTGTTGATTACTAACGTCTGCTTGTAACTGGGGACAGAAAAGCGGTATCCAACCAGCTGAGAGCCAGGAAATCACACACAGGGACCTGCGATCTGTGTAAATGAAATTTAATAATAAATGGGATGTGCTCCCAGATAAAGTAGTAAATAACAGGCGGAGAAAGAGTAGGTTCAGATTATATAGGTGGGAAGGGGATTGTGGCCAACCTGGCACACTTGGAGAAATGGCCTGTGTTGAGAGGGGAAGATGGGCTCAGGGCAAGAGTAAAATGAAGGAGACAGAGAAATGAAAAAGGAGACAGTGAATTAGATACGAGATTACGGTGTTGGTCTCAGGAGAGGTGATTATAAATACTGTTGGGGGCAGTATACAAGAAGGCTTCTGTGTGTAGAGAGAAAAACATGGCCCCAAATACGAAGGACCCCAGAGCCAAGCAGAGAAAGATTACAAGATGGGGGACAGCATCTGCATGAAAACCACTGGCGAGCTGCATAGGAAAGCAGGGGGCGGGCTCAGCGTTCTCTCTGCCCCAGCGTGTTAGGAAAGACCCAAGGTGGCCCTGTAGTAGTAATGACTGGGCACCTGGCTCCCGCGGTGGCCATGCCATCGCCTAAAGACACTGACGACATGTGCAACCTACGTGCAAACGGAGCTGTAGAAGTGGTGCTGATACTAGGGAACAAGTGCTAGGCTTGAAGTCAGGAGCCCAGGCACTGTTCCTCCTCATCTGTCAAATGGGGATAATAATGTAGTTTGTACTTGGGGGTGGAGGGATGGGGGAAGAACACAATTTAAAATAAGGGGAATGAGGTAGCCCTATAAAGACTAAAGCTGTAAAATCAGCATGTTACAGGTCAAAGCAGAGATAGGCAAAGTCACATTAAAGTAACAGAAAAGGCACTGAGGCAGAGCAAGAGCTTGACTAAAAGTGGGAAGACCTCCATAGAAGGAAGCTGTGCAACCAAAGGGGGCTTGATGGGAAATGGAAGATAGCAAGAAGGAGGACCAGGAGCAGTGCCTCTCCCAGTGAGTTCACAGGATGCTTTACACAGACCTAGAGAACTATGGTCCCATAAACAAGAGCACACCTACTGTCACCATCCTAGGATGAGCCTATGAAACTTCCCAACCATCTAATTCTACACCTTGGTTCTGTGTTTAACAGCCAATCCTCAACTCAGCTTATTCTACTGGGAAACCACTCTGCTAATTTAGAGTTTCCCCTGAGTCAGCCCCAGAAGGATGTGCTGGCCTTCCTTGGACAGCAAGACCACTGTGTTCACTGAGCTTTTTCCAGGTGAGCAGATACAGAGGAACCCTGATATCTGATGCAGCAGTGAGGTTCTGTTCTGACAGGAACCTGCCAGGCTCCAAGGTACGGAGTTGCACCAGACATTGTCCTTGCCTTTGAAGAAGCAGTTGATGGGAAAGCCAGGCATACCAATGATAGAATGTGGGAAACGCTCAGGAGAGATCTGTAGTTAAATGACTCTGTGCCTCTGCATCCCTCAACTGTAAAATGGGGTTATGGCATAAATGAGTTTATACATGGAAAGCACTCCAAACAGTGCCAGGCACACAGCAAGTTCTCAGTAAATGTTGGCCATGAACAATTAATTACTGGACATAGTAGCATGTGTCTCCACTTCACTGTACCTACTGTCCTCTTGACTTTGGAAACTTTTATTGCTTAATGCCATTTTTACAGCTGTCATGTGCTTTCTCATTATTATTATGTGATTATCAGAGTATAAACACTATGCAACATGCAAAAGAAAAAAACAACTTTGTTCAAGGCTGAAATAATAATTTATAAAGTAGGGAACAGAAAGATCTTCTAACACATTCACAAGTTATTTTAATACTTTCCAAATAAATGCCAAGGAAGGGAATGTTTATATATAGCATTCAAAACAGGCCCCTCCACTTTCTCGGTGAATATGCACCAGCTTGTCAATGTCCCCATTGTGCAGGGCCCAGAGCTGGATATAATTAAATCCTATTACCCAGGAAAACTTGCAGCATAGTTGGTCTGACACATTTAATGATTTGTTAACTCAATCTGCAAATGTAATTAGAATAACTCTGTGTCTGGGAGATGGGAGATGAATCTGAGGATATGGTGCCGTGTCTGCCCTTAAAGAGCTTAAAATCCAATGGATGGGCTCAATATGGAAATGGCTAAATATGGTCTCAGGCAGAAATAAATGAACACTAAGTAGACATTCAGCAGCTAGAAGCACCAATCTCTGAACATTTTGAGGGCAAGGTTTTATCTGTGCCTCTTCATCTGTCATGAAAAGATGTCCTAGCACAGCAATTGGAAATCTGAACTCTGGGTGTAAATCCCAGCCCAGGCTCTTGCCAATTGCACGATCTTGGTTGCGTGAGCTCGTTAACTTCTCTAAATCTCCGTTTCCTCATCTTTAAAATAAGGATAACAACAGTAACTATATCATAGGGCTATCTCATTGGGATAATATCTCTATTATCTCGCAATAGTAGTAAATATCTCATTGGATTAAGGTTGGGATAATGGATCTAAAACATGTATCACAATACCTGCCACATAATAAATTAGTACTAATCTTTCTCTGCTCACTTCCCCTAACACCGAGCATAGAGATAAGCCATAGTAAGCACCACTAGTAAATTTTAGAGAATGAAAAATGCAAGATTGAAATAAAGAGTAAATGAATTATTTAATTAACAAGAGAAGTTATTGTGTGGGAATAAAGGTGGAAAAGTAATTATTCTTGCTTGGGGAAGCAAGGTGGTTTCTTTGAAGATATGGCATTTGAGAGAGCCCTAAAGGCCGGATTAACAAGAGGCCTGAGCCTGCATGGTATGTTTGGAACAGGATAGATATGCAGGAAATGAAGTTGAAGCCTTGGTAGCAATCTAAGAATTGTGGAGCTTCTCTTTGGGGAAAGAAAGGCCAGTAGAGATTTTAGAGGAGGGGTCTGGTATAATATCTGTTTTCTAAAGTCATTCTGGCCACACACAAAGAATGAAGTCGTGGGGGACAAGAGCAGAAGTTTGGAAGAACAATGAAGAGATCAGCACAATAGTTCAGGCAGAGATGGTGGGAGTCTGACTAGGGCAACAGCAGTGGTAGTGGAAATGAGGAGAAGGCATTTGAGAACGGATGGAATGTGGACGTAAGGGACAGCAGGGAGTAAATGAAGATTTGAGGTTTCTCACCTGGGTGACTGACATAGCCTTTATTATAGAAAGATCATTATTAAGTCATAGAGAGAAAATGGTGCATCATGTTCTCCCGAATCATATAATCCTAGATTATCATGGTGGATGAGACCAGGCCCCCAAATATTCACCATC